>NC_135787.1:104899722-105229166 GCF_051106095.1 Pogona vitticeps | reverse complement strand
GCCTCCAAATGGTGGGATCGTCTTATACACCAGGTGCACTTCAATTGGGCCAGGAAGGAGCCACTGCCGCCGCTGTTGAGTGAGTGATGCGGGGCCGCGCCGGGCAGGGAGGAAGGCAGGCGGGCAGGCAGGTGGTCAGTCTGGGCGGAGGGAGGGAAGCAGAGCCGGCCATGCCTGAGCAGCTAGAGCCCGCCGCCAGACAGCTGCTTCCCCTGCTCCTCCTCCTCCTCCTCCGCTGCCACCAGCCACTTCCCCTCCTCCTCGGGCCTCGTCGCCGGCCATGAACTTCCAGGGCAGGACCAGGCAGAGCCCCAGGCAGCTGCCGCTGGCGCCTCAGCAGAGCCGTCCACTCTATATTTTGAGTGGAAATGTTGGGGGGGGGTCGTCTGATACGTCCAGTCGTCTTATACGCTGGCAAATATGGTAAATGTGTTATGCCAAAATCCAGTTGGTAGATCCCACTAGAGTTGACCTACTAAATCAGAGACCCTTGTCCAGCAGGCCGAGGCAAAGAGCCAATCCTGAAACCAGCAAAATCAGGGAGCTGGACAGTGGACAGATTGGATTTGTCTTTGGTGTGGAAGGGATTGTCACTCTCGAATTGGCCTCCTCAGCCACAGTAGACGCTGTTCCAAGTCCTCCATACAGAGCATGTTACCATAGTCTTTCAAGACTGAAGGATGCCTAATGTAATCTATGCAATGTAATGTAATATCAGTGTTTACTTACTGTTCAGAAGTTGATTCAGTGAGTCTCCTTTAGGTGGATTTGGGTCTTAATCTTGAAAGTTGGGGAGAATCCATAGCTGGTCCCTGATTCAGCCCCAGCATCACCGTTCAAAAGGTCTCAGACAGCAAGTCTAGGTTAGACCTCCACTTGTGATATTCAGGAATTGAAGTCGGTTAGAATTAGAGCCCGGAAAAGTTACTATTTTGGACTGCAGCTCCCAAATCAGCAGCCAGCATGATTAGTGGGGCATTCTGCGAGATGCAGTCCAGGAAAGTAACTGGGATAAACAGCCTTAAACTAGATAGACTAGTGGTTTGATAAAATATAAAATAGCTTAATCTGCCACAAGTTGTTTGCTGACTACCATAGACTATCAGAGCTAAACTTTTAGAATTGGTGTACAAAATGTTGCTTCTCTCTATAAAGCTTTTCATTTTGAGATAATTATTAATTGTTAATAGTGTACTTTTCTTAGCGTTTCAGAGAAAATATTCAGTCTGCATGATGGAGAAACAAACTCAGTTTAATATAACAGTTATAGGGCTGTATGAGGAAACAATTAAAATGTTGACCAAATGCAATCCAAATTCTACAGTCTATTGGCTTTGAAAGTTAAGTAACTATGCACAATTTCTCTTCTGCATTAATATAAGCATGATTATTATATGCATCCTCAAAGGCTTTCACAGCTGGATCTGATGGTTGTTGTAGGTTTTTCAGGCTGTTTGGCCGTGTTCTGGAGGTTTTTCTTCCTAACATTTCGCCAGTCCCTGTGCCATCCTCAGAGGACAGGAGTTAGAACTTTGTATTCTGATGTAGTGTGTGGAATAGTTGAATATTTGTAGCTGTGGGATCAGCTTTTTGTCCTTTTCGTGAGATTGGGTGATTATGGTGATCAGGGTGTTTTTTTAATGGATGTATTATTGTGATAAGTGGGGGGGAGATGATCTGTTACTATGACTGATGGGCGTCGTTAGCTAATCTTTTGTGTGCAGTGATCACTGGTCCTTATGGCTGAGTAGAGTTTGTTGATCTTTTTGCAGGCTGTATTTTTCAGTGCTGGGAGCCAGGCTTTGTTGAGTTTTAGACTTTCTTGTTTGTTGAAGCTTTGCTGGTGTTTGTGGATTTCAGTGGCTTCCCTGTGTAGTCTAACATAATGATTGCTGTTATTGTCCAGTACTTCTGTGTTTTGAAATAGCATTTCATGTCCAGCTTGCTTCAGGGCATCGGCTACTGCCAATTTGTCTGGTTGTTTTAGTCTGCAGTGTCTTTCATATTCTTTGATTCTGGTCTAGATGCTGCGTTTTGTGGTTCCAATATATACCTGGCCACAACTGCAAGGTATCCGGTATACTCCTGCAGTGGTAAGGGGGTCCATTTTGTCCTTTGCTGACTGCAACATTTGTTGTATTTTTGTAGTGGGCCAGAACCCTGTTTGTAGGTTGTATTTTTTCAAAAGTTTCCCCATGCAATCTGTGACCCCTTTGATGTATGGCAGAAATACTTTATTTGTGGGTGGCTGTTTTTCTTCCGTTCGGTGTTGTTTTCTCGATTTTCTCTCTTGTGATTTCATTCTTGGAATAGCCATTTGCCTATAGGGCCCATTTCATATGGTTTGAGTTCAGTGCTGAGAAACTGAGCTTCACGGTTCCGATTTGAATGGTCTACCACTGTTTTGATTATGCCTCTTTTTTGTCATGGATGGTGTTTGGAGTTTTTATGTAGGTACCGGTCTGTGTGGGTGGGTTATCTCTAGACCTTGTGCCCCAACAGGAGATCAGGTTGGCATATGACCATGACATCTAAGAAAGGGAGTTGGCCCTTGCAGTCGTCCCCAACCCTTTTAACCCCGTGGACCGGTTGGGGGAGGCAGGGCCTCCCCCTGCACTCGTGCGCATGTGCAAAGAACGGGAGGGTGCTTGTGTGGGCATGCGCATGTGCGAAGGGCAGTGCGTTGCCTGGGGGCATTCGTGCACATGGGCGAAGGGATGGGGATGCGCTTGCGTGGGCGCAGGCTCAAAGGGGCTGTGTGGGGGGAGTGCATGCAAGGGTGGGGGGAGGTCTTTCTCTGCGGCCCAGTCTGGCTCAGGCCACGGACCAGGGGTTGTGGACCTCTGCTCTATGGCAGAGATCTCTGTGTCAAACAGCTGCTCCTTAAGGAGTCACCATTTGTATTTTTCATTGCAAATGTAGTCTGATGTATGACTCCTTAGTTAGAGACAACTTGCTACTGTGTTATGCCAGCATACACAGGGAAAAGATTTGAGCCAATAGGACTTCTTTTTGAATAGACATGGATTGGATTTTGCTCTTAGCTGCTCTTTTCTGTATTTTTTCTAAAACTTTGATTCTTTTTAATACAGGGCAAACAGAATTCTGTTTATTGTTGTTTTTCTCAGCCACTTATCTCTGAATTAGGTTTTACTGTATTGCCATGTAGGTGGGAATTTATTTAGCAATGGAACAAATCTGTGGTGAGTGGCCATCCTCATGTGTATTCAACATTTGCAGTGCTGTGATCCAGGTTGGCCGCCAGCTTGCAGTAATTGGAGACGAGTATAATAGAACACATCGTGGGAAACTGGAGGGGTCCTTATTTCATCTTGTGAAAAGGTAAGACCTGCTTGGGAAGATTTTCAGCATCTGATTTGTTTTATGCTTATTTGTATACTTCAAATTCTAAAAGGTAGCCCTTTTTCTAAAAGGACTTCTTTATGCAAAATAAACAAAAATGTTCCTGCAAATAGAAATCTAGCACAGCAGAAAGTACACTAGACTGTAGCCTTTCATACTAGTATTATAGTTTTTACTTGCATGGTGTGTACTTTACTTTCAATTTCAGGGAAATTGTAACCTATACCAAGTAGTATTATGGTCTACCTAGTTAACCAATAACAGTCGACCTATATGAATATGAATATCCCCGTGCAGCTGAACCAAACAAGGGTCTGGCCCCCAGGACTGGACGATCCACTGGTGGTGCTTGGAGCTACACTCTTCCCACTCAGCTGTCCACTCAGCCTCCTGCCCTCTTCCTGAAGTGGCCAGCCAAGGAGGAAGAGAGTGGAGCTCTGGTGACCATTGAAAGAACAAGTGGGACCAGCACCCTGGCAAGATGCATGAGTCCCATATTCAGAATATGGATGATAACCTACATTAATAAAATGACTTTTTATATTTCACAAGTGTTAAATTGTATAAACATGGAAGATCCTCTTTTCATTAGTAAAAAAATTGGTCCACATGAAAAAAGAAACATTATGATAGGAAACAAACACACACCCATTTTAAGTACCAAATCTTGTTTCATCCTGGTAAAACATACAGTGGTGCCTCGCATTACGATGTTAATTCGTTCCAGCGGAATCGCTGTAGAACGAAAACATCGTAAAGTGAAATTAAAAAGCCCATAGAAACACATTAAAACCCGATCAATGCGTTCCTATGGCTTGAAACTCACTGTCCAGCGAAGATCCTCCATAGTGCGGCCATTTTCACTGCCTGTGCAGCGAGGAATCCGTCCCAGAAAACAGTGGGCAGCCATTTTTTTTACCCAGCGGCCCTTTTGAAACCGCCGATCAGCTGTAGGAAAATCGTCGTTTTGCGAGAATCGGTTCCCAAAGCAGGGAACCGATCATCGCAAAGTGAAATTTCCCCATAGAAAACATTGCTTTGAGATCGCTTTTGCTATTGCAAAACTTCATTGTTATGAGATTTCCTCGTAAAACGAAGCGCTCGTCTTGCGAGGCACCACTGTACTTAGCTCTTCCTTTCAGCTCATTCAAACTAAATTCTCATCAATTAATTTCATCTTTTCTTTGTTTCTCAATAGGATGGCAGCCAGCATTTCTCAGACTTGTTTTTGGAACTGCTTTAAAAGTGTTATGAAAAGTTCCGAAGATTTCTACAACAGTGGGTGGAGGAAGAAGATTATTGACTGTGTTTGGGTAAATTTATTTTAGTTTGCAAAAGGGAAGCTGGGACTTGACAAGACAAGCAGTATGCCTGTACCCAGTCTTCAGTGAGAGGTACTCTCAACTGAAGTGTGCATTAGATTATATTTCAATGTACAGCCTAGGAATTTGTTTTTAAGTAATGGCCATTCTTGTCTCATAGCTGGTTTACTCCTGTTCTTATATTGGAACTGAGTTAGGCTAATTATAAAGGTTTGTGGCCCATCGTGCTGTTAGGATACTGCCTGATTTACTTGCCTGAAACAATGGGAAAAATCCTGTTGGTGCAGTTCTGCTGGAATAAACCAGATCTTGGAGACAAAAAAAATTATATAAATTGATGCAAGGCTTCCCACACACACCTTTCAGATTCTGAGACTCCTTGGGGTTTCCTTTTGCCCTAGGCAGGGCAACCTTTGAAAGCCTTGGAATGGCGGAGGAGCTTCAAAAGTACAAAATTACTGCTGGATTGGTGTTGGTGTATTTTAAAATCCACTCCCCAAAGGCTTCCCCAGAGCCAAACAGAGCCCTAGGGAGCTTCAGAAGCTGAAATGGGAAAATACACCACTCTAATAACTTCAAACACCCTCGTCCAGTTTATGCTGCACAAAACTATGCAATAGGATTTTTCCCATTGTCTCATTTAACGTGAACTATTCTGACAATAGCAAATCTGTCTTCCATGGGAGCACAAAGCCACTTGCCAGTGAATGTGCATTGTAAAAACTGCACTGTGCATTGATTGGACCAAATGCAAGCTGAGGGCTAATTTACTCTGTTAATCTAGCACCAGATTATAATTTATTTCCAAATTAGGTGCAGTCACATCCCATTAAATCAGTGGGGCATCAGACTTAACTAATATTCACATTTATGTCAGTGGGAAATATGTAAATCATTTGCATCGAACCTAATACATTGCATTCTTTGTAGTGGAACACTCATGAATGGCTTATTATATAAGCGGCTGTTTCTATTTCAGCAATGACCAAGGCCAGTACAGTTTACCTTAAACAATGCTATGGCAGATCAGGCCAAGTGATTGTAGCCCTGTTTGCTTGATCACTTCCTTTGCCTCCCCAGCCATCAACTTTTGGTCTGTTTAGATTAGGCAGTAAACAAAATCAAAGGCTGATTGCCTTTTAATTAACAGTAGAAAGGCTTTGATCTTGATTGGGAGAGTAGGGGCAAAATTAAGAATATGACCTCATAGTTATTCTTTACTGATCTTTTTCCCACCAAAATTTATATAAGTCATGGCTGCCTTTGCTGTCCTGCAACCTGAACCGATAAAACTTGGAAGTATACTAAGTGTTTTTTCAATAGTTCTGCTCCTATTTTCAAGTTTTTAATAAGATTTTTTTTCTCCCCATAAACAGATTGTTTGCGTTCCTCTCAAGTACCTGTGCCAGAAATGGGTGCCGGCCACCCTGTTCACTATTTTGATGTGGTGGCTAATCACTTACGGACTCCAGAACTAATATCAAGAATTGCCATTGAAGGTCACTGCTGGACTCTGACTGATGTATATCTCACCCAGGAGGTGGCATTTGCTTTCTTTGTTTTTGTTTTTTTAAAGTTGTCTATGAAAACCCCTTTTCTATTTAAAATGTAGGCTAGTGCTGGGTCACTGCTTTTTACTTTTTTAAAAAAGGAAATAAATATGAATGCCGGGGTTGTTGCTGGATAACTACCTGAACTGCTTGTTTTAAAATATGTAAAGGTGATTCAAGTCTTTCTTTTATACATTTGACAAGATGTTCTACTTCATAAGCAGAGGCTTTTTTTAAAAATGGAACTTGGAAAGATGATGGAAGGAATGCTGGCCATTCTTTTAAGCTAATATTTGCACTGTAAAAAAAAATTGAAAATCACAGTTTTAATGACTTGAATAAAATTAATGTTTCTGATAATATTTTCTGGTTTACTGCATGCTTCCATTGTATGTATGTTTGGCACGATCCATCTAACATGTTATATGTGTGAATCCAGCCGTCTCTCTTCACTCCAGGACTTACTTTCACCCCAACTTTATTAATGACTTGGAATGAATAAAAACCAGTGCTTCAAAAAAAGCACATTGATTTTAAATCATGATTTAATTTTTTAAATCAATTTTTTTGTTTATATCATCTAAAAGTCCTGATTTTTTAAAAAAAATTCATATCATGATTTAAATCAATTTGAATCAGATCCACCCTGCTTAGAAATCAGCATGACACTACATAAGACAGGAACTGTTTATCCCACATAAAAGCATAGCTACAATACAAATATACTAGTTAGATGGTGATTTGTGGTACAAAATGTAAGAAGAATCACAAATTTAACAATTTCCTATTAATAGTTTGTTCTTTTTCTGGGGCATTCGGCAAGATTTACACACCTATACACAGGATATTTGCCACTCTGAAACACTGCAGTTGATAAATTGTTGGCCATTAGAACACAGTGTTCACAGAGGCATTACCACAGTGTTCCTCAATTGCCTCTGTGTACCCAGTGTGGTGTAATGGACAGAGTGATGGACTAGGACTGCAGAATAGGGTCCAGTTCCCCGCTCGGCCATGGGAGAATGGAACTGGTAAAACAACTCCTTAAATACCATACTTACCTTGAAAGCCCTCTCTAGGTCACTATAAGTTGATTTTGACTTGACAACATGTAACAAAAACAATTGCCTCTGATCAAACAGGTTTTATAAGTTGTTTGACTCACTAGAAGCCTTGTGGCGCAGTGGTTAAACTGCTGTACTGCAGTGAAAACTGCTCACGAACCAGGTAGCCGGCTCAAGGTTGACTCAGCCTTCTATCCTTCCGAGGTCGGTAAAATGAGTCCCCAGCTTGCTGGGGGGGGGGGCAATGTGTAGCCTGCATAATTAACTTGTAAACCGCCCAGAGTGTGCTTGAAGCACTATGGGGTGGTATATAAGCAGCACACTTTGTTTTTGTTTTGTTTTGTTTTTGTTTTTTTTGCTTTAGAACCTGCATATCTTGTTTATGATAGCAGAATAAGGACACATATGATGAACAGTTATGTATTATCCACATCATACATAACTATGAAATAACTGATGGGGCATTGTCATGTAACGTGTAATGTGTTTTCAGTGGAAGTGTTAAAAATGAAAACAGTGCAATGTTAGGAGTAATACAGATGAATCACATACTGTAGTTCCTGGACTGTATCATTGGAAATTGAAAGCCGGGGTGGGGCACAACCATTGATCCAACATAAAACTTATAGAGCTGGCATAACAGGGAAAGGGTCTCACTGTATTCTCCAACATGCTAGGATCTTTTGTTTTTTTATGCTAAGAGCTTTTTGTTAATGGGGTCACATTTGAACATGAATTCCCCTCCAAAATACAGGAATAGTATGTGATTTAGTTCATTTGACTTTGATACGTACAGTGGTGCCCCGCATAGCGACGTTAATCCGTTCCTGTATTAACGTCGCTATCCGGAAACATTGCTAAACGGAACTCTGTTTAATGCGTTCCTATGGGGCAAAAACTCACCGGTAAGCAAAGATTCCCAATCCGGCCGCCATTTTCGCGGCCTCGGTAAGCAAGGGCAGGGCGCGAAAATGGAGCGGGTGGCCATTTTCTTCTTCCAGCAGCCATTTTGGAACCGCCGATCAGCTGATTTTTGGCCTATCTAAACATCGCAATGCGATCACATTAGCGATCGCAAAAACGCATCGCTATGCGGATTCGTAAAATATAAAACCATAAAACTGTTCTCCATAATGAAGCACCAGTAATTCACTATGGGTCACTTCATATATATCGCCAAACCATGGCTTATTATAGGAACAGATCCTATACTTGTATTCTTCCTCCTCTGTTGCTTGTGCAGTGTGATCACCATTTCCTTTTACCCAGCAAACAATGCCCTTTAAACTTGGATTTGATCTTGACTTGCAATCCTGTTTGGCTACACAAACAAAACCCTAATTTGTTGCTTTAGATGTGAAGGAAAACTGCACTTTGCTGTAAATCAGAATGGAGTTTTATTAGGCAGGACCTACTTGTAAAGAACGGACAGAGAAGAATGTAGCACTCATTCACAATTCTCCCTTCTTTAGTACCAAAGAACAGTTTGACATTATGTATGAACTGACCCTGACCTAGAAGATTTTTCTCTAGTTATAAAGCACTTGGGATGCAATGCATATTAGGAGTAAATCCTGTTGAATTCAGTGGGATTTCCAATTACACTTTCAAAGGATTTCACTTAAAACACCTTATAAGGATTCCATAGTTAGCTTATAGGAAAACAGCTTTCTGAAATAGCTACTGAAAAAAATCCAGATTTACAGTGGTGCCCCGCATAGCGAGGTTAATCCGTTCCGGATTAACCTTCGCTATGCGAAAACATCGCTGTACGGGGCAGGAAAAGCCTAATGGAACGCATTAAACTTAGTTTAATGCGTTCCAATAGGCGCCAAAACTTACCCCTCCAGCGATGTTTCCCAAAAAGGGATCGCTATGCGGATTCTTCGTTATACAGTGCGCTCGTTAAGTGAGGCACCACTGTAATGTGTTCACGAAGGCTTTCAATGCCGGAATCTAATGGTTGTTGTGGGTTTTTCGGGCTCTTTGGCTGTGTTCTGAAGGTTGTTCTTCCTAACGTTTTGCCAGTCTCTGTGGCTGGCATCTTCAGAGGACAGCACTCTGATCCAGATTGTTTAGCGAATCACGAAGTTCTACTGTATTAGAACTATGTAAAGGTAAACGTTTCCCTTGATATTTAGTCCAATCGTGTCTGACTCCAGGGCGCGGTACTCATCCCCGTCTCCAAGCTGCAGAGCCAGCGTTTGTCCGTAGACATTTTCCGTGGTCACGTGGCCAGCACAACTAGACACCGAACACCATTACCTTCCCACCATGGTGGTACCTGTTTATCTACTCGCATTTACATACTTTCAAACTGCTAGGTTGGCAGGAGCTGGGACAAGTGATGGGAGCTCACTCTGTTGCATGGATTTGATCTTACGACTGCTGGTCTTCTGACCCTGCAGCACAGAGGCTTCTGTGGTTTAACCTGCAGCACCACCACTTCCCCCTGTATTAGAACTATCTACATACTAAAACAGCTTTCCCTCACATGGTATCTTCCAGATATTTGGGGGTACCTCCAAGGCTGTTCCCTATTTTCTCCTCTATATATGGATAGTGCTATTTTGGTTGCATAAAGAATTGACTGCTTTGCACATGGATACTTATATATACAGTATATAAATCTGTGTACATTGTTGTATAAACAAACACACAAGCAAGAGATGATAAACCATGACAGCAAAACTGTATTAAATGGTGAGCAGAGGGAGGATTTTTTTCTGCATGAAACAGGAAACAACTATGTCATCTCTACTCATCAAACTGTATCCCACCCACCGCACACGCATTTTCAACTTTCAAACAAAGCAAATTTTTAAAAATTGTTTTGCTAAAACAATAGAGAGCTGTGCCCCCTAGATACCCTCTTTCTCTTAAAATAAGACCTAACCTAAAAATAAGGCCTAGTATGATTTTTCAGGATGCTCGTAATACAAGGCCTACCCCCAAAATAAGCCCCAGTGAAGTCAAACCCTGCCCTCCACCACTGTGCAGCAACCAGAGGATGGCATGACTGTATTTGAATAAATGTAGATTGTTGTAGATGAAAAAAAATCCCCTGAAAATAAGCCTTAATGCGTTTTTTGGAGCAAAAATTAATATAAGACCCTGTCTTATTTTTGGGGAAACATGATAATGTAAAGATATGTGGGAATTATAGAACAAATGCAGGATGCCCCTCTCTGGGGCTCTGAAAGTCACAAATGACCTTGGAGCCCACACATGGCCCCAAACTACATGATTCCCACCTTTAATTAAAAAAAAAAACTTCCAAATTTTAGAAAATACATTTTAAGACTTGCAGTAATTTGTTGCCATATATAATCCAGTATAGCAACAAAACCCAGGCTCAAGCAGCACCTTAAAAAAAAAAGAATCGAAAGACCGCACCTTGCTTATTACCATCTATCTGCTTATCAGCGGAAATTTAAACATGAAGCTGACATTAGGCCACACCCTTATGATAAAGGACACAAAGACCTTTTAACTTTACTGCAGCTAATGTTTACACACATTGAGAGTGGAATTTGTACCTGTAACTTGGTAGAGAATCTCTAGTTTCAGAATCATTACTGACAGTTTCATTGTGGCAACTATGTCTACTGACAGTTTCATTGTGGCAACTATGCCTATTTTCCTTTCTCACCAATGCAGAGCACTGATTAAGACTCCCATACACTGGTTAGAATCCTGTGCCATGTTACATAAATATCTCCAAGTTAAATAGGCTGCAGCCATTGTCACAAAACCATATCATATTATTGACCTGGATATCTAATGAGACACCTTTCTCACACTGTCATTTAGATTTTTTTCTTGACTTACCTTGAAGGCTGGGTCAGGAACAAACAAAACTGAATGAAAGTCACAAAAGCTTCCCTACCCTTTCCCACCTTACCACTGAGCACCAAAGGCCACTCCAAACTAATGGATCTCATAAAACCTCTGAAAGTACTACTCAGGCTGAGGCTTCGTAAAGTCTTCCGGAATTCCATAACAGAGTAGGAGGGAAAGAAGCTCTCAGTTTTTGACTCGCTGACCTGTGAAGTCGAAGTTTGTGAGTATCTATTCTTTCTTGGATTTCTTAATAAAGCATGCTAAAAGTTGTTGCTGTCTGCCAAAATAAAATTCAGGTGACAACCGATACTTTGTTTTCCTGCAGGCAGTTTTGCACATGAAATTCACATTCATAAATAAATTGCATAAATAAAAAGCATGCTAAAATTATGTACCTGTTTTGAAAGACTGGAAGCAACAAACCTAAACTGAAATAATAATACTATTATTGTTCCAGTTGTAATTGGTGCTTTAGTTGCAATACTGAAGACCTAGAAAACTCATCTTTGCACTCTAGGTGTAAATGAGATCATCATACACCAGTTCTTACTTGGAACACCACATAGTTTAAGGAACTACCTACGAATACTGTAGGTCCTTGGGAATGACCTGATAACTAAATCCAGTCCATATTTGGTGGGTTGTGTATAATAGGAATAGCATAATTATTTATAGGTATATGTATTTATCTACTTATATTTACAATTCAATAATCATTAATTATTTAATGACTTAGATTTAATAATTATAATACATTTCTTCCTGAAATTAAAAAATCTGTGATTTTACAAATAAATGTATAGCACTAGCCATTTTCAACCTTTTTGTTTGTTTTGGCGACAGCCCTTTCAGGAGCTCTTCTCAAGTTCTATAGCCTCTGTCAAACAAGGAATTGATGCAAACAGATGAACAGAAAAACAGAATAAAACTTTGTTGTGACCCACTTTGAATATGCCAGGGCCCTTCAAGAGGCCATACGGCTCCTGTTAGAATTTGACTCCTAATGTTTTGGCTTGTGCATGCCTATCAACATGTACCAGCAAAGCTAACAACAATATTTTTAAAAAACATTACACACTGCTGTTGTACTTTTCCAGAAGACAGCTTCAAATACTGCTAGAAAGGTTCTCTAATCCACTATTCTTTAATGTTTAATCCTTTTTAAACCTGACCTGGCAGTTTTGTTATAGACTCTGGCATACATTTTTTTTCTTGTTATCCTTTCTCTGCAAAAAGTTTCTTTTGTATCACATTGGCAAAAATTATCTACCAACTTCCGGTACCTGTTATTCATCAAATTCATATCCCACCCTTCATCCAAAAAGATACAGCATATTACATATGTTTTCATTGTGGTTTCCCTTCCAGCCTCTTCTCAGAACCATTTCTGCTTGGTTAATTTCACACCACTTTCTGAGATTGTAGTCTGCTTAAAACTTTGGGCAGTTTATTAAAAAACTTTGTCTTAAGATACATAACAGATTGCCCCGTGGCAGAGGTTTGTAAGCAAATCTATCTATCTGTAGAAGGAAGGCTCAGAATGGCTCAGAGTAGAACTTTTGCTCACATGTTAACAATTCTTCTAAGCACAGTAGTTCTAAGCACAGAAATCCTGGCCAGCAGAGGTGGTGGTGAAGGCTTCTGGGAGTTGTAGTCCAAGAACATCTGGAGGCCCAAGTTTGGGGACCACTGTTCTAGAGGAAGCAAATGTCAACATACCTTATAACTGTGTCTTCAACAACAGGGGTTTTATTATGTATTCTACAAATGCTACCAAGATTTATAATAAATCGATTTATCATTAATAATAAGTCCATAACATCAGACAGCGAACAAGAGCAGAATTTACCATGAAAACTTTTCTTAAAGGCATATTTGTGTTTTCTTCTTAGTTTTCTTCCTCTTCTGAAATGTCAATGTTTTTATAGAATCTCCAGGCCTTCAGATTGCAGCTTTTTAGGATTGTTCCTAGTTGCTTCCCAGGTCCAACTTCATACGTTAAAGGAAAACTTATTCCTTGTTTCCTTTCATAGATGACATGCATTGTTTGTTCCCATTTCACTGGTGAAACCAACTGCTCCACTAACAAATCTTGGATGTGTTTGGGCTGTTTGTATCTCTTGCTGTTCACATTTGAATAGACAGGGATAAGAGGTGGTTGAATGTTAATTGATTTGAGGACTTCAGATAAAGGTTCTGCTGCTGATTCCATAAGTTGAGTATGGAAAGCACCACTGACTGGCAACATTTTTACACGTGCAAATGAGTATTTTTTAGAATTTTTCTGCAAAAACTGCAAAGCCTGAAATGAAAAAGAAACAGACACATTAAAAAGTTACCACACCCAATCCCTAGCTGCTATTCATGTAATCACGTTTTGAAGAAATTGGTACAGGTTAACAGTTTTTGATTACCCATCTTAACATCCACAAGAAAAAGTACAGTGGTGCCTTGACTTATGAACTTAAGCCATAATGAAATGGTGTTCGTAAGTCAAAACCTTCGTAAGTCAAAGCAGCATTTCCCATAGGAATGCACTGAAACCCGATTAATCCGTTCCGGCTGTTTTTTGTTCTTATGTCAAGGCATGGTTTTTAAGTCAAAGCATTCATTCCCATAGGAACTTATGCAAAACCGGTTAACCTGTTCTCTACCATTAGGGGGAGAATTTTTTTATATTTCATGAGGAAATGAAGGCCACTGTAGTTTTTGATGGCTCAACATCAGATCCCTTTGACATCTGAAGCGGAGTGAAACAGGCCTGTGTCCTCGCACAGACTCTGTTTGAGATCCTTTTTGCTGTCATGCAGAAGCACCTGCAACAGAAGGTGTCTATCTCTGGACTAGATCAGATGGAAAGCTCTTTAATCTCTCTAGTTTGAGAGCGAAGACCAAGGTCCAGCTGAAATGCATGCAAGACTTAACCATGGGGCAGTCTATTTGAAGAGACACTTGTTCAGCAGGCTGAGGCAAAGTGGCAATCCCGAAACCAGCAAAATCAGGGAGCTGGACAGGGGGCACTGTCTTCAGTGTAGAAGGGATTGTCACTCTTGAATTGGGCTTCTCAGCCACACTAGACGCTGTTCTAAGACCTCTAGTCAGAGTATGTTACCATAGTCTCTTGAGACTGAAGGATGCCTACTAATACTAATATAAACAATTAAAGAAGCTAATTAGTCACTTTGACCACATATCTTCCTACTTCAGCCACAACAATCTGGGAGTCTGGCTCCAGTCTAGCAGCCAAACTAAAAAAATGGTCCTTTGCCCTTTGAGACTGGTATTGGTTGCTCTTAACAACATTAATGAAAAGTTTTACTCTTTCTAAAATAATCAGAACATCATTTTGAAATAATACCTGCAAGTGCCCTGCAATGACTCTGCCATCTGGAAACAAGTAGTTTGAAACTTCACATACTGGATTTTCTATATTCATTGATCTGCAATATTCACGAGCTTCCGAGCAAGCGGCAACATAATCTGTGTTATACCGGCCAAGGACAGATAGCATTCCACTTGGGACAGCTTCCGATGCCTCTTGCATGGCTTCAGCACGCACCTTTACTGCATACAATGCTAGAGAAAAGAAAGAAGAAAAATCTAGCAAACTTGGCCTCATATTGAAATAAATTCAGCAATTTCTGTAAGAAAAACTACCACAACTTCACAAATAATAATGCAGTCTTCAATTCTATTTGTAGTGACCCCTTCAGAAACCAAACCAGCTACTACATTATTTATATGTTGCAAAAGATTCCAGGACATGTTTTAATGTGTAATGTGAGTCCTGTGGAATCTGGAATGGCCTACAAGAGTTTATTATTGTCCCATTTGATTTAAAACTGAATTCTGCAATATACCCAACATATTCTTCTGCAATTGTGCACTGCCTGCCCATCATTGATGAGGAATGTCTGATAAACACCCAAAGGAGTACAGGTTTCCCTAAAGCACCACTGATAAGAACTAATTTTGAATGAAAGGTGGAAATTTGCATTTCTATAGGGACCTAAAGAAATAAGGACATTTCTTCAATGCTTTCACTTTGGTTTAACTGCCACAATCAGTCCATATAGACATCATGTCATAGCATAGTTAAGGAAGGTTAACCGAATTATGGTTGAGCCTCCTTAACCATCGTTTCATATGAATGAAATGGAAAACAATTAATTAGCAAACAGAGTAACAAACTAGAACTAGATCTGCACATCTTGATTAGATACAGTACAGTGGGGTCTTGACTTGAGAACTTAATCTGTATTGGAAGGCGGTTCTCAAGTTAAAAAGTCTGTAGGTCAAGTCTCCACTGACCTACAGTGCATTGAAAACCGATTAATCCCGTAACAGGCCATTTTTGTTCCATTTTGGGTTTTTTTCTGGTCTGTAAGTCAATTCTCAGGCTGCAAGTCAAACCTAAATTTTGCGGCCAGAGAAGTCTGTAACTCAAAAAGTCTGTAAGTCAAGCCGTCTGTAAGTCAAGGGTCCACTGTACTTGAACTCACATATCATATATATTGATGAAAATGTTATTTACCCATCAAATAAACTACAGTGGTGCCTCGCTTAATGGGTGCCCCGTTTAACGACGAATTCGCATAGAGATGAAGATTTTGCGATCGTTTTTGCCATCGCATTGCGATGTTCCCTATGGGGAAAAATCGCTTTGCGATGATCGCCTCCCCCCTGATCATCACAAACACCCCATTTTCGCACAGCTGATTGGCGGGCCTTTGCGAAGATCGCGTGGCCCCGCCGATCAGCTGTGCAAAAATGGGGTGTTTGCGATGATTGGGGGGGGAAGCGATCGTCGCAAACGCCCCATTTTTGCACGGCTGATCGGCGGGCTTTTGCGAAGATCATGCAGCCCCGCCGATCAGCTGTGCGAAAATGAGGCGTTTGCAATGATCACTTCCCCCAATCATTGCAAACGCCCAGTTTTCTAACAGCTGACCGGCGGTTCCAAAATGGCCGCCGGGTAAAGCAAATGGCCTCCCGCAGTGTTTTCACACCCTTTCCTTGCTTACCGGGCAGCGAAAATGGTGGCCGCATGGAGGATTTTCGCAGAACTGTGAGTTTTTCCCCCATAGGAACGCATTAAACGTGTTTTAATGCGTTCCTATGGGCTTTTTTTCCCCCGCATAGCGACAAATCCGTATAGCGACGATTTTTTCTGAACCGATAATCATTGCTATGTGGGGCACCACTGTAATTTTGATTTCTTGCAAGATCACAAAAGGAATTAAATAAATTATTTTTGATTTACAGTTTCCCTACCTAAGCAACAGAAAAATGCATATCTTCACTTTGTGTTTCAGGAAGATATAAGCAGGTGGATCTTAGTGGATATTATGAGCTAATGTGTCATTGCATCAACCACAATACAATGCTGATACTGCAAGCATGTTACATGAAAGATAAAGCTTTAATATTATAGCAAATAGATGTTTTATAATACCTTCAGAATAATCCATGGCTCCTGCAAAAACAAGGGCTGCATATTCGCCTATGCTGAATCCAGCAGCTGCAACACAGTTTTCAACTACCTGTAGGAATTAACCAAGTCTCAAAATATGTCACATTCAGGAAGCTAAATACTCACGGCCGGAATCCTATTGTCAATTTATGTTTGCATAAGGAAAATGGCATTATTCTTGCCAGCCAGCTGCCATGCATTAAGAAGTTGCTAGCTGTTTGCACCTGATTGGGTCCAGGCCCAGGCAACTCATTAATTTGTAGCAAGGTGTCAGCAAGATTTACTGTATGTGACTTCCCTTATGCAGGGTAAAAACAGCAACAGGCTTCTGGTCACTATTCTAGAAACAGCTGCAATGCTAATAAATTCCAACAGATCATTCAATGTAAGAAAGTACTCTAGCACCATCCACGAGATGGAAGCCTAAGGAGGTTCAGAGGACAGAGTTATGCAGAAGTACAATTTTCAAAAAGAGACAAAGTAAAATTGGGCTAAAAAGCTCCCTACCATTTCCTTCCAAAGTGGAAAACTATTTTAGCATGCATGTGCTGACCCGCAAGCCACTGCCCACCTCACCACCCCACTCCAGACTTCTCCTTCTCAGACAAAAGGGTGGATTGGGTAGGATGACAAGGATGTTGGATACCACCGGAAAGAGCAGAGGAGGTAGACCATCCACCTGCTGAATCCACACCCCTGAAACCCCACTTCCTTCCTTTCAGAATCAAGACCAAGGCTGTCACCCAGCCTGCTCTCCAGACTTCTTCCTGATGGAGGGGGTGAAGGGGAGGGCTCCAGAGTGCACCTGAAGCTGTAGATCAAACAAGGTCCTTCAGACTATCCACAGCTTTAAAGTGAACAGGATTTCTCATTCTTGGCCACCTCTCTGCCTGAGATGGGAGCCTTACAAGCAGTCACCCACCTCATTTCTAATGAGTTGTTATTTGGTGGAACTCTGATTTTGGAGTCCTACTCCACAGATCTTCACCTATAGCAGCAAACTGTATATAAGAGCCAGAAAGAGTGTCACTCCTGTGGCACAGAGTAGTGACCCTAGAACAGAGCGGAAGGTTCCATCTCCTTCCCACTTCGAGAGGCCTGATTATAATGAATGTTGACGCTCATAAAACTCAGGCCACCCCAATTCAAAATTGGGCCTCTTCCGCCTGCAGACTCACCGTCGGACACTGATGGTGCAGTTTCTCCAGGGCGGCCAGGGAGCTGACGAAAACGGCGGGCTGGCTGTGTACGGTGCGGTCCAGTTCGGCGCGGGGCCCGTTTAGGCAGAGGTCCAACAGGTCGTAGCCAAGCACTTCCTTAGCCACCTGGAAAAGGTCCGGCACGTTCGGGTAGCGCAGCAGTCCGCGGCCCATGCCCACGAACTGGCTGCCCTGGCCAGGGAAGAGAAGCACCGAGGCCTCTTCGGGCACCCGCCTCGTCCTCGGCGGCGGCTCCTCGCTCGCTCCTCCCTCCTCCTCTTCCCCAACCATCGCCTCCTCTAGCAGGTCTGCCACTTTCGCCCCCGGGCCCACGTCGGGCTCTTTGGGGCTTCTGCCCCGGCTCAGCCATCGCCGCGCTGCAAACCAAGGAACCCGGAAACTCATGGCTGGCGGACCTCACGTGGCAAGCCGCAGTAGGATTGGACGAGCCCAGACGGTTGCTACGACAACGGAGCGTGCGTCCAGTAGAAAGACACGGCCTGGGTCCGTGCGCAAAAGCCTTCCTGTTTTCAGGGAAAAACGAGTCGTAAGAGAAAGTGTTCCGTTCAAAAATGGGTACTGGGTGACTGTTAACATTACTACCCTATGCTTCTGGACGTCCACTCAGGCAATTGAGGGAAAGAAAATGACTGCTACAGAACTGCCCGGATCGGTGCTTTTGGTGTCAATGCCGGGACAGCTGGGGGAGTCGCGCCGGATCTTCAAAAGGGGCAGACTCTACCCTCAAAATAGATCCAGTTAGGCTGTAGGTGTCTCCGGGGATCATGATTTTTATTCCTTCGTTGCAATTTGCAAATAGGTATTCCTTAATACTGTAATATTTGGCTAATCATGCAGAAATTTGTAGACTGCTAAGGTAAAGGTAAAGGTTCCCCTTTACATTTAGTCCAGTCCGGTCCGACTCTAGGGCGCAGTGCTCATCCCCGTCTCCAAACCGTAGAGCCAGCGTTTGTCGGAAGACAGTTTCCGTGGTCAGGTGGCCACCGCGACTTCGGAATGCTGTTTACCTTCCCACCGAGATGGTACCTATTTATCTACTTGCATTTTGCATGCTTTCGAACTGCTAGATTGCCAGGAGCTGGGACAAAGCGACGGGAGCTCACTCCATCGCCTGGATTCGATCTTAGGACTGCTGGTCTTCTGACCCTGCAGCACAGAGGCTTCTGTGGTTTAACCTGCAGTGCCACCACGCCCCCCTGTATTAGAACTATCTACATACTAAAACAGCTTTCCCTCACATGGTATCTTCCAGATATTTGGGGGTACCTCCCTATTTCCTCCCCTGTATATGGATAGTGCTATTTTGGTTGCATGAAGAATGGACTGCTGTGCCAGGAGCTCGGACAAAGGGACGGGAGCTCACTCCGTCGCGTGGATTCGATCTTCGGACTTCTGGTCTTCTGACCCTGCAGCACAGAGGCTTCTGCGGTTTAGCCCGCAGCGCCAGGACGTCCTTGGTAGCTAAGAACTGCTGCCAAAGCTGTTCGTGGAATGTCATCTTGCAAAAAGTTGTTTGTTTTAAAGTTGTTTTTTAAAAATACTGATAAGATGCTTGTATTGTGAACTACCCTGACTACACGTGGCGGGGGGGGGGGGGGACCCGGAACTTTGGTTTATTAAATAAATAAATTTTGGTTATAACTACTGTGGCACTCTGGGAGTTGTATTCGAGAACAGCAACTTTCCCGTCTGTAAAGAAGAACAAAGTAGCAAACAATTGTAGACAGTGGCGGAGAGAAGCCTTGCTCTTTGGCAGCTGGTGCCAAACACTTTGAGTCACGGTCCCCAGTTTAAATGCAGAGGACCCTAAATTGTCAGGAGCCCAGGCTCTGGAGGTTTTAAACCCAACGCTCGGGTTCTAGAAGAGAACGAAGCCTCTCGAATTATTCACGATTCACCCGCACGAAATGGCAGACTTTCCTCCCTTTTGCCCTCGAGCTGGGGGGGGGGGGCGCGTTGCGACACCCGCAAGAAGCGTCGGTCCGGGCGCCCGAGTTGCAGCAGCTCCGCCTCCGATTCCACTCGAGGAGCCTATAGCCGGGCTGCAACCGGGTCTGCTCTGGGCGCGCATGTAGGCGGGATGTGGATGCCTCTGAGCCGCACCCGCGAGTTTCTCTCAGCTACAGTTTCAGTTTCTGTAGTTTTCTCCGCTCCAGTGACCTCGTCCGGGCATCCGCCACCGAACAGCGGCAGGTAATCCACCGAGTTCCTTTTACAAATCGTTTGTTTCAGCGGATTTCTACGGAGACTGTGGCTTGGACCACTGCAGAGAGCGATCCATCGATTTTTTTTAAATTATTAATAATCTTGATAGCAAGGAAGCTGGAAAGCAGCGCCTGACTTTCAAAAGGGAATTCGGCCCTGTTAAGCTGCTGTGGCAGAAGGAGTCACAATTGATGATTGCTGGGGGAGGAAATGCACTTTCCAGTTCATAACACATCGCCTGGGGTGGTTACTTGGGTGCAGAATTCGTGTACTGTACTTGCTTACTGACTGGATAACTGTTGAATGTAAAGCAAAAATGCCAAATCCTTGCAGTCCGTTTTATCAGCTGGATAGGAGGAGTAGGAGAAGCTTATTGCATATATACAGGATTCCTGTAACTTCTCTAATATGTTGACAGATTTCCTCTGTTCCCACCGAAGATTGGCAAACATTAGAAAACCACTTATCCAGTGCATTCTTAAAGCACAGTAAGAATAACAAGGAACTGCATTTGTTACTAGTGCTGTTTGCTTACAGCAGAACAAGGTTAACAGCAATAGTTCAAGGTTAGTTCTAAACGGAGCATATATATATACTGTATATAGTATATATCTAATGCCTATTGTATGTGTTGCAAAAGGACTGCAAATACAAGGGCTGAATTGATGACTAGGCCAAACAAGTTTCATGGTATGGGTGTTTGGTGATATACATTGCTTGTGAAAAGTGAAAAATTTTCTGAGCTATTTTAAAGATTTTGTAGAGAGGTCTAGAGCATTTCACAGGGAAGTCTCTTCCTGAGGGCTATGTAGGAAAACTGAAATTTTATGTTCTTGTCTCAGTTGCCACATTTTCAAGATGGAAGCCTTGATAGCCACATCTAAGGCAGAAATCCAACTTGTAATTTCACCCAACTATGTATATATTGAGGACCATTAATAGCATGCTTATGGGGAAGAAATACATAGGTTACTTTAATCTTCCTCTAACAGCGGCTTCTGAAGAAAGCAAGCATCAGACATGTGCCAGCATGTGTTAATTTTCAGAACCTGAACTTCTGTAAGGAACAGTAATAGTGTGTTTATGAAAGGTCATTCGCTTCCTTGAAGCATTTCGACAAATATGAATAACAGAGCTTTCTAACATGCTGGGTGAATTTGATTTAAATCAAATTTATTTGAATCACAGTTCGTAATTGAATTTTTTAAAAGGGGATTTTGGAAATGATTTTTAATTTTTAAAAAAAATGTGATTTAAATCCATTTAATGTAATATGTCTTAGATCTAAATACTTTCAATGGCAGACAATCTCATGCTGTAAAACTTGCCTTAATATTCTTTGCCAAATGCCTTATCTGTGTGGGAAACTTGTTGCCATGTAGGAATGTCAAAAGAAGAGCTGAGTAGTGAGAATGCAGTTCTTACCTTTGTTAAGTAACTAACCTTTCCAGGTTACACAACAGGTATAATTTAACAGTAAATGATACTTATACAGTATTTTTTCTTCAGGTCAATGTTTCTTATCAGACAAGTACATGATTAGGAAGAAAAGAGAGGCTTGTGGCATTTTTAAATACTGCAACAAAATTTATTTCAGCACACAGTTTTGTGGATTATATAGATCTATATTTTCTGTATTCTATTTTACTCTGATCCCACCTCTTTTGGAAAGCAGACACCAGAAATAAGATTCTGCTTGAATTTTGTACACCATAGATATGAAGATGGATTATAATCCATGAAAGTGTACATTAAAATCAACCTGTCTGTGCCATAAACACAATCTTTGATGGGCTGGTTATTTTGCTATGCTGAGAACAGACTAATATAACCACCACTTTAAGACTTCTTAAGTTGCAATGACAGTTTGATGCACAAATTAAATAGCTGAAATGTTTAGCCCCATTTCACTCTGGTGGAGGGGTTGACTTGCTAAATTCTAGCATGACAAAATTGTCATCACCATCTTCCGCTATTTGATTTTAAGAGACAAATTAATTTGGCAGTATGCATAGCAAGAGCATCTGATTTGTTGTTGATCTGCTTGAACTCTAATAATCATTCTGTGGTCATCTACTATATTAATTAATAGTGGAGTGGTAGTAGCTGGACTTAAAAATCCCCACAAAAACAGATTCCTGTTTTCGTCTATAATTTTGTTTGAGCAAAATATTGTACAACCTACTGAACGTGTATAAAAACATAAGTGCACACAAGGCAGGGAAAGTTTACACAAAAATGGGTGGAAAGGTTTATAACCCTCAGTAACCATTTTGCATCATTTTCATTACGAAACAAGATAGATTTCAAAACCCAATATGAGGAAAAGTTGCTTCTTTAACTGAACACACTTTATTCTAGAACCTTTGTGACTATTTGTATGAACAATGTCTTTTATTTCTGACATCTGTTATCATTTGGCTGGTTGCAAAAGCATTTCAACTACTTGAAAAACCTCTGCCCTATTTTACAGAAATATGACCCGGGGGAGGGAGAAGTGGGGTTCAAATTATAGTTAAGAAAGGAGAGTCCCCTGGACTGCAAGGAGAACAAACCTATCCATTTTGAAGGAAATCAACCCTGAGTGCTCACTGGAAGGACAGATCCTGAAGCTGAGGCTCCAGTACTTTGGCCATCTCATGAGAAGAAAAGACTCCCTGGAAAAGACCTTGATGTTAGGAAAGTGTGAAGGCAAGAGGAGAAGGGGATGACAGAGGACGAGATGGTTGGACAGTGTCATTGAATCCACCAACATGAATTTGACCCAACTCATGGGAGGCAGTGGAAGACAGGAGGGCCTGGTGTGCTCTGGTCCATGAGGTCAAGAAGAGTTGGACACGACTAAATGACTAAACAACAACAAATGGCTGTGTGTTGCATTATTTTGAGTGGACAGCACATTTACACTGTTATAGAAGCTGTATACTTACTGCTTTACATTGTAGCCATGTGTCATTTTTTTAGTGTTGTCACATGAAAAGATATACTAAAATATTTATGAAATGTGAGGGGGTGTACTCACTTCTGTGATATACTGTATGCATAAGTGGTTTTCTCATGAGCACCACTAATATAATGTATGCCTATAGGCACCAGTAAATAATACCCTAATATGTCTTTCCAAATGCTGCAACTTATATAGCTCTACCATGTTTCTTTTGCCCCCTTCCTTGTGTTATCTCCTGCTTCTTTGCTGTATTTCTATGTGTTTTTTCTTCAGCCACATGCTAAATACAGTACTGTTTTGGAAGGGGCAGGCCTTTTTATATCTTTGTGCTTACAAGCTGAGGAAATGCCAGAAATCCCACAAAATTGTTTTATAACAGCAAGTAATTCAGTGTGAAGAACCAGTGAGCTGTGCAGAAATAAAGATGCTTCTGAGTAAGAATTATATATGGTCTAAGCCACAGCTGCACTAGGAATAGTGGGACATGGGGACATCAATTGGAAATCCCGGTATGTGTGAGCTGTAAAATCAAGGTGAATATTTTCCTTTTGCGGGTGTGACCCCTTCCCCCTGCTCCCGTGCCTTTAACAGCAGTTTAACATACATTCACACATTTTCCCAGCATAAGAATAACATGGGGCAAAGGGGGGGGGGAACAACTTCATTAAACATAATCTTAGACAGAAAGGAAAAAGCATAAAATGCTAGTCAGGAATAATCCATTCATTAGCTTCATTGAATTTCTACCTTCTTTTCTGACAGAGCTCTTGTCAGAACAGGCACATGTATTTCCCAATATGGAACTGTAATGGTTGCCTAACCATTTCTACCTGTTACACAGATAGTTGAATGTACAGGAGCCCAGGTGTCCACAGGAAGTTTTCCCAGGGTGAGAGGTATAAGTACACATAACTAGCCAGGCTTGGTATATGTGGTAAATCTTGTTCTGACTAGATCTGTGAAGATCAGAAAGGGAGCACGAGGAAATCCCCCCAAAAAGCATTCTCCTCCAACTAGAAGGGGCCATTATCTTTTATCCATCCCGCCTTCATGTTCCTTACAGAAGCAAGGCCAAGGAACCAGCTGTAATGAGCTGGATAGACCGTAGCTTGTTACGTTTCCCATTAAAAACAAACAAACCAAGTCTTGAAGGGGAACTCAGCTCACTTCCATCCCAACATATACAGTCAAATACCTGTAACAACACTGACCAGCTTTCTAGCAAAACCCACTCTCACTCAGCCATGGTTCTCACCTGGAAATAAGATAAAATGAAAATCAATCTGCATTGGTGGGTATTTCTTTTAATGTGCATAAACCTGGGGAGAACCCTAAGTCTAGAATTTATTAACAAGACCTGTGTTAGAAAGCTAATGAACTCCTGTCTTTGTTCCTGCTTTTGTATATTTGGGGAGGCACACTATTGCCCCTGTCTTTTGCGTTTAACAGACATCTGAAATGTACAAGAAACTGAAGAGCTGAGGTTTTGCACCATTTCTGGTAGCACTGAAGAAAGCTTAACCTGCTAAAGTTCTGTTTTGACAGAGCTGAGAGAGACAGAGTGGAAGGAAAAAAGAAAGATGGATAGCTGACATCTGTTTATAGTACTAGTTAGATAAAGGTTCCCCTTGACGTTTAGTCCAGTCGTATCTGACTGTAGGGCGCAGTGTTCATCCCCGTCTCCAAGCCATAGAGCCAGCGTTTGTTCGTAGACAGTTTCCGTGGTCACGTGGCCAGCGCGACTATACACGGAACATCATTACCTTCCCACCGTGGTGGTACCTATTTATCTACTTTCATTTTTACATGCTTTCGAACTGCTAGGTTGACAGGAGCTGGGACAAGTGACGGGAGCTCACTCTGTCGTGTGGATTCGATCTTAAGACTGCTGGTCTTCTGACCCTGCAGCACAGAGGCTTCTGCAGTTAAACCCGGAATGCCACCACGTCCCTTCCATACTAGTTTCCCAGTAAAGACTCTTGAATGAATTTCAGAAACAGATGGGTGGAGTACCTGTGAACTTTCCCCTGTATTTACCTTACCGCACACAAAAAGAAAGCTTGGTACTTGTGAAAAGCAACAACTTTTGAGCGATTACAGTATCTGAAACAAGTTACACAGGTTTCTCCAACTGCTCCCTGTGCCAGGTCCCAAACTGATCTAATGCTAGTAGTATGGCCACTTTCGTTTACTCCATTCAATCTTCTTCCATCAGCTTTCTGATTTTAACCTCTACTCCTACTCCTTTACACATCTCCACTCCATACCTGCTTATATTACCTTATTTTCTGCTGTTTGTCTTTCCTCAGTAGTTAAAAGCTTATTTTCCTTGCTCTTCTTCTCCAAAATGGCCGAAGTCATTGACATTTCTTTTTTCTAAAATGGCTTCTTCCTGCCTAGATGTATTGTAGCATATTCATTTTATATTAAAAAAATATTTAAATGTTTTAGTCCAAATACCTTGTGACTTAGAAAATAGCCAACCATTTACTCTCACATGCCAAGGCTGTAGAGATAAATATTTACCATCCATTATTCAGCAGTCAGAAGATCTTTAAAAAATGTTAACAGTAGCTGAGAATAGCCTATACTGAAATGGATATAACCAGATCTTTTCCATTCTTGTTCTCTGTTCAGAGGGTCTGACTATATTGACAAATAATGCAGTAAATGTCCTTGGTTTGGGACAGTCTGATTCATATTACTTTCCATTGACTACATGATTTCAAAGTCAGTGCAGAGTTTTTCCATCCAATCTGTACTGTTTTCCTCTGCCATTAGTTCTTTTTTTTTTATTGAATGCCTTTGCATTTGTTCAGGTGGTGTGATTGCTTGAGTCAATGTGAAGGGGTTTGTTGCATTTAAAGTCATTTCAGCCAGATCCAGCAGCAGTGAAAGGCAGGGCAGTGGGGAAACCAGGTGTCTTTTGAATCCTCTACTCCCCACACCTGGTGCCTGTGTCTGTTTCCATCTTCCCTTCCCATCCTGGTTCTTTTTCTTCTTTTCTTTCAAAGTCTTGCCGCCCTAGCATTAGAGCAGGTTGAATAAAGGTGGGGGGAAAGAGAGAAGAATCTGTAGAGAGAGGTGTGAAAATTTGAAAGTTGCTCCTGTGCCTCCTGCAAATCTGTATAGCCAGAGCAGAGCAACCTCAAAACTTTCTCCTCTCTCTCCACTGATTCTTTGCTCCCACCCACCCATTTCTTTGGTCACTTAGCTTTGATAGTGCTAGAACAGCAAGCCTGAGAAAGGGAAGGAGGGAGAAAAGGGAAAAAGAAAATTAGCAGACCTAGGCACCAAGTGAAAGGAGGAGATAATTCAAATCATTAAGAAGCTGCAAACAAGTCTGACTTCCTCCCCCTCTCTGCTGATTCCTGTGTGGTTGGCTGAAGTGAATTAAACTGGAGAAACCTGACTTTCTGGGTGCAACTTTATAGCAAGTTCATTCACATTTTTCTCACTGTGTAGTTGTAGCTAGCACCTTTACAACAGGGACTTCTAATCTCTGCATTCATGACTAGGTCAGTTGGCTTTCCTTTCTTCATGAAAGTGGAAATGACTCATACACAAAGCTCAAGAGGCTATGTACAAATTCAGTCAGAAGATTTCAGAACCTAATTCTGACCTGTTTCGGGTGCCACCACCATAATGTAGTACTGTTCTTGTGCCTTTAAATGCTGTAATAAGGGGTATTTTTTATGTGGAGTATTATTTTGTGGCAAAAAAACAAACAGTAATTCAACACAGCAAACCTGTGAGGATATCCAGGGACTCCAGTGCTATTCTATTACAAACAAAAGACTGGGAAATGTGTAGTATCAACATGGACCACACCACAAAATCAAACACACCCTTAAAAAAAAAGTCTGGCATTTTTGTCGTGTACTTTTGAATCTGTGTAATCTAATAACCAGCAGCATAGAAAATTGTTTTTCCATAGCTTGTGATGTAAAAGAAGAACTCAGCTCAGTTAAGTCCTAGTTTCATATTAAATGTAGGATTTGTAGTCGTAAACAAGAAATGCTTGTTTCTTGAGCTGTGGTCCATACAGACCAGTATTCTGGACAGACAGAAGGTGCATTGCATTGTGCAAAGGGAGCAACAGGCATCTCCTGCTCCTTGCCCCCCAGAAAGTTGTATTCAGAGGCATGTGACCCACTGGTTCTTAACCTTGGGTTACTTAGGAGTTTTGGACTGCAACTCCCAGAAGCCTTCACCACCAGCTATCCTGACTGGGGTTTCTGGGAGTTGCAGTTCAAAAGCATCCGAGTAACAAAGGTTAAGAACCACTGATGTAGCCCATAAGCAGTGTTTTTTGAAATGTATGGATTTCATTTTTCTCAAGAATACCTATCTCAGAAACTTCAAGTGAAGCTTTGCAGACATGGATCAGCAAGTGACAGCCACAGGGCAAACACCAAGAGTTCGGACAGTTTACTTGCCTGAGACTTTGGAAAAACTCCTATCCTGTTTGTGTTTCTTGCAGCATCTGTAATGGAACTGGTACAATCCTGGGGACCTGTAGTTGGCTTCACCCTCTTGCCCAGTGCAGGAAGCATTTGGGGAGCTAGGATTGTGCAGAAGGAACTTCCGACATGGTATGAATCCCTGGAGAAGCCATCCTGGAAGCCACCTAACTGGGTGTTCCCACCTGTGTGGACAACATTATATTCATCAATGGGGTATGCAACCTTACGCTTGTTTTCTTGTTTGTTGACAGGGCTGGTTTTCTTTGTGCGTGCATTTTGGTGTTATTTTTTAAATGTTGTACACGAAGACACCTGAATTTGCCTTTTAAAATTCTACTAAACACTCTTCCAGATTTGATAGTTTCATCAGGCATTATTCACATTATTTGCACTAGAACATTGTCTTTTTAAATTTAAACAAAAAGAGAAGAGATTCTCAGTAAAGTGATTTCTGTGTTTTTTCTCCACTCTCACAACCTGCCTGTCTCAAGATTGTATGTAGCCTGACTTTTAAGACTTGCTGTCTGTTGTCAAGTGTCAGTGTCTTGCAGTATCCTTTGTCGGTGTAATTCAGGGAAGGGGAATCTTTGGCCCAGGGAGGTTCCTCATTCTGGCCCACAAGGATATGGGCCAAGTCCCACCTCTTCTCCTCCCATTATTTTGGTGCAGGAAGTTTTACTTCTGCTTCTCCGATGATCTCAACTGGCATCAGATATATAGATTCCTGTGTCGCTGTTGCTTACTTCACCACTTGGGAAGCCCAGTAGTGTGTGTAGCAGAGAGGGAGTTTTACCATCCAAAGAGCAGTGTATCTACACTATAATCTACTTCAGTTTGATGCCATTTGAACATTTTACCTGGAGCTATGTTGGTTTAACTGGTACCAGGCTGCTATACCTGGGTAGCGTATTCAAAGACAGACAGAGAAAAAGAGAGGAGGAGGAGGTGTGTGGAAAGAAGCAAAGTTAAGCCTGGAAGTATTAATCTAGGGCAGGGCTGGGCAACATGAATCTGTTAAATCTGCCAGCAGTGGGCCACTCAGATAATCAATGTGGGAAGGGCATTTACTTTCCTGTCTTAAGGAGGCACCATTGTATGGCCTTCTTCTGAAAAAAAAAATCCAACCTATTGACAGATTATACAAACAACTTTAGTTCTAATATTCTTTCATGGGCAAGCTGATCTCGGTGGATGGGTGTGTATCGTTGCAAGCATTCTTGGATGACACCAGTAGTCCAAATCCATTTCACTCAGGGTTCAGGCTGCATGGTGAGACTGAATTGGTTCTGTTCACTCTGCAAGATGACCTTTTGTGGAAATCCAAAGGGGGGGGGAAATGTAACCTTGTTGGTCCTTCTAGATCTCTCAGCTGCTTCTGATACCATTGACCGTGGTATCCTACTGGAGTGGCTATCAGAGTTAGAAATTGGGGTCTTGGTTTACCAGTGATTCCAGTCCTTTCTTGATGGCTGTATTCGGAAAGTTCAGATCAGAGAGGTTGTATTGGTCCTTAGACTCTGTGTTATAGGGTCCCTCAGGGCTTCATCATTTCTCCTTAGACAAATTTCTCCTTAGCTATGCAAGAGGTCATCTGGAGATTTGGGGTGTGTTGCCACCAATATGCTAATGACACACAGCTCTGTCTCTCATTTATTACATCTGCAGTGGATCTTGTTAGTCTCTTAAAGCGCTGCCTGTCCTTGATAATGGACTGGGTAGTGGTGAACAAGTTGAAATTGAATCCTAGTAAGACAGAGGTTCTGTTAGGGGATTCTCCTGCCCAATTAGGGGTTAGTTTTACCAGTCTGGACAGGGTTACATTCCCCCTAAAAGGCAGGGTGCGCAACTTGGGCATCATCCTGGATTGTGTTGTTTTTGAACATCAGATTTCACCTGTGACCAGGATCACAGTTTTTCATCTTAGATGGAATGTCCTGTTGCACCCTATCTAAACGAGAAATCCCAATTTGTTTTATTGGATTATGTTTATTTACTTTGGATATATTCTAAGTTACTTGGAGTTTGTTGCTGGTGTCAGCTGATAGTTGCCCTTCTGTTAGTTTATCTGTCTGATCAGTATTAGACATGGAATAGTCATATTTGTATCCCTATCAATAAGAATATGAATGGCAGCACAACAGGTACCCATTCCCTCCCCCCAGAACCAGATGGTCCACTCACTGTTTGCTGCACAGCACTGGGGTCCTCTGTAGTCATCTCACCAATCCAGGAAGGAGCCGGCCAGCTGTTCTGCGCCTCCCTGGGCAGCCCTTTCCAGCTTGTCACAGTGCAATTTTTCAACTGAGAAATTGCTTAACAAATGGCTGCAGAGGTGTTAGGCAGCCCCACCCTTCCTTGCTTCTTCTACCAAACCAGGACCAGAGATATCCCAGCTAACTTGAAGGATTCTTCCTGTTTGTTCAATTTAAACCTGCAGCTCTACAAGATGGCATGGGAACCACCTTATAAAAGAGAGTTGAATAACTTTTTGATGTTTATATGCATTTTGTGCACTAGGCTGATTATAAATGCACCAAATGCTATACTGCAGCCTTAGTGGAAAAAAACACAACTGTGTGTTACAAGCTGAAATGGTAGGTACTTAATAAGTGAGCACATTTGATCAGAACATTGAATCAATTGAATTCACGTTAGTGTTGAAGCACCACTCAGCAACTGGTTCAGTGGACTCACTATCGTTTGGACTTAGGATATCAGCCCAGTGTTCCTGAAATGTGTCAAAATCCATGGAAAAAATGCACACATTAGCATCTCTCAGTTTCTGCAGTGTTATGATTTCAAGTTTAGGGTTTCTGTAGCATAGGCATTTTTTAAAAAAAAATACTTTATTCCTAGTTCATTTTCTGATAACAATTGCCCCCTTTCTTTCAGATATGGCTCCTATCTCGTGTGGAAGGAATTGGGAGGCTTCAATGAAAAATCCATGGTCCCCCTTGGACTATATGCAGGACAGCTAGCACTCAATTGGTCATGGGTTCCCATATTTTTTGGAAAACACAAAATAGGATGGGTAAGTTTAGCATTGTGTTCATAGTGTCAGACAATGGCGTTATGCTCTTCCAGATTTCCTATCTTAAGTAAATCTGTTTTAATAAAAAACAAAGGGAGCTATTTTTTAAAATTCCACAATCCATACTAATACCTTTATTAGGCCAGTGTAAATGTAAGTCTCTGGACCACAAATTAAACAACAAAGTCTTGTGACACTTTAAAGATCACCAATTTTATTTGGCATAATTTTTCATGAACTGAAGGCAGCTCACTGGAATTGGATGAGGTGGGCCATAGTAAATGAAAGCTTTTATGCCAAATAAAATATGTTGGTGCTTTAAGGCTACAACAGGCTAACATGGTTACCTCCTTGCACAGCATTGAAAAGGTTGCAAAAGGTGGAGGGGGCTAATCATAGGAGACATATAATCTGCATGGTGTCTTGACAGGTAATGGAGGAAGGTTTGGCAAATGTATAAATGGGAGATTATTAGGTGATGTATGAATGCCTTGAATATAGGAGAGATCTGTGCTCTTGAAAGCTCTTCGTGCCCTTGTTTTTTGGTCTCCTAATAGTATAATCACAGTACAGACTATGAAGTTTATTTTATGGCTAGCACTGCTTTGCATTATTTTATGGCCAGAACCTCAGCATTCCAGAATTCCTTATCTGTCAGAGAATTCCTGCATATCCACTCCAGAACAGAACACCTTGGGGCTGTTGCAGCTTCTGAGAATGTTCTAATAATCTGGTGGTAAGATGTTTGGTTCTGTTATCTTGCATACATACTGATGATGAATTTAAGAGAAGGATCATCAAACCTACTTATTCCTGTTTCATCCCAAACCTGCCTTTTAAGTGAACAAGCCTTTGAACTTGTCAGTTTTGGCCTTCTGGTTCATCATTCAGTACGGATTTGAGGGTGGATGAGATCTAAAGCTCATCTGAACAAGCTTGTGCGTTCAGGTTGAGACCCTTGACCACATGGGAATGCTCTGCAGCTGAGACTGCAATTGAGCAGGTGCTGGAATGTTACACTGAAATCCAAACGGCTGCATAGTATTGCGTAATGGCACACTCTGCGTAGATTAGGGCAAGTCCACCCAGCCTCCAAATACATACACAGTTGTTGTCAAGTAGCCAGCATGGTGTAGTGGACAGAGTAATAGACTAGGACTCGGGAGACCTGGGACTGATTCCCCGGTTTTGCTATGGAAACTCACTCAAACCACTCCTTAAATACCTGGTAAAACCTAGTTAGGATCGCTATGTCAATTCTGACTTGACAGAATATAACAAGTTGTCAAGAAAAGGCTGCTTGACTTGGCACAAGTAACTGAATTTCTGGCTGCTGCTGTGAGTTGTTCTGTACACAAGATGTTTTTCTGACTCACCGCCTGGTTGGGAGAGGACGAGTTATCAAGTCTCATAGCTGAGCCCTTGTCAAGCAGGACCAGCTCTGCCCACTGTATCTTCACCCCATGAATATTTGTTATATTGCTCAACTGGAACAAACACCTACCTGCCCTGAGCCTCACAACAATCAGTATTAAATATATCGATCTGTTAAAACTCCATCCCACTTTCCCAACTGATGCAGTAGATCCCTACTGATTTCTCTAATGCTTGCAGGAGCATACGGCTTGGGTTGTAAAGCACATCTAAAATTCCTAGAATCCTGCTCATCTAGAAGTACAAATATGTGTATTTTTGCTCCGCAAAACCAATTGTTATTTGCTGTGCTTTAAATGTCAGTGTGTTGGATTCATGCAGTAAAGTTGGCCTCCAGGTTACTTTAGGCCTGCAGATAAGTTTCAGACCAAATGTTCTGTGTTCACCCAGCACAATGACTCTGGTGTAAGATTTAAAGCAAAGTAGGGTGTTTGATGTAGCTGATTTTCGTAGCTCTCAGTGCTCATCAACCTCATTGTTTTATTTCAGGGGCTGGTCACTTTATTACTTACCACAGGAACAGCAACAGCAACAACAACAGTCTGGTATCATGTCAACAAAACTGCAGCATATTTGTTGTACCCTTACGTAGCCTGGCTAACCTTTGCCTCCCTGCTGAACTACCATATTTGGAAGGCCAATCGTCCTAAGAAGCACTAGTAACATGTACATATTTTTACAAAGCATTTTTTTAAAAAGGGGGGGAATATTTTCTATTTCAAATTACAGTTCCACCATCCTATTGCTTAATATATTTTACTAAGACATTTGTAAAAACAAAATGTTCAAATTAATGTACAAGTTTACTAGATGAAGGTATAGTAATAAAATTCAGCTGAAAATGGAGGAATTCTGTGGTTCTGAGCAATGTGTACATCTACTGCAATCTACATAATAGGGTTTACCTTAAGGCAGGTTCAAACATACACTGTAAGACTAATTGTTGGCTTATCACAAAGCCATTTGTATCTGGAATTACAAACTGACTCCCATTTTAAAACACAGTGGGAGAGGCAGGAGGAATCTTTGTCTCTTGCCTTCATGTAGCTTTTTGATGATGAGCATCAATCTGTGAAGTAGCCTAAGAACGTAAGGCTACAGACAAAGCCTTCAAACGTGACAGCTTCTTCAGCAAAGTGCCAAAATTCCTCCTGCTGGGAATTTCTTAAAAATCAAGATCTTTCCTTAAACTACCTGAAAGACAAGGATATATTGTGCATTTAGCTCTTCTGTATGTTATCTGCCTATTGAGGGTGCCCTTGGGATTAGGCACCAGCTGGCTAGGAATGTCAGAATTTGTTGATGCTGTTTTGAATGAATCTTCCTAATCAAAGACAGTGGAAGGGCAGCAATTAAGCTGAGCAGGGAAGTTCCAGAGAGAGATCTAATTGCACCTTAGCAAGCAAAGAGAGCCTATTATAGATCTTACCCAGCATTTTAAAAACCAAGAATGACAAATGCATCATGACCTCTAATACTGTCTTACTAGCATGCATGGTGAATGTGCCATTGGGATATTATTTAGAGACGGGGTGGGGGAGAGCTTGAAATATAGGAATGTGTCCACTGCAAACAGGAATCTGCCCTATGTAAACAAGCTCTTTTGCTTTCTCCTGGGTTATATATGGTATCTAGCATATTCTTCTTGGAAGCATGTCCAGTAGAAGGCATGGCTAGTCTAACAGAACAGCCTCTTAACAGTTAGGGAGTCCCTTCTGCATCAACCAATCACATATTGGAACAAAACTGATAATGCAGGAATTTTACAATGTGAGTTATGGTAAACGTTTGAGCTTAAGCAGGATCACTGTCAATCAGTATCACCAGGGAAACCCTACAGTTAAGAATGGCATACTGCTGCATGGGTATCCTATTTGTGACTCTTTAAGTGCACACAAGCATCCTTATACTGTATGTCAAATATTTTTAAACAGAAACAAGACTAGTCAAATCAAGTCATTCCATGTTCAGGATTCTGGTGAAATGATCTGCTTTCATGACCAAGGGTTAAACAACACTGGAGATACCGGTATTTAAAGGCTAGCAACTTTAAAGCCACAACAATAAGCAGTTTTCATAACTTATTTGCCTATGTCTGTAGTCTCTGAAAGTGATAGTGAAGTTTTCTTTCTCCAACAATGACAAAATCCTGTCTTGTAAATTACACCTGAATAAAGATGATGTCACTCACAGAGGAAGATTAATAGTAATTAAAGAGGCATAATTTACAGAACTGGAAGGACAGATCCTGAAGCTGAGGCTCCAATACTTTGGCCATCTGCTGAGAAGAGAAGACTCCCTGGAAAAGACCCTGATGTTGGGAAAGTGTGAAGGCAAGAGGAGAAGGGGACGACAGAGGACGAGATGGTTGGGCAGTGTCATCGAAGCTACCAACATGAATTTGACCAAACTCCGGAAGGCAGTGGAAGACAGGAGGGCCTGGCGTGCTCTGGTCCATGGGGTCACAAAGAGTCGGACATGACTTAACGACTAAACAACAATTTACAGAACAGGATTCTGGCCACTATTCTAGAAATACATTTGTGTCGCACTGTTTGTTACTTACTTTCAACCTATAGTCCCAGTACATTTCTTGGACCTCAAAGACAGAAATACTGCCCCCCTCACTTCACAAGCAAGAAAAGCTGAAAGTCCCTGCATTAATTTTCCTTGTACCCAATAGCACAGGTGATAACTTAGATGAAGTATCCTATGACAAGCACAGTTACCATCCTGTTTGAACAACTCTTGATGGGTTGTGTCTATGCTATATTTCTCTACTGTTGTAGACATGGCAAATATAGTATTTATAAAAAATTCTGTTGCCTATGAATCTTTTGAAATCAAATATTAGTCCAGTGCCAGCTGACCTCTCAGCAGATATACCAGTGATTATATGTGATCTCCTAGCTTCACGTGATGTCTGACATTATCAATAGATGTTCAATGAGTTTTCCAAATTAGAACGACTGGCTCACATTCTTGCCATCTTTTAATTTTACAACTGTTTTCAAATCTGCTCTGGCTGTATGTTGTATCTGATCCCTCCCACATCTATTCAGAACTCTTTGTTACCAAAATTGTTTATCTGTCATTGCTCCGAAAAATCTCAGCACTGCTCCCTGTCTCCTCTGTCCAGGATAAACTTCTTGTCCTTTTCTTCAGAACTCTTTCAGGCCAAGTCCTCCTCATCTCTGTCTTTGTATTTTCACCCTCCAACTTTGGCCACTCAATGATCTCCTACAAATGAACACACCCTTTCTTCATTTATGCCCACAATTCCCTCACAAAATACAATATCCTCATTGTTTTTCCCAGCCTGCTACTTTATGACATTTTTGGGACAGTAAGTCTGCACACCCTACTAAATTAATCCCAAATGTGTTTCAACAATTTGAACACATTATTCCAATTTATTCTGGGAATAAGAACAAGAACAAGCTCACAGAGAAAGCCATATGTTTGCTGTTATGTAGAACTTGTGTGCTCTGCCTGGTAAATTGAAGTGATCTGCACAAGCATCAACAGTGACTGATACACTAATGCTTTCAGTATAATTCTTCAGCATTAAGAAACCGTTGCTACACTTCTGATCTCAAATGCAGAAACTCTACACAGAATCAACAGGAGCTCAACAGTGCAGAACAAAATACCCGTTAAGATTCAACACTGAAGGAATCTGGATAGGTGGGTCACTTCAGCTTTTACATTTAGTTCCATACTGGAAAGCAAACCAGTAAAGAAACAGGCCAACTGTTTCAGCAGTTGGCCTTTTTTGGCTCTTGCACAAGGAAGTATCTAGTAAATAAATAAGGCCAAGTATAACTGAAAGTCAGGTACAGTGTCCTACAAGTCCAGAGGTCAGAGGGTAGAAGTACTGAATGAGAGGTAGAAGCAGTGCTACTGTTGCATTTCTTCTGTCCCGAGGTGGATTCTTTACATTCAAAACATATACAACTTTTCAGCATGGTGGTCAAGACTACTTACTGAGTAAAACCTGAAATATCAAACCAGTACATATTTCTTGCCAGTTTTTTTTTTTTAAATTAAGGATGCACATATTATGCTCATATTTATTTAAAAGATAGGCAATCTGTCTACAAACATTGCCAGGTAAGGGCACCAGGAAAAGAGAGATGTCTGAACTACAGTTCAATTTACTAATGCATGTCTTTCACACAAACAGAACTGAAAGGAAGCAAGGATTATGCTGCTTTTTATCATTTTCTTCCTGGAGATCAGAATTAGAGGACTGTCTATGACATTCAAAGGCAATTTCTGGTACTTTTGCTGTGACATTCTTTATTAAAATTAAAACTGAAATCTGAGCGGCACATGAGCCAGCTCACAGCTTTAAAAATCAAATGCCTTGTCTTACAGATATGAAACAAATTAAAAGGTGGGGACACAATGGTGTTAGGAAAAACAATGTTTTTCTCAATTGCCTTAAACACATTATTATAAATTCAAAGCAGGTTGAGAAAAGCTGTACAGATATTTCTTGTAAGTAAACTAACAGCTGCTAAGATAGAAAAAAGAAACTGATTTGCTACTGAATTGTTGCAATCTTGTATATAATAAAAATACAATTTGTGATAGCAAGTAGATTATAAAATGAATGAGCAGACAAAAATGGGGGAAGTGGACATTGCATACAATTCCATTATATAGACATTTCACTTTGACAGAATTGATAACTTTTTTTTTAATTATAGGAAAAATTGTTGCATAAGCAGCTCATAGAACTGAAATATAAATAGATCACCATGATATACACATTAGCCAATCAAGGCATGGAGCTAGACAATGGCAGTCACATGGCAACCATCGGTTTCATCCAGAAAGAGGGTGCTGAAGACATCATTGAAGAAGGTTGGATGGTATTTGCAGGCTCTCTCACAATCAGGGTTGAAATTAACCTCTAGGATCTGAGGCTGCATGTACTGTTTCCCTGTAAGACAAATTTCATTAGACAAAATCCTGTTTTTTTGGCTCTGCCATATGGAAGTATCCAGGACATATTTCTGTAAGCATAAGTCTCCTGTGCCAGAACTGGGATATCTTTGGATGGCACAACAGCCATCACTCTGCAGCAAAATATTGGCCTTTTTTGGGGGGTGGGAGTGGGGAGGGAGATTGCCAATACAAAGAGGCTTGTGTGTGAACCCATTCCCATTATGATTCTGCTGGTTGTCCCTAAAGAGGCTTGCCTATCTCTGGGCCCCATGCATGCACCATGTATGTATCCATGCAGACTGCAAGGCAGAATTGTGACTCCTTTCCTTCTCAGCTATAAGGCTGATAAAGAGGAGAAGCCATGCCCAAAAGGAGTGTAATTCTACCACATGTTACAGATGGAGATATTGACATCTTGCAGTGAAATCTGAACCACAAACATTCCTGCTGAGTCTCTGGGCCAGTAAACTACACTAATCTTCAGAGGAAATCCAACTGTGGCTAAGGTAGCCAGGATAATGGTGCTGCTAGAATGACCCCGAAAGGAGTTGCCAGGCAGAGGGAGCATGTGCTCCCACAACCCATGCTCATCCTCTTTCCTACAAGTATAAGACAAGTGTCTTTTGATGGTTGTGAAAGAACTATTCCTACGTACATAAACGGGTGCAAGTGTTCTTGCACACATCCCTTTACACACAATACACAGGGAGTTAAAGGAACACTATTCTGGATGGATAAATACTTGGAGATCTTTTCTTGTGTGTGTGTGTGTGTGTGTGTGTGTGTGTGTGTGTGTGTGTGTGTGTGTGTGTGCGTGTGTGTGTAAGGGGAACAAGAAGTAGTAGTTACCATCACTTGATGTATCCCACTTAAGCATCAGGTCAATGGCATAGACGGCTCTTGAGGATGGATAGTCACAGATGCCAAAAGGTGCAGGTTTTGCACAAGCAGCTTGAAATAATTCCACGAATGCCTTAAAAATGTCATCCTAATAAAGTCATATTTGAAGTCAGATTAATATTCAATTAATATTGCAATTGATTTGAAATACATTTGAATAATAGGATCTGATTACTCTTCAGAGCTTGAGCTTGTATGTAAAATGTTAGAAGTAACAAAGTTATGCATGATACGTTGCTGCCTTTTTAAGCCAATATTACTTTATAAAAGTAATGCAATAACCGGTGATACTGTTGCAAGTGGAGTGGATGGAACATGCAATATTTACGCGTTCCTAAAACATTGCTCTTAAAGAGGTCATCGGAGGGACTTCTGCCCACTTTTGTGCCTTTAGGTATTTTAAAATCACTACCACCACAAGAAAAAAGGTAACTAAAAAGTAACTTGCTAAATATGAGTAAGATAACAAGTTACTCAAGGACTGAGTTACACCAACCAGCTAAAAAGCAAAGAACTCCCAAGATCATTTTTGCCTTCCCATCTGATTGATTTTTAACTGCAGGTGGTAGAGACTGTACTCCAGGCAGTGCTCGTAGCACTGAGCTATGATTTTTTTTCTCAGCACACCAAGCTATTAAAGAGAACATGCACCTAAACTGAAAGGCAGCAGTATATTACTTCTTCATCTAACATGCTTGGCAAATTTGTCCTGAATAGGGGATGTCAGATGAGAACAGTCCCTCACAAATGTAGCAAAGGCAGAAGAATATCTTGATGCCTGCAACTGGCATAACTGCATGAACAAAACAGGATTCCCTTTCTATGGAGTGATTCTGTTCTGAAATCCTTTTCCTCAGCACTGAAAGTAGCACTGAAGTAGGTCCACTGAATTAGTGGTGACTAGGGTGAGTCAATTCCTTCATAAGTCCCACTGATTCAAATAGGCTTACTTTAGTTGCAACTATGTTAAAGTAACACAACTAGAATAGACTCATTTAAACCACTGGGACTTACAAAGGAGGTACAGTAACTCACCAAATCTGCCCTGATTCAATGGACCTACTCTACTGTGATTTACTAAATGAAGCAAGTCTTCCAGCCAACGTTTGGAAAGTGGTGACAATGAATCTTGAAAACAAATACTCAGAAAAACTTTATTATTACAAAAGATGAAACACTTGATTACCAAATCAGCAATAACTTACTTGAACATGCTGCCAAGGGTACTCAGGATACTGCTTCTCAAAGAGAGGAATGAATTCATCATAGTGAATCTGGGAAAAAGATATTCCCCAATCAGCTTTAGTAAAGTTGACATCCATGGCTGCTTCCATGATGCCTCACATGTCCCCAACCTGCAGCTGCTGAATCTGCCCCACTGCCATCGCCTCTCCTTTGCTGGAGCAGGGACTAGGTGTTTGCCTATTTTTCCTTCATTGTCTATAATTCCACTGAAACTGGCACTCCCACAAAAGCTACAGCCTCACCTTCCAGCCCCTGCATCATTCATTAACACCACCCCTGGGCAAAAAAGGGGGAGAGTTTTAAAGAGCTTTTCTGAATATTTTGTCCCTGTATCACCTTGTGCATCAATCCGGAACCCTTCTTGAGGCCAACGCTGGTTGAGCTGACACTGCACATTCAGGGACACATTTATTCATGTTAAGATAGCTTTCAGTGGATCTTTATTACACTGACACCCTCCAGCATAGTTGGAAGGCAAAGGTTGAAGAGAGAGATTTTCTCATTTGGAACATCAACTCCCTCAGCTCACTCTTCAGCCTTAAACCCATGCCACAAGCTACACTGGTGAAGGAGTGAAGGCCCACATCCAGTTTAACCTATACCATCCTATATTATTCCATCATTCCCAGTGAAGGCTAGGTTCTTTTCCTATTATCATTAACTCACCTGTTTTAAAGATACCCCAGGATCATAGTTCATGACAGTAAAATGTTTCTCATAATCATCCAAGTCATCAAGCGAGAATGGTCTTTAAAAAAATTGGAATGAACATGTTAATTCCTCATGAAATACCAAAATATAAAATATAAAATAAAAAAGTAAAAATCTCAAGAATTGTTTATTACCTATTTGAGAACCGCAGCCAAAATACATCATAAACATACAGCTTGAGTGGCTTAACTGACCGCAGGAGTACAATGTAACGAATGTCAAACTTAACCAGACCCACACCTTCCAGATGAAACAAGACTGGATTCTCAATATACTTAGACACCACCTGAAACAGAAGGGGTGGAGTGGGGGGAAGGATAAATAAACAAACTCTGCAGACTATACATAGCATTTGTACCCAATGTTTTAGGGCAACTTATGTCCCCTCACCAAAGCAGCTTCCTGTCACAACTAGACAAACACCAACAATGACAGCAAGAGCAACTGTAAAAGCAATTGCTAAAAGCAATCTGCACCAGCCAAAAACATGGTGGCAAAAGCACCGTTTTCCTCATCCCTCTTATCACCTTGCTAATCCATTTCCTGTGCCTACCCTGTACTGTATATATAATCCATGGTCTTGCTTCACTCCAAGGTGTCTGAAGAAGCAGATACAGTGGTGCCTCACTTAGCGATGTTAATTCGTTCCGAAAAATCACTGCTAAGCGATTTCATTGCTAAGCAAAACGCGGTTTCCCATTGAAATGCATTGAAAACCGGATAATCCATTCCAATAGGAACAAATTGCCATCCTTAAGTGAAAATCGCCACAGGAAACATCGCTAAGCGAAACGTGGTTCCCCAATTGAAATGCAATGAAACCTATTCAATGCATTTCAATGGGGAGAAAATACAACAAATTAAAAAAGAGTCAGAACAAAGTCAAATTGGGTTAACAAAGGGTTTATTAAGTGTACTTTATGATTTCAAACATTTTAAACAGTAAACTTTAACTTTATAAATAACAGAAAAACATTTAAAAAACAGCAAACATGAGGCTGTTTAAACCATCGTTAAGCAAAACAGGGGACCCAAAATTTAATCGCTATGCGAAGCATGGTCCCAACCATCGCTAAGCGAAAATCGCCCATGGGCACCATCGCTAAACGAAGCGCAAAAACGCTCTGAAAAAGTTGTTGCTAAGTGATTTCATCGCTAAACAGAGCGGCCATTAAGCGAGGCACCACTGTATCTCCTTCAAAGCTCACACTGAAAGGAAATAGCTAGTCTTTAAGGTGCCACAATGTTCCTATGGCTTGTTTCCATTTATTTTTGTCTGGGGATCCTCCTACCAAAGAGGACTGTGACCTTCTTTCAAATGTACACCAACCCTTCCTCAGGCACTGATCCGTATGAACTTTAGAAGATCATGCTTTCCTTAAAAATGCTTGATTAAAGCTATTTTAAGAATTCAATCCATTTTCATCTTAATTTTTACCAATGTAATCAATGCGTAGTAACTGCTTTGATATATGAAGCTAACCATTTAAAAACATACAGAAGAAATTACAACCCACCATGCCAAAAACTACCAGATTTGAAAAAAAAAAATAGTAACAAAGAGGACAGACTTATGAATCGATAAATCATGATGAACAGGATTTGTTTTAATATGTCAGCTTTAACACATGCTTCAGTGTTGCTTTTTAAAACCTTGTTTTTAAAACCTTCTGTTCCTCTGAGACTGAAAGATCATGTGCAGATTAATATACAGTGGTGCCCCGTATAGCGAGGTTAATCCGTTCCGGATTAACCCTCGCTATACGGAATCATTGCTAAGCGGGTAGGGGAAACGTATTGAAACGCATTAAACTTCGTTTAATGCGTTCCAATACCTTTGTTACTTACCCGTTCAGCGAGGATTCCAGGTGCCGGCAGCCATTTTCGCGCCTTCGCTAAGCGAGGGCAGGGCGCGAAAACGGCTGCCGGCAGCCATTTCCGGGCTTCCGGCGGCCATTTTGGAACTGCTGATCAGCTGTTCGGCGGCTCCAAAATGGCCGCCGCAATACCCGATCTTCGCAATGCGGGTTTTCCCCATTGCGAAGATCGGGTATGTTTCCGTATAGCGATCCCGAAAAAGGGATCGCTATACGGAAACATCGCTATACGGTGCACTCGTTAAGCGAGGCACCACTGTACATTCTCCTATACCTAGGAGAATGCTCTGAAGAACACACTTCACACTTACAACAACGAAGGGCCCTTTAGCTTCTTAAAGACTGACAAGTTTTATTTGGTAAATGTTCTCAGGGACAGTAGCATACTTCTTCAGATATACTGTACTGATATGCACTCAATGTTCCCTCTGAGGTGCGCGCACATGCGCCAAGCTCCATCAGGGCTGCTCATGGGCAGCTGTCAGCCAGTTTGTTTACTTCCCATTTCAGATGAAGCCCCGCCCCACTGTGCATGCACGGGGCAAAGGCTCCTGCGCAGTGAGAACAACAATTAGAGGGAACCTTGGATGCACTTGTTCATATAACTGTCCATGAAGGCAGTGGTTGTCCATAAAAGCTTATATAAAATGAAACTATGTAGTTTTTAGGGTGACGTGGGACTATATTAGACTTGCTGGAATAAAAAAATAGGCACAGAATATGAACAACTTAAAAATATACAACTGCTTTGCTGGAATATCAAGAATGTGTACTTCTCCCTCCTAATTTATTTTGATCGTAGGGAGGGAGAGTTGTTGTTTTATGATTCTGAAATATAACAAATACACCATCAGAAAGAATGTGGTGCAAGGGGGAAAATTACCGATCTTCCTGATCAAACAGGATCAGAAAGAGTTGGAAACTCTGAAAAGCGAAATAACCATACGAGACAAAAGAGCAATAAATTTCTTGCCGCAGGATATGCTATTTGAGAGCAAATCATTGAGCCAAAAACAGCTGTGCCAAAGCTTTATTACCCCATGTATGCCCAGAAACATGACCTTGCAAGGTGATATTAGATGAAAACTCTTCAAACCCTGGAACACAATGGGCAGATTTTGATCTCGCTCCAGTAAAAATGAGTTCATGCAACAGGAAAGTCATTTAACAATTTTTTTAAAAGGACCCAAAAGAAAAAAAAAAAGGGGGGGGGAGAAGGTAACCAGAGGTTGAACTACTTTCTTCCAGAAAACAAAAGACCACATTTGCAAGAGGGGAATTTGTTCTGACCTTTGGGATGCTCTCTCTCTGCCTGATGATATTGTTAAGGCTCTTTGTGATGTGTGTGTCCAAGCTTCTGGCCAGATTCCAGGGTTTACATATCCAGTGATTGTCTTCTCCTCTACATAAGGAACAAAATAAATCTGTGTGCCTTTAGTGTTTCGATTGCAAGCCTTTTTCCTCAGGCAAGGATGCTCCATACCAGACAGCTTAACATATTTCCCACCAACAAAATTTCTTGCTATATTTTATCCCAATTTTTCTTCATTGTTTAAAAGAGGCAAGGTACCCTACACAAAGTGTTTCAATGCTTTGCATAAAATTTAGTCAACAGAGATTACTGCCTGGGGACATAGAAACAAGAGGTTAATTAAGGCCTGCAGTTGGCTGAAAACATATGGTTAGTTTGCTGTGTGGGTCACTAATTATCCAGGCCTCCCTACCCAGGACTGCAGTGAACCTATCAGCCAATTTAAATAAATTAGAGATCATTCACCCTAACTGAATTTCATTATACTTATATGCAGATATTTACATTTCAAGGTGCTCTTTTGAGATGATAAAACAACTGAACATAGAAAAACTAAAGCTATCAGTCTGTTAAAAGAAAAATATCACCTTTCTACAACCAACAATGTAGAATAAAATTAGAAGTAAAACCATCTCTAGTTGTTCTGTGCCATCAAGTTGCTTCTGACGTATGGCAACCCTACAAATAAGAGACTTTCAAAATGTCCTGTCCTCAACAGCCTTGCTCAACTCCTGTAAAATCTCAAGCCCATGGCTTCCTTTAGGGTGTCAACCTATCTTATGTTTGGTCTTCCTCTTTTCGTGCTGCCTTTCACCTTTCCCAGGATTACTGTCTTTTCCAGAGAATCTTGCCTTCTAATGATGTGCCCAAAGCAGGACAGCCTCAATTTCAACATTTTTGCCTTCAGAGATAGTTCAGGCTTGATTTGCTCTAGGACCCACTTGTTTCTTTTTCTTTGGCACTCCAGAATATCCGCAAATCTCTCCTCCAGTACCAATTTTCAAATGAATCATTTTTTCCCTGTCAGTTTTCTTTACTGTCCTGCTTTCACTCTCATACATGATGATCAGGAATACAAGAGTGTGGATCGTCTTGGTCTTGGTCTCCAATGACTCAGCCTTACACTTAATGTTCTTTTCTAATTCCTTCATTGCTGCTCTTATGAGTCGATCTATCTTGTGTTTTCCTGCTGCCGTCCACCCTTCCCAGCATCGTTGTCTTTTCCAGAGAATCCTGCCTTCTCATGATGTGCTCAAAGTAGGACAGCCTCAGCTTCATAAAGATACATATATTCATCTCTAATAAAGATTCACATATCCTCCATCCTCATCACAATCCATTCAGTTGTTCTCATTAATTAAATCACACGTGCTTCAATTAAAAATTAAGGTATAAAATCTTTGAAACTCTGATTAAAAACATGCAGACTGACTTTATCAGGCCAAGGAGAGTACTAAGGAGATCTCAGATATCAAAACTCACTTCCTTCAACTACAGCATCCCCTGAAAGTCAATGTAAGCTTTCTATTTGTTTTCACATCAAGCATGAATTCCTTGTTCTCTTCTTTAGAATTCTAAATGGCTTCCCTTCCCATGTTCTTCTTTCCTTTCATACCCAAAGGGACGCCTGCATGTGATCACCCGTCCTATGACAGTGACCCCCTTCCACAGCCCCCAAGATCTCCTGATTCCTCCCTTAAAGTATTTTTATAGATCTACTTTCCTGTGACATACGTTTAACTGTAAGCTCCTAGAAGCAGAAACCTGGCTTTCTTTTCTTTATACTTCTTTGCAAATCATGCTGATAGCTGTTGTAGTTCTGTGCTGTCAAGCTAGAACTGACTTATAGAAAGGGCTTTCAAGGTAAGCAACACATTCAAGAAGTGGTTTTACCAATTCCACTCCCCCAAAGAGCTTCCTTGGCCAGGTAAGGATTCAAACCCAGGTCTCCTGCATTCTAGCCCATCACTCTATCCACTATGCTACACCTGATAGTACTACACCATAATGCATTGGATATTATTGTTTCCAAGCTGCAAGCAAAATACGTGTTACTCTTCACTAGTGTAATAAAAAGGCACTATCTTAAGTGCAAAAAAAAAAACCACAAAAAAAAACACACACATGCAGACCATGTGCCCATGACAATGGAGTAGCAAGGTGCAAATACCAGGAGACTGGAAGCAAATCTCTTCCAGCAGTTCGAATGCCTTGATCCAATAACAGTTCTTATGAAACAACTGAACTGATATTCAAGGAATGCTTAGCTAAAGTTCTGCAACAGAAGCAAGAATGGTACTTTACACTGCCTTCTTATTAACAGTTCAAATACTTCATTTTGGGAGCTGTTACGGATATCTGACAGGTGACAACTGCAAAGGACAAAGACAACAGCTTAACTGGATGAATTTAAATTGGTCACAGTAAAGCTGGTGCAATGTCTGGTATATGAAACTGAACTTGAGCGGAATGCAAGTGGCTATTTCTATGCAAGAAATCCACTCACCTCCTCTCACGCTGCTGAAAGAAACTGATGAACTGTGGCAGTTCAGTATGAAGGTTAAAAGTACGAGGCAGCCATTTTGGGCCTTCTGACCCTCCAACTCGCCTCGAGATGGAGGCTAGACAATCCTTCACGGTCAAGAGATTTTCACATGGAAACTGGTTCAGCATCACATGAGGCCTTTCTTCACTTAGTTTCCTAAAAAAAGAAGAAAGACATTTAAAATAAGGTTCCATGGCCGAATATACGCATATTGGACAGGTAAGATAAATTGTTACTTGCAGTGAAAGAGCTGTGTAACCTGTAATCTTTGAAGTGAGAAAAGTTGTAGAGAATATCTGCTTCTTGTTCAGAGTCCGTAAATACAAACCGGGGATGATTCAGATTCTGAAGTACCTGTTGGAGATCTGTGTAAACTCTGGCAGAAAAGGATTGGAAAAGAGAAAAAGAAATCATGAAAGGGTTTCTTAGAAGAATAATACACAAATTGGAGTTTCTGAATAAAAATTCTTATTTAATAAGTACAACTGCACAATGTGCTTCTGTAAGTTAGTCTACTGTTTTTCCACTTGTACAAGTACTGACATATTCAATACCATTACAGATGTGTGTCTTTAAGATTACTAAATGTACAGTACTATTATCTTCTATGGGGGCACAAAATGATGAAAAGCTGCATTTATCAAGGCTAATAAAATATTACAAGATAGCAAATAAACTTTTGAGTCCTATCTATCTCTTCCTCAGACTAAATGTTGGGAAACAATACCAACTTCGCCAATCTTTAAAATCTTCACATCCAGTGGGGCTGAAAATTAGAGAGTACAGTGGTGCCTCGCATTACGATGTTAATTCGTTCCAGCGAAATCGCTGTAGAACAAAAACGTCTCAGAAGAGCGGGGAGCCATTTTTTTTACCCGGCGGCCATTTTGAAACCGCCGATCAGCTGGCCGAACATATTTGTTTTGCGAAAATCGGTTCCTGAAGCGAAATTCCCTCATTGAAACCATCGTAAAGCGATTGCTTTTGCGATCACTAAAAGTTCGTCGTAATGCGATTTCGTCGTTAAACGGGGTGCTCGTCTTGCGAGGCACCACTGTACGTTGGATGTGCATGAACCATTGCTTGGCGGCTCAGTCAAGTGCCTGAACAGGTGTTTTGTGGGCACTGCATGCTTTCCACTGCACCATCAGCCACTCGCCAGTAGCAGCATGCTTCCCTCTTCTGCCTTTTCTGTGCAATCACTCACTAGGATGAGGAGGTGAGGCAGGGAAGCCTGTGGCGCTGCCAGTGATTGGATGATCACATGGAGGCAGGGCAGGAAAGCGTGCGATGCCCGCAGAACACCTGTGCAGGCACTGCATCAAGCCTCAGTTCATGCTCATCTGTACTCTGTATTATCACACCAGTTTTATCATACTGTTTTTTGTTTGCTCTTTTCCCCTATTTTATGCCTGAGGCACAAGTAGGTTCTTATAGGCTTTTCCTATTGCTGCCAGGGTATTGTAGGATGAAAGGCAGGTTAAAAATTCCATAAATAATTCTGCAATTTCTACCAGGATGATAACATTTACAAGAAAAATACCTCTAATTTTTGTTCATTTGTTAAAATTAGACTTTACTTTTTCAAATCATTTCTTATCCATACAACTGGGTCCCCTTCAAGGTAGAAGCAACCACTCTAAGTGGAAGAAAAAAATCTTTATGAGCAAATTAATACTGTATAGGATTATTTTGCTTGGAACATTACATTACTGAGACAAAGCAAGTCGTCTATGATTTCCACTTGGTCTTGCCTACAATCATGACACAAACTCACATTGTTGGTGTATTTATAAGTGTACTGGGACAGGCATGTGCTTACAGCTCTTTTGAGAAAACTAAAGAACACGTATGTGTTTTTTTTTCAAAGAAAACACACAAGGACACTATTTCTCAAAATGTACAAGAATACATCTCTGAGTTGTGTGTATACCAGAGAAAGAGAAGTGGATTTGAGCCAGATGTAAGCTTGTTTTCAATGTACACCAATGAACAGCTGTCTCACATAGGACAGCAGAGACACGAAGATGATCTTCTCTGCATATGTTACCACAGCTGCTTACTGGGACAGTGGCCACAAAGTCCAGCACATTTCTTGCCGACATCATTCACGCCCCCATTTGTGGACCAGAAACAATGCACACTGACTCATTTTTAAAGGAATCAGCCCTTTCCTTCACAAGCAACTCACAACCCAACGCTGCAAGCGAGGGAACATTTTCTTTTCTTTACAATGACTCATCTCCACCCCACTTTGCACAGACAGCTTTCACTACAGGAACTAAAATGGTTCCCCTGCTAATTCTCCCAACCAGTACTTATTTAGAGCATTTTTATGGCACCCATTAAAAATATGTTCTTAAAGCAGCACACACACTAAAACCTCCCTGTTCCCCTGAAACTGTAAAAGACAGAAAGCAGGAACAGGTAATTAAAACCAAGTTAAAATAGCACTGAAATAAAACCAGCATCAGTAGTGCCAAAGATCTTGGGGAAAAAAACCCCGACACAAAACAGGAAAATGGGGTTTTCAGTAAATGAAACATCTGGGAAAGTAAGGGAAGGCATTCCACAGTCTTTCTGGGGTGGGGTGGGGGCATTCAGTGGATGCCAACACTGAAAATAAAAGCCATTTCACCCCATTTGGTGGGGACGACAAGAGAAGGGTATCTGACATCAGGCTTAGGGAATGTGTACACAGATAACAATCCTTCAGACAACCTCCCACCCAGCCACTTAGGGTTTTATAAGTTTATTCCAAAACGCTAAATTAACTGACTGAAAGATAGCACAGACCAGACAACAAAGGCAATAATACGATCATTTCGCTTTCAGATCACCTACTGATTATTCTTCTATGTAAAGAAAACCAAATTTTTGTTAAACTCTATTTATTTATTTATTTAACTTATATGCCGCCCACACTACCCGAAGGTCTCTGGGCGGCTTGTTGTCTATACCAATAGGGTACCCATTTAAAGCTCACCCATTACAAAAGGGCAGAATTTTTATTTTCTTATCTGCATTTCATTGTGCTACCCATTAGATGGTTAAGAAGAGTAATTAAGACCCAGGCTTCATGTTACAGATTGCAGTAAGTGGCATTCTATAACTTTGAAGCAAGGCTCCCACTAAGCTGAGCACATGTGCCCACACATGTCTCTGCTTCCCTCCACACAGCTGTCTTCCTCCTCTGCGCAGCAATCGCGTTAGGTTCTGGTTGTGGCGGAACGCGCGCACATGCAGGGGCAAAGCCATGAGAGAGATGGAGCCCCACCCATTGGGGCTGAAAATTAGAGGGTACATTGCTCTGAAGGGTGCTGGACCAATAATTTCTGAAAAATTGCAGAAGTAACATATTTACCACAAAGGAAATTAATGGGAATTTACATACTTGAAGACTTTGTTCTTGTCATATTCAGTATGCTTTATCAGGATAGGCAGTTTCTCCTTGTTTTCTTTTAAGATTGCCTAAAACACACAGAGAGAAACAAAAAACAATCCATACAACTACTAAAATTTGTAAATTAATACTTTTTAAGAGCACAATAACAAGGGGTAGGACTAATTATAGCCCTTTAGAAGTGATTATACCTCCTCTGAGGGGTGACCGTTTCTTCCTTAGCAGTATGCTGGGGAGGGGAGGCGGAATGGAGACAACGGTGGCCATGTCTACTTCCGGCTCTGCTCTCATCCACTGGTGCTTCAGCCCCCATCTACTGCTATCAACCAAGTATCCCCAAGGGAATGCTGTTTTTGACAGGAAAAAAGATTGACCACCCCTTGCTCTACTAGAAGCTGATAAGAAAAGCAAGATAGCTTGATCATATGTGTCCTTAATCCTCCTAAATTCAGCAGTGCTTGCTGCCATGAAACCAGAATTGTGCGGAAAAGTTGTATCTCAGACTACAACTTCCCTAATCTCCCAAAAACAATGGAAACTGGCCTAAAGAAGCAGTAGTATTAAAGAATACCTTCAGCTGCCTGGCAACACCCCCTCAAGCACCTTCATGAAAAACATAATGCTAATGGGGGAGGAGGAAGACAAAGCCCACTGCAAGGCTCCTATCTCTTAATCATACCTAGAAATCACTAGAATCGCATGTGAACTGAATCACAGCTACCTGTGATTTTGAGAGTTTTGGGAAGTCTGTCAGATGAAAGAGGAATCTTTGCAAAAATAAGGTGAGCTCTTCTTTGCAATAAAACAATCAGGTGAAACATAGAAATTGTACCTGGTAGTGATCGTCGGATGGCTCGCTGGTGTAGTAGCTGGTATCTGGAGCCTCACTAGGTAGCCATGGCAACAGTCGACACTTTCTGATTAAACGGTCTGTTTCCCCATAGGCAAAGTCACGGGTCACCTCATCTGTAAGAAAAGGAAAACTTTACACAAGTATTTCTGCATTAAGAGGCATATATTCACAGATAAAAAGCTACTGAATTCACAATAGATAAGCACGTTTTAATGACCTGAATAGAGGTAAGTATCTATGGTTTACCTATTTTAGCATCTGAACTTGTCACCCTAGCTCGTCTCTCACTTCTTACCCTCTCCTGTTCCAAGAATAAAGCTGAGTCACAGATACACTTACCGCCAGTCTCAAGGTCTCTTAAGGGCCAGAGAACAGTATAAGCAATTTGCTGTGGCATATAAAATAGAGGAGCTGTTGCGAAAGTGGGCTCGTCTGAATGTTGAATTCGGGATCCAAATTCATCCATAATGTACCACACAGGAACTTTCTCCTCTGCAGTCTGCACAAGAGAATCAAACAGAGTAATGTCTCCCTGGAAGGACAGAATGATGGGTATTTCCAATCAAGGAAATTCCTTACCATGTGGTATAGTTATGACTGATGAGCAATTTTCAAAGCAGTTCTGTTTAATTTATCACTTGCTCAAAGCCAAACATCCCCAGCAGATACCATTAGGCTTCTATTGTGGGAATATCACATCACCTTTGTATCTGTTTGGTCGCTGGAAAAAGACATCACATGGCAAAGAGGCGCAAGGCTACACCTCCCCTCATTTCTCCCCTCTCCCTCAAAAGTACCCTACTAAAGTTTCCTGAAACTTCACTTTCTAGTGGATCTGTGCAGTGACTTTCCTTCATCCTTTGTCAGGCATGTACTTGCCATCATCGGTTTTGGAGAGAAATCCATTATGCAATGGAAATGCTTAAAAATATTCTCCCTCCTCATCAGGAGACCCTCTCAACAGCATTTGATACAACTGGCCAGGGTATCCTTCTGGATAGGCTGTCTTGCACAGGAAGAGGTAGTATGATGATGCAATGAATCCCTTCTGACAGCCAGTATTCCATGGTTGATTTATGCCCGCATAAGGAAAATTACATTGCTGGGCATGCACCTGGTTGTGTGAGTGACCAGGAATGCAACCACCACCTCATTAATGAGCAGTAATATGCTGCCAAAACCTATAAGACTTCCGTTAGGGAAGCACAAATCAGCAAACAGATTCTGGCCACTACTGTGTACAAAATGACCATGATACAGTAATTTCCCAACTCTCTCTAAACAACAACAATCTTTCTGCTTTTGAACTCAACGTTTAAATGTTTTCAATATATTTCAACAAATATTTGTAATATAGAGGCCAGAATCCAATTACTGATACTGGCTGGTATAAATTCCGTTGATATTAAATCTCAGCAACAAATTACAACTAGTTAAGAAGTTGGTGCTTCTATCTATAACCACACACCAATCATGTTACATGGTGCACAACAAGAAATGCAAGCTTTTGGAGACAATTGGAGACCACCACTGGACTTAACACCAGCAGGCATAAATAATAGGATTCTGGCCTATATAATTATAAATTCATACATACATATATACCTCATACATATACACCTTAATGTGCTCTCTACTGGCCTACTCTTTTTTTCAGAAGGTAAAATGTCACTGCTCTAAGAACAGGCATCCTCCACTTTAATTCCTCTTTCCTCACTTATTTTTAGCATATTCTTCCCAAGCTATACAACTGAGCTACTGATATACAACAGAATACGTAGAACTAAAACTATGGATACTGAAAGGTGATTTCCATTAAGACCTCTCTATATGAGGTTAAGCAGCACTACCCTGCAGATCCAAAGTGCTTTTAAAAGACGATTATTCGCTAGATACCAATAACATTTCTAGCACTTCTGATTAGGCTCATACCCCACAAGACAGCTGATAGGTCTGGTTGTATTTCCACATCTCCTCCAGCACTTGGTCAACAGCTCCCTCATCTGGCAATTCCCCATGGAAGTTTACTCCCATCAAGTTGGCCATTCTATGAAGCAGACCAGGGACCTGCAGAAGCTGCTGACGAGCATGTCCCACACGGTAAGTCCAGGCATGATCAATCAGGAAAATGCTTTGAAGATAAGATATGGTGTGTAAGAATGGAATGCACAACACTGATTTTTAGGAAAATGTTCAGAAGGTAGTCTCAAAGTCACCACTGTGAATTCTATTAGCATGGAGTTCTAGATTTCTACCATGGGAATATCTCACATGCTTAATCACACAGCACTCCCTCCCTCACTGACTCTGCATCTACTCGCAGATTCCGACAAAAATCATGTTCTTATATTCAAAACACCAGATCCTTGCCCCCAGCCGCAATATCTCCGCAGTAACCTCTAGACACGTTCTTGCTTCTGCTGTTCATTCTCCCAGCCTCAAAATCCCCAGTCATTCTAGTCTCCTAATTCATCAAATTACTCCATCTCTTCTCCTTCATAGTCTGATACTGCCTCCTGAACACTAAAGTAATGGCACCTTATCCTCATGTCCTTCAAATCTCTCCTCAAAAAAAAACACACACAAAAAAACACTGATACTGTGAATACTTGGAGTTATTCTCTTGTGTTTATTTACAGATTGGGGGAAGGATCTCCCACCTCACCCTTTGACAAATGCTGCACGTAGAACACTGCTGTAAAGGTACAGCAAAATTCGAAACTATTTTGAAGTAGAAACTCACCTATCTGAACTTGTTGCTTGAAGTCCATTTTCATTTGTGACTATCACTTTGTAGCACAGGTCATTCCACGGGTTGGGTTTCCTTTTCACTTCTTCTTCTATTTCTTCATCATCCACTTCCTCTGCCTCCTCGACCTGCATGATCCCAAAATACTCACCAGCATCAAACACCTGCAATAGTAACCAAGGAGAATGTCAGCTCAAGTAACATCAGAAACGAGAATCAAGCATATGAAACTTGGATGTTTTAGGTTTTTATCAAGTAACTCTCAGGTTTATAGGTAGAGGAGCTATTATTGAAAAATGAAGCCCAAGGTTGGGCAGTACATTTATTTATTAGATCAGTGGTTCTTAACCTTTTTGAAAGAAACGCCCCCTTGAGCCATTGAGGAAGTTATCATCGCCCCCCTCCCTGCGGTGATGATATCTTTTATTTATTTATTTATTTATTTATTTATTTATTTATTTATTTATTTATTTATTTATTTATTTATTTATTTATTTAAGATGCTTAAATGCAATGACCCCTGAAAACAAAATTAAATTCCAAGAAAATGAAATGCCCCCCCAAAAGTAACATTTAATGATTTAGTTGCAAGTGAATTTTAAGACTCAAAAAGAAATATAAAAAGGGCATAAAAACAAATGCAGGAACTAAAAATTTCAAGACAAAAAGTCTGAAACTAAATTAAAATTGGAGGAAAATATATATTCATGCCCTCTAAAAAGGCTGCAGCCATCTTCACAGGTTTGGCTTGCTCCAGTGCCCCCCTACCGCCCCCCTTCTGCTCCAACGCCCCCACGCCGCCCCTTTTTGTTCTACCGCCCCCCTGAAAAATGAAATCGCCCCCTGGGGGGGCATTATCGCCCACGTTAAGAACCACTGTATTAGATCATGAAAAGTTTACAAACAAGGCAAGTTTTGGAATTCTATAGAAAAATGTGAAGATAAAACCTGCCACGAGAAGAGCCACATGACTGGACCTCAATGAGAATTTTGCTTTCTTTAACCCACTACTGTGACAACCAGTTTAGCTGCAACTGATATTTTAGTCTATTTTAATATAAAAATATATTCTCCTGTTTTGATGACATGAATACTAAGACCTTGTTTTTTTTCTGTTCCAAGCATACAAAAGGGTGTGTGTGGCTTTCACTCAAAGCCACTACAGAGAGGAAAGAACTGCCAGTTGACACCTTTTGCCATGTCTGCCTCAGGGAGAATCGGAGCTCCCATTTTGCTTTGCTGGCAGTCTGGCTTCATGAGCCAAGGGCCACAACATCTCACCCAACTTTTGAACCATTTCCCTTCATCTCAAATTTTATACCATATCCTGCCTGGTGAAGAGTTCTGGAGAGAACTCAAACATTTGGCTTATTTGCAACTTTTTAGTGTATCCAGTAAAGGTACTGCACAACCATGGGCTTTATTTCTGTAACTGGATCACACTGCCATTTTTTTTGTACTTTGGTGCTTTGAAAGAATACACAATTGATAAGCTTCAAGCAGTGCACAACTAAGGGGAAGAAGAGTTTCGCTTCTTCTTCTCAGCTTTACTCATGCCACTTTAAAAGCCTTGAACAAAAAACACATTTTGCACTAATAATTTCCAGTAACTGCCTGATTGAATAACTGGTTCCAGATGTGGAAGAAAAAAAAAGGCCACCTATATATTGTCCAAGGACACCTGCTATTGAACAGTGAGAGCAACCCAGAGTCATCAATGCAGTCTGGCAAAATAACCCTGATGGTTGTGAATTTTTTTAAAAAAATATTAACATATAAAATCTAGAATCTACAGTGTTTTAGCATTTGTGATGAAAATGAGGAGAGGGGAGGAGAAGAAAATGTTGGTTCTCTCAAACAAAAATAGAAACATGACAACCTAGGTTAGGATTTTCAGTGCTCTGGAGGCTGAATTTCAACTCTCCTACTAATAACTAATATTCCCTTTCTCCATGCCATTCCTCTTCTTATATTTGACTATATATATATTTTTAAAAAAACACCAGTACTTTGAAACTCTGGGTCCTGGCATGTAAAATTCATTCAAAATATATACCATCAAGTTGTGCAAATGCTGAACTGTCTCTCTTCACTTGCCACTGTGGAACAGGACTAGTTTTACTGCACCCTGCTTCCCCTGGCTTTACAATCCATTCCATCCCAAGGTTCATTTTTCTCCCTTCCTTCACCCCAATTCTTTATCTTCACACTGTTCTTCCTTCCACCTCAGGTCTTCAGTCTGAGAGGGATACAATGAAACCTTTACCTCCCACCTCCAGCTTATTCTCTCTCCTTTGGCTTTCTTCCTTCTCCCTGTCCCTGACAACTCTCTTCTGTATAGCCATATCAACCTGCTCAACAATTGTTCATTACACAAGTCACATGGTAGGTCATGAAGCAGTTGACCAGAATTCTGTGAACATTAAATTCCATTCAGAAACACTCCTTCTGAAGCTGCTTTGAAAGCAGGAAGCAGACGGTTGTCTTATTTTAGATACTTTGCAAATAACAATATGGATCTTTTCCAAAATGAGATCTATTCCTTACAATTCAATAAACCAAAGGGAAATTTAAACAAAGATTAGGGATGCAGACAGATCAACAGGGAAATGTACTATTTGATCAGGATAAAATAAAGAGAAGATAGAAACAATGTACTGAAGAACTATACAGAAGAGATCCAAGAATGATGGGTTCCTTTGAATGATGAAGCTGCAGTTTCATAAAGTGAAGATATAGTTGCTCTAAAAGCTACTGAAAACAATAAATAAAATAAAAAGGACTAGATAGTATACAAATACAGTGGTGCCCCGCATAGCGACGATAATCCATTCCGGATAAATCATCGCTATCCAGAAACATCGCTATGCGAAATAAAAAAGCCCATAAGAATGCATTAAAACGCGTTTAATGCATTCCTATGGGCTTAAAAACTCACCTTATGCGAAAATCCCCCATGAGGTGGCCATTTTCGGTGCCTCTAAAGCAAGGCAACACAGCGGGCGGACATTTTGGAACCGCCGCTCAGCTGTGCGAAAATGGGGCTTTTGGGAGGACCATGGGGGAGGGCTACCCCGCGGTCCTCCCAAAGCCCCCGCCGGCATTTTTGCCCAGCTGGCCGGCGGGAGCCTGGGAAGGACCAAGCCCCCGCCGGTCAGCTGGGGGAAAATGGGGCGTATGGGGAAAAATCGCAAACATCGCAATGCAATTGCAAAAGCGATTGCAAAATCCACATCGCTATGCGGATTCATCATTAAAGGGGGCGCCCGTTAAGCGAGGCACCACTGTAGAGCTACAAAACCATGACCCATGAACTAAAAAAGTTAAATATGTATATTCCAAGAGTGCAACAATTATACGGTTGATGAATTAATACAAGCAAAGTTGTGCACAAAATTTCACATTAAAGACTACCAGCATTTATAGAGTGAAAATGCCAGATGTTCACACTGGGCTAGGAAAACAAAAAGGCACTATAGGTGCAAATACAGTGGAGCCTCGACTTACGGAGAACTCCACTTACGTACTTTTTCACCTGTGTACTTCTCCGGCTATAAAGTTTCACTTTGACTTGCGGCCGGAGAATCGACCTACGGACCAGAAGGGGTAGGTGGGGAAAGCACCAAATTCAAATCTGGCGCTTTCCCCGCCTCCCCTTTCCAGTCCATATGCCGCAGGTCATGCCTCTGGATGCCTTCCAGGGCTTCTCTGTCACCATGGGAAGCAGCTTGGAGTCCCCCCCCCACCGCCAATAGTGCTTCAGGGAAGGCATCCAGAGGTACACTGCCACTGCCTCGAGCTGAGCCGCGCCGGGTGATCCCAGCCATGCTCGGACTCCTGGACTTCCTGTGCTCTTATGGGTCTTGCATTGTTTTAAAATGTCTGTGCCTGTGCCTAAAATGTGGATCCAGAGTCTCTTTGTGCTGGAGGAATGGTTGCTGAGTTCTGTGCCATGCTGTGGGGGGGGTTTACCACCCCCTCGACTGAAGAACCAAAAATAGCTGAAACGGATTAATTGGTTTTCAGTGCATTCCTATGGGAAATGCTGATTTGACTTACAAACTTTTCGACTTACAAACTTCCTTCTGGAACAGATTAAGTTTGTAAGTCAAGGGTTGACTGTAGTCAAAAATAGTCTAATTATCGTAACATTTTAATTTGGCCTGTACAGTGGTGCCTCGCTTAACGATTGCTTCGTATAACGAAAAATTCACTTAACGATGGCTTTTTCGGAGTTATCTTGTGCTTCACTTAACGATTTTCCCTATGGGCGATTTTCGCTTAACGATTTTGGGACCATGCTTCACTTAACAATGACAGTTTTAGGTCCCCTTGTTTCGCTTAACGATTTTTTTTTACAGCCCCGTTTTTGCTATTTTTAAAATATTCTAAAATGTTTAAAAAATGTTTAAAATGCTTGGAATCGTTAGTACACCTAATAAAACCTTCGTTAACTTAATTTGGCTTTGTTCTGAGTCTTTTTGAATTTTTTGTGAATTTTTTCCCCCATTGAAATAGGCTTCAATGCATTTCAATGGGTTTCGCTTAACATTTTTTCCTATGGGGATTTTCGCTTAAGGATGGTAATCCGTTCCAATTGGAATGGATTATCCGGTTTTCAATGCATCTCTATGGGAAATGGTGTTTCGCTTAACAATGTTTTCACATAGCGATGTTTTTTTTGGAAGCAATTAAAATCGTTAAGCGAGGCACCACTGTATTTCATATACTGTATGTCCATAATTTTAAATTGTGCAACACTACGATATGAATAAAGAAACAAGTAATAAATAAAGGAAATAATACAATAATAAGGAAAACTGCAAGCACAACTACTTAGGAATTAGGTGCAAATACATTTCACAAGGCAGCTAAGATGCACTGAAGGACCTGTTTTTGTTCCAGTAACAGAATAGGCTGCTTCTAATATCATCCAAACAAGCTGGAAATACTCAGACTATCGTCTGCTTTGAGATTACTACTCTTGAGGAACAGGGTATCTCCCACCAACAGTGACTCAACCAGTGGTATCTGAGTTTTCAACATATTAAAATTAGTCAGTCTGCTTTAAAAATGAAATAACCCTCCAAATGCACTCCTTCAAAATTGTCTGACCATGCAACTAAGGCAGAGAGAGACAGGCACATGTATCTGTGCAAACATAACATTATTATAGATTTCTATCTGAAATACAATAAAAAGTGATATAACGGAGAAAATCAACAATCTAAATGGTACTGAATGAATTAGACCCTAAGCCAATTAAGCCAAGAATAGGAGAAGATAACAAGATAACTGAGTCCAAGAAATGTTTTTCTCAGGCCGCCAATGGATTCATATTACTTGTGTAAATGTGTAAATAACCGGTGACTTTACTCTGCATGTCTGAAGACACAGACTGAAATCCATGAAACCTCACACTGAATTAACCCTATTACTCTTAAAGGCATCCTATCACTTCTGCAGTTTTTATTGCTATACATTTGCTGGAACAGACTAACACACCTACTCTCTCCAATAACTGCATTTTAGCAAAGTCATAACCTGAACATATGATCTGTGCCACACCGACGTAAGAGCACTAAGACAGCCTTCTAATGACAATGGCAACCCTGAATAAACCAGCAGCTGCTCCTGAACAAACAAGCACCAGCAACAAATCAGTTCATTGGAAGAAGACAGAGATTTATAATTCACAGCCTGAGGTAGGTATCCAAGAACAAGGATAGTGAGTTACATAAAATTGCATCTGCTGATTTAGAGCAGTGGTTCTTAACCTTTTTTTACTCAGCTGATGGTGAAGGCTTCTGGGAGTTGTGGTCCAAAAACATCTGAGTAGCAAAGGTTAAGAACCAGTGATTTAGAGGAACAGGTGCAAAATTTGAGCCTGTATTTCGGCTGGCTAGAAGTTCAGCAAATGTATCTGGCTGCAGAACTAGATGTCAGGAGTTTGATTCCCCATTTTGCCTCCTGGGAGAGAAGCCAGACTGTGTAGCCAAAAGTGCCCACAGGAGAAGGGAACGATAAACCACTTCGGAGTACTCGATACCTAGGAAATCTTGAAAGGATCGTCATAAAGTGACACTGACTTGATGGCACATGGTGGTGGTGGTTGCTGCTGCTTAAACAGAATTACAGGAGATCTCATTCAGCTGAGAAATGCTTTACTCCTGGTGCCTAGTGCATGTGCAGTTCGGGTGTTTGCTGTGGATGGGCAACATCATAGTCCCAAATCACCCTCCTTTACAGGGTAATTTTAATCTTTACACCACACCTGACTATACAGCTTAGGTTTGTCCTACGGTGGTCCTTCAAACAAGACTGTCAAATAGAAGACCTCACCAAAATACAACAATGCAACTACTCTAGCTCTAGACTAGAGCCTTGAAAATTGTTCTATTGCAGTCTCTGGCATCCTCCTCCCCCTCCTCACCTGCTGTGTCTCTAAAAGGCAACCCTGTACTGTTCACATACACCAAGAAGCTTCTACTCCAACGTGCCAGATCTCCTCTCATGATAGGTAAAGGTTCCCCTTGACATTTTAGTTAGTCGTGTTCGACTCTAGGGAGCGGTGCTCATCCCCATTTCCAAGCCATAGAGCCAGCGTTTGTCCGAAGACAGTTTCCGTTGTCTCGTGGCCAGTGCGGCTATATACGGAACGCTGTTTACCTTCCCACCGAGGTGGTACCTATTTATCTACTCGCATTTACATGCTTTCGAACTGCTAGGTTGGCGAGGAGCTGGGACAGAGTGATGGGAGCTCACTCCATCGCGTGGATTCGATCTTACGACTGCTGGTCTTCTAACCTTGCAGCACACAAAGGCTTCTGCGGTTTAGCCCACAGCACCACCATGGTATCTCATGATACCACAGAATAAAGACACTTCTGATCATGTTTTCCATATAATAACATTGTGCTTTGAACCATCAAATGCCCAGTAATCCCCTTTCACTCTTCCTGTATTAGATATGTTTACCAATTGCCCAATCATTGGATGTTTAATACAAAGTAGAGATTAAAAATAGCAAGAAAAATTGAAGAAAAATGCACGGCGCAATAAAAGCATTCATTGCAAAAACAGTAAGAATAAATTACAGAGTCAATGGAACAATACAGCATTTACTACCTACCTAAAGCACCACAAAGAATCTGCTAATCTGAGCTTCACGGGAAGGGAATTTCATAATTGGTGGGGAGGACTTGCTACAGAAAAGGCCCTCTTTCCTATAAAATAGGATTATGTTGGAAGGCCTCCAACAGTTAATCACAAAACAATATCCTTTTATGGTAGGCCTCTCCTCCCCTGATATTGTAGGTGTGGTACGTAGGACTTTAAAAATGCAGGTGTGGTTTTTAAACAGTACTTGCCCTTTTTAAAAAGGTGTTCTTTTTATTCACTACATTTATACATGTTTGCACCAAAAGACAATGTCCAAAGCAGCTTACAAACTTTTTAAAATAATAAAAACAGATAAAACTAAATTTAAGAACTGTGCTTCCCAATTAACTAACAACTGGAGATGGGGGGATATTTGTATTCGTATACAAATAGGAATACCCCTGCACAGTTAACGAGGGTCCTGCCCCGGACCGCCCACTCACACGTCTGCTGCCGCCACCAGCCATACTTTTCCTTCCAGTCGCTGTGGAGCGCCCAGTAGGCTAGCCACCACTCGTCAGCCTTGTAGGGAGACTTGTCTTCCCTCCTTCTGTCAGGAGCGGCTAGCTGACTGACAGTGGCCCCTTCATATGCAACAGTTAAATGTTTGATTGTCAATTTTAAAATTGGCCATTTTGGTGTTGAAAGTGAGAAACCCAGTGGAAGACCTGTTTCTGTCTCTGTCCCTGCAAATGTGAAAGCCATCCATGACATGATAATGGAGGACGGCCAAATATCAGCCAAAAGTATTACTACATATCTGAGAATATCACGTAAGAGAGTTGGTGCCATTATCCACAACTACTTGGAAATGAGAGAAAAGAGAATATCACATGAGAAAGTTGGCAGCAGAGTGGATCCCCAAACTTTTGACAACAAAACAAAAGAAGAAACGTGTGGAGTCATCGGTGGCTGTTTTGGAACATTTTGCAAGAAACGAGTCAGATTTCCTGGGCAAACTGGTAACTGGTGATGAGACATGGATCTACTGTTATGATCCTGAGACAAAGGAACAGTCTAAGGAATGGAGGCTCAGTGGTTCCCCCAGGCCAAAGAAGTTCCGAGTGCAAAGGTTGGTGCAGAAGCAAATGGCAACAGTTTTTTGGGATAAGAAGGGAGTTCTGCTGGTGCACTACCTCCAACAGGGTTCAGCCATCAATGCAAAATATTATTGTGCTTTATTGACAAAATTGAGGCAAAGCATCAAGGAAAAATGTCGAGGAAAGCTTTCCAAAGGTGTCACCTTGTTGCACGACAACGCCTCATCACACACTGCAGGTGAAACAATGGCAAAACTGACGTCCTTAGGCTTTCAAGTGATGCCCCCATCCACCCTATTCTCCCGACCTGGCTCCTTCTGACTATCATCTGTTCCCCCAACTCAAAAAACACCTAAAGGGACAACGATTTGGGAGGGTTCAGGAGGCAACTAATGTTGCAAATGAGTGGTTACACCAGCAGTCGGAAGAATTTTATTTGCAGGGACTTAAGAAGCTGCAGGACAGAAGTCGCAAGTGCATTGACTTCCTGGGGGAATATGTAGAATAGTGTGGCAGTTACAGCTTCATAACTCAATTTTTTCTGGGCAAGGCTCAATATTTGCCAACACCCCCTCGTACAACTACTTCACCTGATACGAAAACTGGTGTGGCTAAGCCTTCTTCCCAATATGGCATATTTTAAAAATATATTGAGGAATTTATTTACAGTATTTGTATAGAAGGACATATAATTCAATAACTCCCCATGTACAATCTGAATTGATACCATCTAAACACAGTATTACCATTTTAGAGAGTGCCAGACCTTTGTTAAGTTCAGTCTGCTAGGCTTAACACTCTCAGAAAGAAGGCAAGGCTGCCAAGACGCTCAGTTTCTGAAAAATCTCCAAATGCCCATAACGTTTGGAGGAAAACTGGAAGTTATTTTCCTTTGGAAGTACTCGGAGTTTTAACCAGGAAACTCAAAGCTAAGTCAAAAGAAAAAAGAGGCTAAAAGAAGGAGCCTGTTCTAACACATCAGTTTTTACAAGATTCTTAAAAAGTACAGCTGCTTATTAGGCAGAGCTGTTTAACTGCTTAAAGAAGGTGTGGAAATACTTGGTGAGGTGGAAGAAAAGGGAAAGACAAACACAATGAGATTAGAGAAGCTTTTATCCACACAAAGCAACAACTTTTTCAAATCTTGTCAAATTGAGTTCTGGAGAATTAGAGGCATTCATGCAAATAATGCAGGAAAAATGCCTGTTCCAGCAGATCCACAAGCCATTGTTACAAAGAATACCAGATCTTGTTCAGAAAGCTAAATAAAATATTAGCTGACAAAACCTGAATCATAAACAGGTTTAGAAAAGGAAGCACCTGATTCTCCCAGACATGTTAAAATGGGCTTTCTTAAATGCACAGAAGTGAAAAGAAAGTCTGATGCAGAACACATACAACTGGAACACAGAACATAGGGATCAAGGTAAACTGGAAACTGTAAGCTTCCAGCAATGGAAGGTATAAACATTGCAGTGCTTGGTGTCAGTAAATTAAAGTGTGATGGAAAGACATACTGTATTTTCAGTCAGACAGCCAAAAGTATTCTACTCTGGAAATGACAAACTCAGAAGAAATAGAGTGGTTCTAATACTTAAGATGTAGAACAGGCAAATTAGAGCTATACTGCAAGTCTGACTGAATAATATCAATCAGACTTCATGAAAAACCTATCAATACAAATATTGTTCACATCTATGCTTCAACTATTGATGCTGAAGATGATGACACTGAAAGCTTTTTAAGGCAAGCATCTAAGAGAAAGTTTATCACACATCAATACAAGACATTTTATAATCATAAGTGACTGGAACATAAAAGTAGGCAACAAAGCAGAACCAAATCTTGTTGGAAAATTTGACCATAGGGACAGAAATGAAAGATGAGAATGGCTTGATAGTTCTTTGAAGCCAACAATCTATTTACATGCCTTAAGCAATTGAACAGATGATTGTACATATGGTCATCACCAGACAGTCTACACAGAAATCAAATAGACTACATAATTCTATAAAGTGAAGTGTAAGCTGCTCTGCAAACACTACGAAGAAATAAATCATTAGGGGTAGATGGATAGAACTACAGTACAGTATTTCAATCCAGAGACTGACTTTATCAAAATCCTAAGAAGAACATGCCAACAACTACGGAAAACAAAACAATGGCCCACAGATGGGAAACATGCAATATTCATTCCAATTCCCAAGAAAGGAGATGCCAAGGAGTGAATTAACTATAGGACCATTGCTTAGATTTCCCATGCAAGCAAAGTGATGCTCAATGAGTTGCAACAAAGGCTTTTACTTACATGGAGCAAGAAATGTCTGGATTCTGAAAAGGAAGAGGCACTTGAGATCATATTGCAAATGTCTGCGGATGACTGGAGTACACAAAAAATTTTCAGAAAATTTTGCTGGCTGTGCTGAAAGAAATGGGTGTGCCACAACACTTGATTGTTCTGATGTGTAATCTGTATGGTGGACAAGAAGCTACCATTAGGACAGAATGGTTTCCTGTTGGCAAAGGTGTCAGACAAGGGTCCATTTTATCCCCCCATCTGTTCTATCTGTACACAGAACATATCACGCGTAAAGCTAGACTAGATTCAGATAAAGGAGTGAAAATTGGTGAAAGAAACATCAATAATTTAAGATATACAGATGACACCATCTTAATGGTAGAAAGCAGCAATGACTTGAAACAACTTTTATGGAAAGAAAAGAAGAAAATGACCAACTGGAGTTGAACATTAAGAAGAGCAAAATCATGACTACAGAAGAACGACACGACTCTAATGTCAACAATTTTTAAAACCCTGAAATGGTTAAGAGATTTTTGTATACCTTGGTTCAATCATCAATCCAAATGGGGACTGTAGCCAAGAGATCAGAAGACTGGGACTTGAAAGAGCAACAATGAAGAGATTAGAAAAGAACATCACGTATAAGGATGAGTCATTGGAGACCACGACTAAGACCAAGACCAAGACCAACCACACTCTTGTATTCCTGATCACCACGTACAAGAGCGAAAACTGTACAGTAAAGAAAGCCAACAGGGGAAAAAATGATTAATTGGAAATATAGTCCTAGAGAGATTGGTGGATGCTGTGGATTGCTGAAGAAACAAACAAGTGAGCCCCAGAGCAAATCAAGCCTGAACTATCTATCTATGGAGGCAAAAATGTTGAAAGTGATGCTGTCCTGCTTCAGGCACATCATTAGAAGGCAAGATTCTTTGGAAAAGCCAATAATGATGGGAAAGGTTGAAGGCAGCAAGAAAAGAGGAAGACCAAATAACAAATGGTCTGGCTTCCTAAGGCAGTGGTGGTGAACTTTTTTGAGCCCGAGTGCCCAAATTGCAACACAAAATCAACTTATTTATTTCAAAGTGCCAATGCTGCAATTAAAACCCAAATGCTGAAGTTTTAGTTTAGAAAAAACAACTGCTCCTGCACTGCAAGGGCTAAATGCTTCTGTTTCCCCCCCTATGGCAGTATCAACAAATAAATACTTACGGGTCCTCCAATCCCCCATTGGGTCCTCTGCCGGACCACTGCACCAGCAGACAGGAGTGCCGAAATCCGGGATCAGAGGATGGGTAAGTATTTATCTATGGCAACGTACGACTCGTGTGTCCACAGAGAGGGCTCTGTGTGCCAGCTGTGGCCTGTGTGCCATAGATTCGGCATCACTCACCTAGTGGTTCAGGTGTCTATGAATGCAAGCCTTGATTTCTCTCAGTTTAAGAGACAGCCATAGTTGTGTTCTTTCGTTTTCATTGGGGCCTAAGGCACTGAATTTGCTGCTGACTTACAAGACACGCAGAGAAGCTTCCTGTATTCTTCCTTTAATGGGCAAAAGCCTGACCTGTGCTAAGATTTGCATGCTGGAAGATAACGTTTTGGAGCACCAGCCTAGAATCCTGTCAGAAGGTCAGGAGATTTAACAATCAGAAGGACTGGTGAAAGGGGATACATTTATAGACCACTAATTAATATTTTTAAAAATCATGCAAAATGCAAGCTTTTGTGGGTGAATCACATGATCAGAGGGACTGTTGACATCATCTTCAGAACTCAGCCAATCCTAAGGATGCTGCTGCTGCCTTGGGAACCCAACCACAATCACCTGGGTCTTTGTGACTTCACAATGCCCCACCTCTCTGCTGGCAGATAAAAGGGGCTTGCTGGGCAGGGCAGGAGACCAGAAGGGAGGCCAGTGGCCAGAGAGCAGTCCGGCAGAGAGCGCGGCAGTGGCTGCAGGTGACCCAGCCACTGGGTTCTGTCGCAAAAGCAGATGAACTTGCTAAGTGGGCTGGCGAGTTAACAGCTCGAGGCTGGCAGAGATCCGTGGCTTGAAGCTGGCTGATGTCAGCAATGGACCAGGGGGAAGTCAGTGGACATTGGCAGACAGAAGCTGGTGGAATCTGCCTGCGAAAGCTGAGGCTGCAAGGCGGAGGCCGGCAAAGGTTGGCGGATGAAGCCAGGGGACGTTAGCCTCCTGAAACCAGCTGGCGGAAGTTTGGTGGATATCGGTGGATGGAAGCCCGTGTGTGCGTGTGAATGGCTGGTGAAGTTAAGGTGTGTATGCATTGGGGGGTGGCTGGTGTGTGTGTATGTGTGAATGGGCTGGCTGGTGTTCTGTGGGAATGTTGCCGGGGCGTGAGTGTGACCCAAGCATTTGGGAGCTGGTGGAGGCTCGTTTCAGAAGCTGAGTGGAAGAGATGAACGGGGTGGATATTCCTGGTGGAAGCCAGTGGATGTTGGCAGGCGGAACTTCGGGATGAAGTTGCCAGAACATTGTTCAGTGGATATGCCTGGGTTGAAGCCAGTTGACAGCAGTGGACGAGCTCACCCCCTTAATTGAATTTTTCTCTCTCTTTCCCTTGCAAGGCCCAAAGCTTCCTCTTCCCCAGGGGGAAGAAAGGGACCAAAAGGTAGGCATCCTGCTGGAGCTGAACCAGGCTGTTGTCTCCGCTGAGGATAGCCTCTTTTCTAAAACCGATAAAAGAATTTTTCTGGAGTGGTTTTGAAGTGTTGTCTTGTTTGTCAGGGGCTGTCACGGGATTATCTTCCCCATCTCCTCATTATATCTGGGGCCCAATGCCTGGGGTGGGTCTTTGTCAAGGCATAGTGTAGGGCCTTGTGATGTCACAGGAATTAGGAACATAATATTTCTCCATGCATGTGTGAGGGAGTGAGCTAGGTATTGTGGGCTCCTAAGCAAGTATATTATGTGTTGTGTTGGACAGACACAGGAAGCCAGTGAGGCCTGGTGCCGTTCTGAGAGGGTTGGAGTTGGGTATCCAAACACTATGTCCACCCCCTAACAATAAACGTGACTTGCTCTTTCCCTTCCACCACTGCTCCTCACATTTGTTTGCCTGGCCTGGAGATTTCCTGGCACAGCAGCTCATTCTCTGAGACCTGGCAAGCCTCATCTTCATCAACACTGAGCACTCCATGGACAGCTCCTTGCAGAGTACAAGTGGGGAGAAAATATGCCACTTCAAAGAAGCTTCCAGTCCAATTTCTCAGGCTAGTGCCACAACCGAGGAAATGGAGATGGGCAATGATTTGGAGATGAGCGTACATTAAAATTCACGTGGATCCATGCCATGGATAGATGGCAAAAATATACTGGTACTGCAAAATCTGCTGCTTGAGGGGAGTGGCTTCTTCTAAACGTCTAGTGCAGTGATGGTGAACCTTTGTGAGCCCAAATTCCCAAACTGCAACACAAAATCAAAGTGCCAATACTGCAATTAAAACCCAAATGCTGAGGTTTTAGTTTAGAAAAAACCAACTGCTCCTGCACTGCAAGGGTTAAATGCTCCCCCCCCATGGGCGGCATTAACAAATAATGGTCCTCCAATCCCCCATTGAGCTAGACTGGTAATGGTCGCCACTGCACTCCTCCACTGGACCACTGCACCAGCAGACGGAAGTGCCGAAATCAGAGATCGGAGGACGGGTAAGTATTTCTCTATGGCAACTTATGGCTCGTTTGCCCACAGAGAGGGCCCTGTGTGCCAGCTGTGGCACATGTGCCATAGATTCGCCATCACTGTCCTAAGGGAACCAGAGACTTAAATTTACAAGAACTGAGCAGGGCTATTGAGGTCAGAATGTTTTAGAGTTCTCTCATTCATAGGGTCACCATCAGTTGTAGGCAACTTTGGAGCACATAACAACAATGCTCATTTATTTAAGAAGATAAAGCTTCTTGCTGGACCACACTTCCTGTGACCGACACATGGCAATTACAGTGCACAAGGGGTTCTGAATAAACCAGATGAGTTCTTGCATGCATCTCTGTGTGTACAACTTCTAGCAGTGATGGTAGGCTACACTCTGCTTGGCAAATCATATGTTGTGCTGGTTTGCTTTAACTGCAAGCAATCTTCTACAACTCGGCAGGAAAAATGCACATAAAACTCACTTCACAAAATCTTTTCATAGAATAATTGAGTTGGAATGCCTCTAGCGGTGAAGAACTCACTACCTCCCAAGACAATTGGTTCTATTGCCACACTGCTCTAAAAGTTAAGATTTTTTTCCTGATATTCAGCCAAAATCTGGCTTCCTGTAGCTTGAGTCCATTGTTACGTGTTCTGCCCACTGGGATAATAAGAGTGCAGGTCTTCTGGCTTTCAAGATCCTCCCACCTTCTTCATTTAAGACACAACCAGGCAAGAAGTCTTCTCTTAAGGTTACAACACCAGTCTCTTTACTTTTGAAATAGCTTATTTAAGTAGAAACAGAAGCATATTTAAATAGAAGCTAGTTTGCACCACTCCATTTAGCTGTACTTCCAACTATCCGAGTAGATGGTGATGCATTTGTTGTAAACAGGCTCACTGTACCACTCCCAGACGTGTACAGAGCTTACGGATAACCCAGGTGTTCTTGGACTGTAACTCCCAGAAAACCAGGCCAGCAAAGCAAGTGGTGAAGGCTTCTGGGAACTGCAGTCCAAGAACATCTGGGGAACCCCAGTTTGAGAATCACTACTATTGGAGACAGTTTTTCATAAACCTTTTCCAAAACACTAGTTCCATCCTGCAGAAATATACATTTATGAAACAGAAGACACTAGTCATGCTCAATGCACTGGTGAGCTTTTTTAAAATCCCAAATTTTGGAATTTTCCATTCTGAGCTACCTGCTAGACACCTACAGTGGGGTCTTGACTTAAGAACGGCTCGAGTTAAGAACATTTTGACTTAAGAACCACTCTCATAGAAAAATATTGACTTGACTTACATACTTAGATTTGAGTTAAGAACTGAAAAAAAAACCCACGTGGGAGGCAGGGAAAGTGCAAAATTTGAACTTTCAGTTAACTGTTGGCCAGTGAAAAGGGTGCCTGTCTGCTTCCTCACTCCTCCCAGCGTTTAGAGAGTGGATTGGGAGACAATCTTCGGACTGCCTGGTACTGTACTGCCTGGACTGTATTTTCCCTGCCTTCCCTGAACCTTTCTTGACCTAAGAAAAAAAAGAAACAAAACATCCCCCTCTAGTGGTCGAAGGCAGAATAGCAGCTTCCCATTAGTTTCTATGGACGGAAAAGAGCAGATACGGATCAAATGGTTTTCAATGCATTCCTATGGGAAATGTAGATTTGACCTGAGAACTTTTTGACTTGAGAACCGCCTTCCAATACGGATTAAGTTCTCAAGTCAAGACCCCACTGTACATTGTGCTCACCTGGAGAAATCTTGGGCTGAAGTCCTTATGGCCCAAGATAGAGTTTAGCCTGGTTTCTTGCTAGAAAGGAAGCTGCTTCAGAGGAACCTCATTTTCTAGCACACATATAGTAATGTGGAAAAAGACTTTTCATAGCACAGATAGAGATGTAAAATTTTTGAAATTTTCAATTTTTCCCAGAAAAAAAACCCAGTGAAAAATGTGTTCTGTCTGGGGAAAAAAAGGACAATTTCAGAGATCTTAACATCTCTTAAGCACAGACTATAAAAGGTAAACATGTGCTAAGCACACATTTCTGTATTAACCTTCAGTATATGGGAATGTGTTACATCAAACTCTACTATTTTTATGCTATTAAAAATATTTCACTTTGCTCTCAGTGATTCAAAGTCAGCCAAAACTTACTTAGCTATGAAAATACATGGAGAGACATTGCCTCAAACAGAACTGTGAATTTTCACATTATACCTGAAACAGACATTTGGGAGAACTTTCTTGACCCTGCCTACTTGCCAAGCAAAATAACCAAAGGTTCTGTACCCAGGCTGTTAACCAGCTTCGCACTCCAAGTGAACTGTGCTATCACACTAACTTCTCCAAAATTCTTAACAACTTAGCCCGTTGGATGCAAATTTTCTGGTCTGATCTATCTGCCATCACTGTTCCAATGTCTGTAAGGTAGGTCAGCATCACTAAGTCACTTTCAATTCATAGTTACTATTACGGAGGAATTTTCTTAGGTGGATAACCCAGTGGTTTAGGTGTTTGGTTACAGAGCTAGAGGTTGGGAGTTTGACTCCCCACCATGCCTCCTGAGAGAACAACAAGCCTGTACAGCCATGGGCAAGCTGCACAGTTCCAGGGTGCCTCTCCACTTCCCCGAAGAAGGGAATGTTAAACCACTTCTGACTACTCTCTACCGAGAAAATCTTGACAAGGGCTGCCATAAATCAGAATTGACTTGACACATTATTATTATTATTATTATTATTATTATTATTATTATTATTATTATTATTATTATTATTATTATTATTATTATTATTATTAACCAATGATACCCACTTCAGTTAGTTTCCACAGCCAAGCATGGATCGGAAACCAGGTCTTCCGAGTCCTAGTCTGGCATTCTATCCACTACACAACACTGCCTTTCAAGGTCAGTATTATTATCCCCATAGCTGCAGATGGGGAAGGGGAGAGGGTAGTATCTGAAGCACGAGGTAGATTTTTCCAAACCTGACACCATCTATAGGCAAAATGAGCGCTCTGCCACAAAGCTTACTAGTCTATATTTGCTGTACTACACTAACAGCATACAGCTGCAATTTTAAAAAAGTTGTTGAAGACATCTGTCAGCACAGGTACACCAGGTCAAGTCTAGAATATATAACATAATGGTTGGCCGTTTCCTGTGCATTGGTGCACCGGGCTGCAGAGCCGGCACAGAGGTTTGAATACACACCGTGCTTCCCAGGGCAGCGCCAGCCAAGATTACCTGGAACATAGGTGGGCTACGTGTCCTGCCATCTGTTTGGGCTTGGCCAAGATGCAGGGTCTCAGAAGTTGGAATCATCTTGACAGCATATTGTTATTATTTCGTGTCTGTTATTTTAATTTTTTTCTACCACCTTTACTCACCTCTCCAACAGGTAGAATTATGGCAGAATTCAGTTTCTGCCATAATACACTGGGTTCACTATCACCACATTTACTGTATGTATCAAGAGTGCTACAAAATGTTCACTGTAGTATATTCACAAGAATTCTTCCAAGAAAATGAATGAGGAAAAGCTGATCATTTGATGATGGAAAAGCAGTACAGGCTTCCTAGAATTTTCTGAGCAAGCTGTGTAACATCTCAGAACAGAGCACTTAGCTCGTAAGCTAATAGCTAAAGCTATTTAAAAGCAGGTACACAGACACAGTTATTTGCAAAGTGTGTGTGCCAAGGCAAATGTGGCTTGAGAGGAGCCTTCATGTGGCATCATAAATTAAGGACTCCTGCAAAGGCAGGAAATTGCACTGTGTCTCAGGTGTTCCACAGAGTTACAACATACTGCAAACCCAGTAACAACCCTCTGATTTCTGTATGGGACAAGAGAGCAACAATTAGTCCAAATGTCCCGCCCAGAGTGAAATGAAAATTCTCTCAATTTTTTAATTTAAAAAAGTCCCATCCAGGCATAGCTTCTTCTGAGAACCATAACAGATGCTAAGGAGTCTGAGTGCAGAAAAAAAGAGAGGCTAGATATCTAAAGTGACCTCAAGGATTACCATAACTTCCAATTTTAAGTCATTTACAATTCTGACCCCACTCTCTTTTTTAAAATCAGGAATGGCTCTTTATTCTTCCAATGAAACAGTTATTTTTACATACCTATATAAAATCAATGCCCAATACCTGTAAAAGTGATCGTTTACATGAGTGCAAGGCAAGGTCACATCCCCTGGGAGATTAAAAAACCCCTAAGCCCTATACATGTTTTAGCTTGATTTGAATGTTTATAATCACGCTAGAGTACACCTATAGGCTGGGCTGGCACACAGCTCCCTGGGGGCAAATCAGGTAGGAACTTGCAGTTCCATTCAAACACCCACCTGAAAGAAAGAAGCCACAGGACCAAACTGAAATGGCTGATGCATAACAGCCAACAGCTTTGTGTAAGCAGGTGGACTGACCTTCAGTAGGGCGACAGCATATAGTTAACACTGCAGATTTTAAAGCTTTTGATGAAGCAAATGCTTAAATTAACTAGATAGCAAGATTCATAGTTTACATGTGTTTTAATACAAAATGTAGGTAACAACACTACCTTAGGAACGGCACCTATAGTTGGTAGTAACTTGAACAGACATGCTCAGTCCACTGTACCAACTCTGTAGTCACCATTTTCAAAGACGGATGACAGGCAAGGGGTGTACGGTTTATCTACAACTTTATGCAAACAGAGAATGGCTAGGATAACAATGGCTTTTGAAATTTATTTTACAATCACTGGATTAGGAGCATTCAAAGATGACGCAATTTTAACGGATCAATGCAAGTAGATTTTGGATCATGAATTTCTTAATGAAGATACCTTTAAACACAGCTTTGGAAATCTGTATGAAATACAGGACAGCAAACCTCTTGCATTTACACCTTCTTCTGTGGCATATTTGGCAACTATACACAGTCATCAATTCTTTTGCTAAAGGCAAAAAGCATTCAGATGGCTACCAAACTCAACCAGATGCATCCCAGATGCAGTTCTACAGGTTCATTAGTGTAGGCATAGTCCAAAACTGTATGTATCTCCCTGATACAAAGGAACCAGAACCCATAATAGTTTCTGATATTTTAAGTTCTGGTCTTATCTATTTCTCCGAGTACATGCCACTGAAAACAATGAGACTTAAGAGTAGACATGAACAGGACTGCTGTAAGTATAGAAAACAAAATTAACTCAATATATTTGGAAAAAGTACTACTAATTCAGTTTTGAGATTACCATATTTTTCCATCTATAAGACCCTCCCTTTTCCTAAAATCATTACCCTAAAAATTAAAGGGCATCTTTTACACAGAAGTAAGCTGAGATAGCTGGAGAGACAGAAAAACAGCCCATACCTTGCCTCTGTAAACAGACTCGCTTCAGCCATGATTGAACTACAGTCAGGAGACTTAGCTTCCTCCAATTAGGAGCCTTATGGAACTGATGTCAGCTGACCCTGATCAAACTACTGTAATTAGAACATACCTCCTTGGAGGTGGAGCCTGTAGGCTCAAGATTCAACAGAGACAAAATGTCTGACGTTCTGACCTCAGAGGCTGAATCCTCAAAGATTTCTTAATTTGGGGGTTAGAAAATTGGGGTGGTGTCTTATAAATGGGAGCGTGTTATAAATGGAAAAATACGGTATATATCCTGATAATTTAATATTAACCCAGTTTCACTGAGAAGAAACTTTGTATTTGCAACTTTTAAAAAACTATTTAGAAATTTATTAATAATAACCTTTTCAATCCTTCTTGCATAAAATAAAAATAGTGTGAAGACCCTTCTCTTCAGTTTAGACTTACAATCTAGCACGCTAGAAGAAGCTTCCCCCCCCCCCAACTGTTGTTTGTGGACAGGTTGAAATTGCTTGACAAGGAGCCATTAAGCAAATAAGCCAGCTTACCATTGAATAGTGGAACAGTCAACACCACTCTTGTGAAGTAAAAACATTAGAAGCCTACTGTGTTCTCAGCACAGTTCATGGAGTGGAAATGTTTTGCTTATACAAGCACAGATGTAAAAAAAGTAGCATACACCCTACGTGCGTTGAATGATGTGGGCTATAGTAAAACTAAGCAGGAAACAGGAGAAAACAGGAAGTATGTACAGCAAGACTAGCCTACACATTCAAACTAAGAAAAAGAGAGAGGAAGGACACATGGTAGTGTCATCATATTAATCTGCTTAGTAACAGTTCTGTGAACAATCACAGAGATATTAATATAATTCAGAGTAGTGCTTCATGTATCTGATGAAATGGTCTAAAGTGCTGGAAGATGAATGTGCAGATGGTCTTGAAGGTGCCACATGATTATTTATTATTTTAATGCTACAATAAGCCATGATAGCCAGTGTGGTGTAGTGGTCAGACTAAGCCTCAGGAGACCTGGATTCAAATCCCTGCTTAGCCACGGAAACTCAGTGGGAAGGGGTGGAGCTGGTAATGCCACTCATTAAATATTTCACCCTGAAAAAACTATTAGGGTCACTGTAAGTCCGTTTCCAATTGACAACACACAAAGCAACCCAAAAAAATAAGCAAATGCAGTTAATTGTTTTCCCACAAGCTGTTTCAAAAACTATAATCTCTGTATAAGCCAAAACCCACAAAAGCAAACAAAAACCATGTGTACTCTTATATTAAGAGTCACATTCAGAAACCATACCTGCACAACCAGAATCAGATCTACCACCAGTTAAAGACATGTATTTTTAACTGCTCCAAAGCAAGACACTGAGTGAGATCAAATTACTGAGTTCCATCTCTCTTCCCACAGGCTGCCTGGTCGACTTACCAGGCTCTGCATGCTGCTGGGATCCCTCTTTGGGAGCAGCAGTTTTTTGGGGGTACACAAGGGCCTGCAATGTCAAGATTCTCTCTTCTTCCCTTCTACAAATAAAAGCAGCTCCATGGCATACAGTGCATGCAAGTCACAGTTTTATAATAAGTCATACTACAGGGGAGGAAAACATATATGCTAGTCAGGCATAACTTGTGTATGACAATCTCATACACATTTTTAAAGAGAAGTCTGTGACCTCCCTGTGAAACATGTTAGTATTTTGGGGTTAATGTCCCAACATGTCAACGGCCCCACTCACGTGGGTGGCCACATATTGGACCTGGATTTTTCCACCAGTTGCAGCGAGTGTGGTCTGATGGTGGCTGACCTAGTGTCAGTCCCCTTGTCATGGTCAGATCACCACCTGATAAAATGTAACCTCACAGTGGCTCTCCCCCCTCGCAGGGAGCAGGGACCTATTGTTATGGTCTGCTCTCGAAGGCTACTGGATCCTGCTGTATTCCAGGATGCGATGAGAGGTGTTACGCCTGACCTGGCTAGCACTCCTGTCGAGGCTCTGGTTGACACCTGGTCCACCTTCGCAACCAGGGCTATAGACACGATCGCACCTAAACGCCCTCTCCGTCGTAAAGCTTGGTCAGCACCCTGGTTCAACCAGCAGGTCCGAGAGCTGAAGCAACATAGGAGAAGGCTAGAGTGTAGGTGGAGGAAGAACCCGACGGACTATAATTGGATAGCTGTCAGGGTCGCAACTAACCTTTACCTGTCTAGGGTAAAGGCTGCTTATCAAACTTACTTCACTAACACGATAAGCAAAGCGTCCAACCAGCAGGCGGAGTTATTCCATATAGTGTGCGACCTGTCCGGAACTGGTCTGGGTGACAGGCCTCCCCCTAGTTTTTCACCCGACCAGTTTGCAGCCTTTTTAAAATCTAAAGAGGAGGCCATCCGCCGGGACCTCTCTCCTTTTTTGAATACGGTGAGTTGAGCAGAGATGTCCAGCACTCCGTCTTGCCCGGTAACTTTTGATTCCTTTCAGCCTGTCACGCCTGATTCTGTGGCCAGGGTGCTTGATCGCTGTCGAGCCACCACCTCCTCCTTGGACCCTTGCCCAGCCTGGCTAATCAAAGCAGCCAGGCCGATAACAACAGAGTGGGCCACTGTAATAATAAATGGGTTTCTCCTTGAGGGAAGATTCCCCTCCGCCCTCAAGGAGACACTCATTAGGCCCATAAGAAAGAAACCTAGTTTGGCGGCGGACGAAATTGGCAACTATAGGCCCGTCACCAATGTTTCTTTCATGAGCAAAGTGGTCAAGAGGGTGGTGGCCGATCAGCTTCAGGCACATTTGGAGGAAACAGATGCCCTGGATCCATTTCAGTCGGGCTTCAGGCCGCACCACGGTACAGAGACGGCATTGGTCGCCCTGTATGATGACTTGTTGAGGGAGGCCGACAGGGGTAAAACATCGTTGGTCCTCCTCGACATCTCGGCGGCCTTCGATACCGTCAACCATGGTATCCTCCTGGGGAGGCTCTCTGAGTTGGGAACTGGTGGCTTGGCATTCGCCTGGCTCCGTTCCTTCTTGGGGGACCGTCCCCAGAGAGTGTAACTTGGGGAGAGTGTCTCGGCCCCGTGGAGCCTCAAGTGTGGGGTTCCACAGGGGTCGACTATCTCCCCAATGCTGTTTAACATCTATATGAGGCCACTGAGCGCGGTCATTAGGGGGTGTGGAGCGTCATGTCATCAATATGCTGATGACACCCAGCTCTACATCTCCTTTGTACCAACTGCAGGTGATGCCGTCCTGTCCCTCCAGCGCTGCCTGGAGGCCGTACTGCAATGGATGCAGGAGAACAGGCTGCGGCTGAACCCGGACAAGCAGCCTGGGGGTACACCTGGACCCGATGCTCACCATGGAAACGCAGGTGGCGTCGGTGGTCCGCACCGCCTTTTTCCACCTTTGGTGGATTGCCCGGCTGCGTCCTTACCTAGACATGGGGGCGCTCACTACTTTAGCACATGCACTCGTAATCTCCAGATTAGACCACTGTAATGCGCTCTACGTGGGGCTCCCTTTGAAGCTGACACGGAAACTCCAGGTGGTGCAGAATGCGGCGGCCAGACTCCTCACGGAAGTGAGAAAACACCAACACATCTCTCCTACTTTGGCCATGCTGCATTGGCTGCCCATCCGTTTCCGCATCGACTTCAAAGTGTTAATGCTTACATATAAGGCCCTAAACAGTTTAGGACCTCGATACTTGGCGGAACGCCTGCTCCCACCTAGATCTGCCCGGATCACCCACTTGAGCCAGGAGGTGAGGCTGAGGAGCCTAACACCAAGGGAGGCCCGGAATGAATGAACACGAAATAGCGCCTTCTCGGTGGTGGCTCCTCGCCTCTGGAATAACCTTCCTTTGGCGATTTGTGCAGCCCCTACGCTGGGCACTTTTAAAAGCCAATTAAAAACATGGTTGTATGTCCAGGCCTTCCCTCCTGTCAACACCCAACTTCTTTTATTTATTATTCTTTTATTCTCATCTATGTCACAGTCTGTCTGTAATATCTTTATTATTTATTGTATATGTTCCTTTTTATTGGAAGCTGCTCAGAGTGGTCTATTTGACCAGATGGGCGGGATATAAATCAAATAAATAAATAAATAAATAAAATAATTCGTAATTGCTTAGTCCTCGTCTTTGAAAAGCTTATCTCACCATAATAACCCAAGAACATATGTCAATTTCCAAGTAATTAGGGATATAATTTACAAAACATCTCTTAGACATGTAATACACAAGATTTTTTTAAAAAAAGACTTGTCAAGTGATTTAATCTGAAATAATTTCTGTTCTTAAGCATACACCACATAAACAGCTGTCTGACAAGCCACAGCCTGCAAAACTACTTCAGACTTTGGGCCAGAATATTCTTTGGTCTGCATAATTATTCACAGCTAATTGTGAATAACTGATAATATCCTGGGACATAGTTGGGTCATGTGCCCATTGTGCAATGAAAATGCACACTCTAGAACCTTCTCAATTAGCTGCAACTAGCTGTAGCTGGATACACAAACCTCATGAGGATTCTGTCCATGGTTTTGATTCCAACCTACCAGATGATCAGAGGCCATCAACTACAATAAAACTTTAAATTCTTGATATAAAAAAGACACATACTTGTGTCAAAATGGTAGATAGTGACAATTACAGCAATATACAACTTACTATTGTTTGCAATGCACAGTGGGGACTGTGCAAAAAAAAACAAAAAACAAACCAATCCCAGAAACAACCACTCAATGTATCTGTAAACCACAGACATGACTTTTCTCCTACCTTCAGTTTTGTAGAGGGAGAGTGTTTAAAATGTTTATTACAGCTTTTCTTGAATTACTACATTTCCTGACCTCCCTTCATTTTCAAGGAATTTTTTTAACTAACCAACCAACCAACCAAACACACCCAAACCTTTCACTTATAGGCAGGGTTGCTGAGCTTTTAATTAATCACATCCAATTAACCCAGAGAAAATATAAACATAACAAAAGTTCATGGCCAAGTGTAGCAAATAATTGCTTCAAGGCAACATAATCCTAACCACCATTTAAACTTTCTAACTCTGGGCGCCTTTCCTTCTCCTTTTCTTAGCAGTACAGTATTTTTCTCCTTTCTCCAGAGTATTTTTCTTAAAAGACCTAACCAACCAACCAAGCACTGTAACGGGAAAACAAGATGGTCTGAAATCACACGGACTTGAGGCGGGGGGGGGGGGGGGGGCGAGTTTAATAGCGGCCAAGGTTTCCTCTTCCAGAAGCCTCCCTATGATTCTAGTCCACAAAGGCGTCGATCCTCAACAACCTCTGTTGGGAAGTAACTGATGTTAAAGAAACGAGATTTCTTTCCTCAAAGGCTGGAACCAGTTCATCTCATCCTGCACCACCACCGGGACGGGAAACCCACCGACGGAAAAACAGAGGGGGACTAAACAAAACGAAATCATTCCCAGCGAAGTGGATTCGAAAGAGTTTACCCTCCCGGGAGTTGTGATTCCATCGGCGGCGTAAAAGCGGGATCGCGCCGAGGCGTAAAAGAGCCCCCCCTCCTCGTTCACTCGGCGGAACTCGCTTTACCCGCAACCCCGACCAGGGCCAGGCTCGGAACGCGCTTGGGCGCATTTACTCGCAAGCAAACCCCCTTCCTCAACCCACCCCCACCCCCCAGTCAGCAAGCAGCGCGGGGGCGACTCGGGGAGCCTGGAAGGGAGCTCTTGCCCCACACAGCCCACGCGCTGGCAGCGCCTCCGGCAAGGAGTCGGGACGATCCCCGAGGAGGAGGAGGCGCCACCGCCAGAGCCGCGCCACCCCGTCGTACCTTCCCGAAGGAGCCAGAAAACGACCCGCCAGGCCGGAGCCTCACCTCATTTTCCAGTTTGTGCCACAGGCTCTGCCAGTAGCGGGACGGGACTCCTGAAGCGCTGAGGGCCGGCCCGTGCAGGGCCACGAACGCCTTGTAAGCGTCCGGGCCATCGCCTTCCATGCTAGTGAGTGGCTGGCTGGGCGCCCGCCTGCCTTGCCTGCCTGTCTACGCAGCCGGCTCCTTCCAGCACGAAACTCGCCTCCGTAGGGACAGCCCGAGCAATACGTACTGAGGCATCCTGGGTGTGTGTGGCCTCCTCTTAAAGGGGACGAGCCGGGCCGGAGGAGAGGCGGAGAAAGGCGCGCGCGGGGGGGGGGGATTTGTTCTGCTTAAGTCTGGGCGTTGGCCGCAATTTGCTTCGACGGGTGCAGAGCTGCTGTACTGTTTACTTGGGAAAGCTGGCAGTTTGTGTGGCTTTTTTTTTTAACTGGTTCAATAAAGCTATATCCCCTAACGGGTGCGTGCATCAGGACAATTGGTTTCAGTCCCACCGCCCGCCCCTGGTAAAACCGCTCTTTAAATATTTCACATACTTTTGAAATGCTGTTAGGGGCATCGAAAGTCAGATGCTGTAGAAGAGTTTTGAATTTCTGGTAGAATTCCTATTTTACGATCCTATGTAGACTCGCCGAGGAGAATAGCTACATGTTCCGCAGGGTCCATCCCTTTCTCATTAACTGGCTCTTAAAGACCCAATAACTCACTCTTGAGACATTTGTGGGTGAAGGAATTTTTTTAAAACCCTTTCCTTACATACAGTTGCTAAAAATTACAGACGTATTTTTCTTGTTGCTTTCTAATTTTGCACTATGTTAATCTGTTGCTGTTCATGTAAAAGACTCCATTTATCGACATCATTAGGTTTAAGAAGTGTTTGAAAATATATTTCACTATCTTTCAATACTGGACGCTGTCTATTTGCAAAATGTATAGAAAAGCCTTTATCATTAAAAAAAACTGATGGACTTCATATGTTACATTTTAGTTCAGGAACAAACTAGCTTATGTTATATTCACTTATTTAATCAGGCAGTTCACATTCCAAAATGCAAGTCACTTTTCCTTCAATGTTTATGGGATCACCATTAGTAACTTGAATATTTCCTCTCTTTCATCTAGATTTATAAATAAATCTTTTTTATGTGTACAGTGACTGATACACCCTGAGTCAATGATCCAGTAATTTGATTTCTGTTCACAATTATGAGATGAGCCATTATTGCCTTTACAGTCTTTCCTTTTGTCTCTCTGTTAGAGTCAGGCTTCAAATTTTGTCTGCAGTTACTCGGTTCTTTTAATTTAAAATTAGTAGAGCTTCTGTTGGTTGAAGATTCTATTTGAAATGGACAATCCTTTGTCATGTGACCCACATTCCCAGAGTTCCAGAAGCTATGTGATTGGCTGTGAGGCATGTCCCTCCTATTGCCTTTCCCATTCAGTGTGAAATTTTAGTTACTGTTGAAAACTCATGAAAACATTTTTGGGCTATACACTCGTCCCTCAACAATGCAAACATCTTGGAAACTTAGCTGCTGGCTATACAAGATAGATACAAAAGTACTGAAACATTCACTCAGTGAGTAATCCCATTTTCTGTCTATCAGTCAATTCAAAGCTAGTTAAACTTAAATTGTCAAACACATTTAATAGAACAAAAATGTGCTTTTCATAATCTTTTTTGTTTTTTGTTGTTAAGATAGAACCGTACACGTTCCCTAATAAAAAGTGGCTATGATTTAGAGTTGAAAAAACCATAGGTTCTCTCAAGTGCTTCTAGCATCTCTTTGGTTGTTTTACAACTGTTTGTATAGATCAGCAGTTGTTAACCTTTTATTTACCATGGTCCCCCTTTAAATATCTTTTACAGCTGTGGACTACCAAGATTTAACTCAAGATGTAAAACCCAAAAATAAAATTATTTATTTAACATTTCTCATGAGGGGTCTTCAAATTTGGAGAGAAGGGAGAAATAATTTGTTAGTGCACACACTCCTATTATAATATTTTATTGGAATGATTCCATACAAATGTATAACAACAATAACAATGTGAGTGGGCTCTCTGTTACCTGTGGGCATTTCCTTACTCAGAGACACAAGAGAAGATTCTGAAGTGTTCAATAAAGAATTTTTATTAACAAAACTATTTGTAACATCTTTGCTATTAACATTGGAACCATGAACAGATAACTGGGGACGGAAATTCTCCCAAAACCACAACAGGGATTTTTCTTCATTTAACCCTTAAGTTGTTGTTTTCTCCTCTTCTTCCGTCGGTAATCTCAGAAAGTTGTTGCAAACTGCACAGAGAGTCCCGCAACAGGGATGGTGGGCCCACTCCCCTCTCTCAAGGCTTTTTTCTCTACTTCTGGGGGCACATGGTGTACCATTCGAGCAGGACCATGCTTCTTCGGATAAACCGACACGGTCCATTCTTCGGGACTGAGACCGGGAATGGTCTCACTTTGCTGGCTTCACAGTCTTCAGCTTCCCCTTCTGTTGGATCGTGAGCAAACCTCTTCGTAGGAAACGAAAAGGCTTGGGCATCTCTAACTGATCCTCCTGACTCGCTTTCTTTAAATACGGTCACTTTCTCAGTTTCTCTAGAGATCGCTCCCTCTTCGGTAGTCAGAAATATATCTAACTGCTCCCTCTCTCAGTACACCTTCCTTGCTCCTGCCTCAGCTCCTTCTAACGGTTTCAACTGCCACTCTCCCGCGCATTCCGTCCTCTCGAGCTCTTTCTATTCTGCCCGTGCGACCTTCCTCTATCTCTTCTGCTCGTTTGTTTGCCTCGGGTTTTACTAATATCTCTGATTCTATAACAATTACGTGAGGGGATGGCTCACTCCTTGCTGTTTCTTTATATTCTTCCTCACAAACAAACACAAAAAACAAACAACAATAAAACAACAACAAATTCTTGCTGGAGAAACTGAAATTACAAGCACATAAAATCATTAATATGACACACTTATACAAAACATATGAAAATGAACTCTTGAAAATTACATGAATATAATTTGTACAAAATTGTACCTCATTAAACATATTTTGGGTGGAGAAAAAGGGAGCATAGTATATTCATATAATTATAATTAATGACAAGGCTGGTGCTGTATTTCACTTTACTATTGGACTTAGTAGTTCAGACTTGTATTTTGAGTCTGACTGTTTTTCAGTTTCTATACTTGTTTTAAAGGTAAATGATAGCAGAGAATGATTTTCTGCACAAGTATGTCATTATGAAAGAAATGCCATGTGCTTTTTCTCAGCGACTCAGCGTTATTCACGTGTATGTTCTCATTATGTGCGGAAATACCAGACAGTTATTTGCTATCAAACAGTTATCTTCATAATCAATTTTTACTTTTGTATGTTTTTAATCAAGGCGGTAGGTTAGAAAAGCCAAGTTTTACACAAACAAGCAAGGAAAATTAGTATTTTGTTCTACATTTCATTTACTTGCTTGCTTTAATTCATTCAATTATTCTTTCTTTCTATTTTAACTGCAAAAGATCATACAATTTCTTCAAGCCTTCATTAACCCCTTGAGAGGACCCCTGGGGAACCGCAGACCACAGGTTAAGAACTTAGGATATAAGATAATGTTTACCTGAAAGGCTTTGTGAAATTATTGCTTTTCCTGTAGAATACCCACCTTCCCATTTAGCTTTGGCCTGTGCTTCTCTTGGTCTTCGTCTTTATTAATAATTATGCACCTTTAAAGTGCTGAGGTTAAATTGCAGCCTCTTTTTCCATTGATAGAATTCAGAGATGAAAGGTTCCCAAAAAATGTCTTGCTGTGAGCAATATCCAATTTTCCTCTGTTTGATTCTAAGCAAGTTTGGTTAGGAATCTCAGAAAATGAAACAATTCTTTCTCTTCTGCTAGTTATGAGGTGTTTTTGGTTTAAAATGTTGCCGGGGGGGGGGGGAAGAGAAAGAAGAAAAAAGCTGCAAACACTTTGAAAAACAACAAAGCCTCCAAAATACTTGATAGTTGTCTGTTTCTCTGGTTTCTGGGCCCATAACCTGTTGCAGAATTTGGAAATTCTGGTAAAATTCCTTTTTGCTATGCAGTAGAAGGACAGAGACTCACAAAGGAGTATAGCTACAAGTTCTCTAGTCCACCCCTTTCCCATTAACTGGCACTTAAAGTCTCAATACAGTAACTCACCTGGTTATGAGACAGAGATGGATTTGATCATCTTGTTGGATGACCTGCATTGGGAACTGAATAGAGTGAGTCCCTGTTTTCTGTTGGATCTAAGTGGTTTTGCTGTACCATTCTGTACCATATATCATTGGTGTCCTGCTGGGATGGAAGTTGGAGGCACTATTTTCCAGTGACTCTGGTCTTTCCTGGAGGGTCAAGCTCAGGAGGTGGTGCTGGGAGACTTCTGTTTAACACCTTACCCACTGGGTTAAGTTCTGTCTCCCATGATCTTATGTGAAACAGTTGGGAGAGTTTGCCTGGATCCAACCTGTGCTGAATGGGGTTACAACTGCTGAAAACTCAAATTTGCACCTGCTCCCTGAATTTGGATGGCCAGGATTTGGTTGTGGCCAGGACTGCATTTGCACAGTAAAAGCTAGTACATGAGCTGAAGATGACCCACTTGGCTGGGGTTGGGGGAGGGTTGAAAGGTCCCTGCCTCCTGTCATGGCAGTATTCGTATTTGTCTCCCCCCAGGAGACGAATATCCAGTTTCTAGTAATGTGCTCTATTCGGGCCTTTGAAGAGTGTTTTGAAATGTCAGGTGGTCCAAAATGCTGCAGCTAGACTGATGACTGGAGCTAGGAGCATGGAACTCCTGTACTAGAAGGAGCTTCATGGCTTTTATAACACAGCACTTTGATTCTGTGAGCCCAATTCAGAGTGCTGGTTATAACTTGTAAAGCCCTTGAGTCCAAGAAATCTAAAGGATTGTGTCCTTCTATATGAGCTTCCCTAATCCTTAAGATCTTCATAGAGGCTCTCAGTCCAACATCTGGTGAGGATGCAAGAGAGGTGCTTTCACTGTTTGCTCACAGGTTCTGAAATGCTTTTCTTCCTGTTCTTGTGGAGACAAGCAAAGACCTTCCTTTTTAGATAGGTTTTTAACAACTGAATTTGTTGATGAAGAGTTGTTATTTTGGAATACTGCATATTATTATTGTTATAGTTCTTATGTGTGTATTAAGGTGTTTTTAACATTTTATAACTAATTGTTTTAATATCTATCTATCTATCTATCTATCTATCTATCTATCTATCTATCTATCTATCTATCTATCTATCTATCTATCTATCTATCTATCTATCTATCTATCTATCTATGTCTGTCTGTCTGTCTGTCTGTCTGTCTGTCTGTCTGTCTGTCTAGTAATAATAATTTATTGTGCTTTCGTTAGATTGCTTTTTCAATAATATATGAGCCACCTTGAGTCCCTTCAAGAGGAGAAAAGTGGCATAAAAATTAAATAAACAAATAAACATTCAAAACCATCATTAAAAACACTTTTTAAAAAATCTCCTCCTCCAATCAATACAATATTCCTAATACAGTGGTGCCTCGCATAGCGACGTTAATCCATTCCGGATTAATCGTCGCTATGCGAAAACATCTTTGAACGGAATAAAAAAAGCCATAGGAACACATTAAACTTTGTTTAATGTGTTCCTATGGAGGATAAACTCACCGTTCAGCGATGTTCCTCCATAGGGGTGGCCATTTTCGGTGCCTCTAAAGCGAGGCAGCACAGCCGGTCGGCCATTTTAGAACCGCCGACCAGCTGACCGAAAATGGGGCCTTTGGCATTTTCCCCCAGCTGAGTGGTGGGAGCTTCAAAGCCCCGCCGCTCAGCTGGGGGAAAATATCGGCAGTCAGCGGTGGCTTTGGATGGATCCCAAAGCCACCGCCGACCGCCGACATTTGCCTTCCAAGCTCTCAAAGGGCTTCCCCGCCACACATTGGAGAAAGCCCTTTGAGAGCTCGGAAGGCTCTCAGCGGCGGCGGGGACAGGGTAGGGGGTGTCCGAATGGCTTCCAGGCGAAGCACTGGAAGGCATTCGGAACCACCCTGCCCCCGCCGCCGCTTGGATCCAGCCATGGATCTAAGGTCCTACCGCCGCCGCCGCCGCTGCTTGGATCCGGCCCCCGGCCGGTTCCCCTTGCATGGTCTGATCCGACCATGCAAGGGGAACCGGCCGGGGGCCGGATCCAAGCTCCTACCGCCACCGCCGCTGCTTGGATTCTCCCCCCGGCCGGCTTTCCCTTCCATGGTCGGACTAGGAGTCCAGCCATGGATGGGGTAACCGGCGGGGGGGAGAATCCAAGCTCCTACCGCTGCCGCTGCCGCTTGGATCCGGCCCCCGGCCGGTTCCCCTTGCACGATCGGATCAGACCATGCAAGGGGAACCGGCCGGGGGCCGTATCCAAGCAGCGGCGGCGGCGGTAGGAGCTTAGATCCGGCCCCCAGCCGGATCCAAGTTCCTACCGCCGCCGCCGCTGCTTGGATTCTCCCCCCGGCCGGCTTTCCCTTCCATGGTCGGACTCTCTGGAGTCCAGCCATGGATGGGGTAACCAGCTGGGGGGAGAATCCAAGCTCCTACCGCTGCCGCCGCCGCTGGGATCCGGCCCCCGGGGCGGTTCCAAGCGGCGGCGGTGGCGGTGGGGCTTGGATCCGCCTCCCGGCCGGTTACCCCATTTATGGCCGGACTCCTGAGAGTCCGACCATGGAAGGGGAACCGGCCGGGGGGCGGATCCTAGCCCCGGATGCCTGATAGGCATCCGGACCCCTGCCGCCGCGGCTTGGATCCGCGTTGCGGCCGGCTACCCCATCCATGGTCGGACTCCTGAGAGGACCCTTCGGAAGGGTCCTTCCGAGGCTACCGCCGGCATTTTCCCCCAGCTGAGCAGCGGGGCTCCCGCTCAGCTAGGGGAAAATGCCCCCTCCGAAGGGGAATCCCGGCGGTGGCCTTGGAACAACCCTTCGGAAGGGTCCTTCCGAGGCTACCACCGGCATTTTTCCCCAGCTGAGCAGCGGGAGCGGTCCTTTGGAGGCTCCCGCCACTCAGCTGGGGGAAAATGGGGCCTATGGGGAAAACATTGCAAAGCGATTTTTCCCCATAGGCAACATCGCAAAGCGATGGCAAAAGAGATTGCTTTTTTGCCATCGCTATGCGAATTCATCGTTAACCGGGGCACTCGTTAAACGAGGCACCACTGTATACCTACTTTTCCAAATTGGCTAAGAGGAATGTGTCTACTGGTTGAAGGACAAGAGAAAGAGACCTAAGTAGCTTTCTAGGAGAATGCATTCCACTTGGGAGCAGCCATTGAAAAGGCCCCTTTTCACATCATTTTCTGTAAGGACAGAGGCATCAACAGAAGGGCCTCCCCAGAACTTCTGAAAAGCAGGGGAGGCTCATAAGGGGTGACACAATCCTTCAGATAGTTCAAGCCATATAAATTGTGACCAGGATTCTGAATAGGCCCACAAATGGACGAGCACCCAATGAAGCTGTTGTAATAGTGGAGTTGTATGCTAAGTATGACCAGTGCCGTTCAGCAATCTGGCTGCAGCATTTTGATTCAGCTGAAGTTACTGAAGTCTTCAAAAGCAGCACCATGTACAGCATTTTACAGTATTCCAGACAATAACTAGCTATCACATGTATTAGCATAGCCAGATCAGATCTCAAGGAACAGGCCTGAAGGCTTGCAAGAAATGCAAGATATATTTTTGTTATGCAGTAGAAGTTACAGTGCTGGACTAGACCAGTGGTTCTTAACCTTTTTGAAAGAAGCGCCCCCTTGAGCCATTGAGGAAGTTATCATCGCCCCCCTCCCCGCGGTGATGATATCTTATTTATTTATTTATTTATTTATTTATTTATTTATTTATTTATTTATTTATGACACTTAAATGCAATGACCTCTGAAAACAAAATTCAATTCCAAGAAAATGAAATGCCCCCAAAAAGTAACATTTAATGATTTAGCTGCAAGCGAATTTTAAGATGCAAAAAGAAATATAAAAAGGGCATAAAAACAAACTGCAATGCAGGAACTAAAAATTTCAAGATGAAAACTCTGAAACTAAATTAAGATTGGAGGAAAATATATATTCATGCACATTGTAAAAAGGCTGCAGCCATCTTCACAGGTTTGGCTTGCTCCAGCGCCCCCCTACCGCCCCCCATCTGCTCCAGCGCCCCCACACCGCCCCTTTTTGTTCTACCGCCCCCCTGAAAAATGAAATCGCCCTCTGGGGAGCATTATCGCCCACGTTAAGAACCACTGGACTAGACGACATGCATGATACATTCAGCAGTCTGACTCAGTGGTCCTCAGATTTTTGCATTTCATGTCTCATCAATCATTCTATCAAAGAACTTGGTCTCAACATAAAAAAGCAAACTTTTCCTGGGAAGGCCATTCTTATCTTTATTGACTTTCCATTATACTTAGTGGTAAGCTTTAAAGACATAAACATTTCAGTAACCACAAAGAAAAAGAGCACTTGATCTGCACTATTTTATTGGGAGGAGACAGAGGAAATAACAGCTTGGATGTGGCTGCAGTTCCTCTGTGCCAAAATATTTTGAAGGACTGTTTTGGACTTAATGAAACGGAGAAGCAAAGGTGTGAGTAGGTACAACACAAACAATGGAGAAACATACACACCCTTTAACCTCTTGGGTGCAGTAGTATTGTCATGCCCGCTCTGCAGAATACATACTAAAAAGCTATATTCCAATTTCCAAACCCTTTCTTTCAGTTAAGCAAGCTGAGAAAGGAAAGCTGTATCAGACCAAAAGCTCTATGAATATGTTGTGTGCATGTTTTCCAAAACATGTCCCTTTGCCTTTTGAAATATAAAAAAAGGAAGAGGTTGGATTTTGCAAATAATGTCACTGGAAACCAAGGTCAAATTAATCCATACTATGTGAAAGACAGTTAAGAAAGACAGGAACAAAAACCAACCCATTTGAAATGTGGTGTTGGAGGAGAGCTGTACAGACATGAAAGACAGCCAGAAAAGAAGAATCAAATCAAGCCTGAGCACTCACTCAATTAAAAATGATTAAACAAAGCCTATTCTGCCATGCACATATAATGGAAATATAGAATAGTCCAGACTATATTGTTGTGAAAAGTGGATTGGAGTAGTAGAAAAAAGGAAATTCTAACTTGGGATAGGTTTTGAATTGGCTTATGAAATGCAGAATTCTGCTGATACAACATATCTTTTGCTGCACACTTGTGCAGCAATAATGTAGTTTCAAACGAACAGTTCTAGATCCAGTATTAAAGTTTCTCCCCCCTCTTCTCCCATCTCTAGAGGTGTCCCTGTTGGTAACACAGAGTTTTAGGTCATCCAGGTCTCATATGCATATACAACCAGAACCAGTGTCTATTCTGAGGACAAAAACATCACTATTAAAATCTAGTGTCCACATTTTATATCAGTCTCTCCACTGTCTATGTCTCTTTCAGTGTTTTTCTCTTGGCTGCATGAAGAACTTCCTTCTTTCTGGTGCACATCTTTATTTTGTTTCTTTACTTCTGCTCCATACCAACTGTATCCCACTCCCGTTATCATGCCCTTTTCCTGCCCTCTGTTATATTGGTCCAGACAGTGATTCCCAAACACAGATCCCAAGCTTTTGTTGAAATATAATCCTCACAATTCCTTATCAGTAGCCCACATTGACTCGAGTTTTTGGAGAGCAAGTCCAGCAATAACTTGTGGATCCAAATTTGGGAACCTGTGGAGTAAGCTTTTCAGGTCTCACTATGAGTGGCACACATGCATGTGGTTGGTACTAAAGGTGTTTTTTACCTTCAGATGAGAGAGCACAGGGGACTTATGGTGTCTTTGCTTTATTTTAAAATACACTGGGATGGCTCACTGGAAACATTCCACTCTTTCAAGCAGCCCCTCAAAATAAGTTGTCTTATTCAACTTAATCCCCTCTGAGAGGGGTGGAGCAACGGGCAGCGAGAACAGGGGAAATTCCAGGGCTCTGGATTCCCCTGGGTTTACTCTGAGTAAGCGGACCCTCCAGGCAAAGGGGGGGCAAGTTTTCCACAGGAGAGTGGACTTGTAGCAAGTGGGGCTTGGAAACGCAGAATTTTGGATGGCGGTCTGTCTTTTGGAAGAATTTCCCTTCCCGCACGCAACTGTCTTGTGAAGTCACCATGGTGAGTTAGCTGCCCGGAGAGGGGGAGGTATGAAGATTTATTATCTGACTGCATGAACAGAGATTAATGATCTGCTGCTAAGCTACAGCAAGTAAAAGATCAGATGTGTTCTTGTGGAAGGTGATCAGGAGAAAGATCTCAAGCGGCATAACTTTGGTAATGCCTGTAACATTGGAGTTTTTCTTACTGCGTCACAGCTAGAGAACTGAGAAATGAAACCAACTTGTCTTTTCTCTCTTAACCCTCCCTGCCCGAGAACTGGCTTTTCATAAATTCAGGACTTAAGAACTTTAAATAACTTTGCGCAATTTAATCTATATGACTCTGCATCAAGCTACAAAGGTGGAATATAAATCTAATAACATCCTTAACATGGCTGGAATTACGATTAGAGTGTCCTTTGCAGGACTTTAAGTGTAGTCTGGCTAATAAATCACGAGGGAAATCTGGGTAATTAACTTGCTGACTGTTACGGCCATGGATGGAAGGGGAGACTCATTATTGGAACCCACAATGGAGATTTATTTCAAGAGATTTCTTCAAGAATTCCAGCTGGACATTATCAATCAAATAAAGACTCTGTTTTTAGAAGTGAGGGCAGAATTTAAGGTGACACTTCTTGGATTGCTTGCTAGGATGGAGAGCGAAGACAAACGGCTTAAATAAACCAGTGAATTTAATGAACAACTACTATCATCAGAGAGAGAGAGAGACTTTCTTAAAACAGGATGAAATGTCTGCGTCAGAGAGAGAGAGAGAGAGAGAGAGAGAGAGAGAGAGAGAGACTGTCTTAAAGCAGCATGAAATGTTTGATCAAACCATTGAACTTACTCAACAACTGCTGTCGCCAGAGAGAGAGAGAGAGAGAGAGAGAGAGAGAGAGAGAGAGAGAGAGATTATTTTTTTCAAAAAGTTGGATGAGATGCCCAAAAAGGATGAAAGGGGAGGTTGAAAAGAGGGGGAAAAGCATATTGAGATTGTCCCGATGGGAAAGAATGTAAAAGGGGAGAAATGGGCAAATTTGGGGGCAGAAATTTATGATCAGAGATTGGATAGATCTATGTTGCTCCAAAACCAAGACACTGACAATATTGGGACGAAATTAGTAAACCAGATAGAAAATGTCTTAAAGAGATATTATAGATAGCATTTTAAAACTGGCAAAAAAGAGGCAAGAGGCCAATCTTGGATTGATAACACTGGAGCTGATAAGCAAAAATGGAAAGGGAGAAAGTTACTTGCTGAATAAATAATAGAAATCATGGGTTTGAGAGATATATATTTACATATAAAGTAACATGAGTAATATACTATAAGCAATTTGGCCAGGTATGAATCTTATTGGTAGACAAGCATGTGTAATTTATGAATTTTAGAAATGTTGATGATGAATAATAATATTGGATGCTTTTGTTTTTGAGGCACGTATATTAAGATATCAAATATGTGTGAATTACAATAGTGACTATATTGACAAGATTAGATATATAATATATTTTTGTCTATAAGAATGGAGATTTGTGATGAATGAACTGTCCTTATGTGGACTTTATTGGTGAATAAGTAATATTAAAGATGAAATGAGAAACGTTTATGATGAGAATTGGATAGATGGAAATGCAGGTGAGAGAATTCATAAAATGTATTATAAATTTAGGATGTTATACACTTAATTAGATATTCAAAATTGGGATATGAAATATAACATGTGTAGGTACACATGGATATACTATGATGTAATATGGGAATAGAGTATGAGATCTGCTGTAGTCAGAATTTATATACAGTGGTGCCTCGCTTAGCGAGTGCTTCGCTATGCGATGAATTCGCATAGCGAGGGGGTCCGGGCCATCGCTGGAGCGTTCGCTCAGCGATGGCCCCTATGGCGATTTTTCGCTTTGCGATGATCGCTAAGCGATTCGCTTAGCGATCTTCGCAAAATGAAGCGGGGGAGAACAGCTGATCGGCGGTTCCAAAATGGCCGCCGGAAGGTCCGCGCCGCATTTTCGCGCCCTGCCCTCGCTTACCGAGGGCGCGAAAATGGCGGCGCTATGGAAGAAACATCGCTTAACGGTGAGTTTTCAAGCCATAGGAACGCATTGAACAAAGTTCAATGCGTTTCTATGGCTTTTTTAGTCCCGTTTAGCGATGTTTTCGCATAGCGAAGGTTAATCCGGAACGGATTAACCTCGCTATGCGAGGCACCACTGTAATTGATAAGTTGCAATGGGAAATACCTCCCTGCTTATATGTTTTGTCTGTATTACATGTTCTTGATTGTCTTGTACGTTTTTGTTGATTTTGTATGTATGTCTTAAAAATAATAAATTAAAAAAAGAATAAGTTGTCTATCCAACTCCTACTGCTACTTTTGTTAACCCTAGCTTGAAACTATCCGATTCTTCCTCTGTTTGCTCATACCTCTCCCTTCCTTTTCTCTTTACTGTCAATCTTGTTTTTTCTGCATCATCTTATCTAGAAAGGTGTCTCTCTGTCAAAACTCTGTGGAATATTTATGTGGGATATCTCATTTACATCTCTTGAGAGAGGTCCTCAGCTCTTCACCACAGTTCTTGTTTATAAGCAAGTGGCTATCCTAGACATTTAACAAAAGAAATTGAGCCAGCAACCACGAGTTTAAACCAGCAGTTTTGGAGAAATGGCTTTCCCTGTTCCCACAGAATTTTCTCCAGTGACCACCTTTCGGAAATAAGACGTGTAAAGAGTGCCAGCATTTACATTCCAGTGATAATGCCTGCTTTTAAAACACGTTTGACTTAAAATATCACAGGAAGGCAACCTCTGCTTCAAAGGGATGACTCTTTCTGGATAAAAAATCAGCACCTTGGCTTGTGAGGCCCCATTATGATAATGTTGGAAATATCTTTGGGTTTACATAGGGCATTTTCACTCACCTCCACCAATCCAGCTATAAGAAATGCTCGCAATCCATATTAAATGGGACATCATGCCTTTAGATGGAAGTAGATCAAAATACGAATCCAAGGCAAACCTTTCAACATCACAGTAATCCAAGTTTATGCACCAACCATTGATGCTGAAGAGGCTGAAATTGACTAATTCTGTGAAGATTTACAACGCCTCCTAGAACTGACACCAAAGAAAGATGTTCTTGTCATTATAGGGGACTGGAATGCTAAAGTAGGGATTCAAGAGATAAAAGGAACAACAGGTAAATTTGGCCTTGGAGTTCAAAACGAAGCAGGACAAAGGCTAATAGAGTTTTGTCAAGAGAAGCTGGTCATCACAAAAACTCTTTCCAACAAAACAAGAGGCGACTCTACACATAGACATCACCAGATGGCCAATACCGAAATCGGATTGATTATTTTCTCTGCAGCCAAAGATGGAGAAGCTCTATACAGTCAGCAAAAACAAGACCTGGAGCTGATTGTGGCTCTGATCATCAGCTTCTTATAGCAAAACTCAAATTTAAACTGAAAAAAGTAGGAAAAACCACTGCGCTAGTCAGGTATAATCTGAACCAAAACCCTTATGAATACACAGTGGAAGTGAAGAACAGATTTAAGGAACTCGATTTGGTGGACAGAGTGCCTGGAGAACTTTGGATAGAGGCTCGTAACATTGTACAGGAGGCAGCAACAAAGCCATCCCAAAGAAAAGGAAATACAAGAAAGCAAATTTACTGTCCAATGAGGACTTACAAATAGCAGTTACAGAAAATGGAAAGCAGACTTCCAAAGATTAGCAAGGAGAGACAAGAGGGCCTTCTTAAATAAACAGTGCAAAGATATAGAGGAAAATAGTAGAAAGGGAAAAACCAGAGATCTGTTCAAGAAAAGTGGAGATATTAAATGAACATTTTGTGCAAAAATGGACATGATAAAGGACAAAAATGGTAGGGACCTCACAGAAGCAGAAGACATCAAGAAGAGGTGGCAAGAACACACAGAGAGATTATACCAGAAAGATCTGGATGTCCTGGACAACCCAGATAGTGTGGTTGCTGACCTTCAGCCAGAGATCCTGGAGAATGAAGTCAAGTGGGCCTTAGAAAGCATGGCTAAGAAGAAGGCCGGGGAGGTGATGGCATTCCAGTGGAACTATTTAAAATCTTAAAAGATGATGCTGTTAAGGTGCTACACTCAGTATGTCAGCAAGTTTGGAAAACTCAGCAGTGGCCAGAGTATTGGAAAATATCAGTCTACATCCCAATCCGAAAGAAGGGCAGTGCCAAAGAATGCTCCAACTGTTGTACAATTGCACTCATTTCACACGCGAGCAAGGTTATGCTCAAAATCTTGCAAGGTAGGCTTCAGCAGTATGTGTACCGAGAACTCCCAGAAGTACAAGCTGGATTTTGAAGGGACAGAGAAACTAGAGATCAAATTGCTAACATGCACTGGATTATGAAGAAAGCGAGAAAGTTCCAGAAAAACATCTACTTCTGCTTCATTGATTACGCAAAAGCCTTTGACTGTGTAGACCACAGCAAACTATGGCAAGTTCTTAAAGAAATGGGAGTGTCTGACCACCTTATCTATCTCATGAGAAACCTGTATGTGGGACAGGAAGCAACAGTTAGAGCTGGATAAGGAACAACTGATTGGTTCAAAATTGGGAAAGGAGTACAAGGCTGTATATTGTCCCCCTGCTTATTTAATTTATATGCACACTACATCATGCGAAAGGCTGAACTGGAGGAATCCCAAACCAGAATTAAGATTGCTGGAAGAAATATCAACAGCCTCAGATATGCAGATGATACCACTGTGATGGCAGAAAGTGAGGAGGAATTAAAGAACCTCTTAATAAGTGTGAAAGAGGAGAGCACAAAAAATGGTCTGAATCCCAACATCAAAAAAACAAAACAAAAAAAAACTAAGATCATGGCCACTGGTCCCATCACCTCCTGGCAAATAGAAGGGGAAGATATGGTGGCAGTGACAGATTTTACTTTCTTGGGCTCCATGATCACTGCAGATGGTAATAGCAGCCACAAAATTACGCAATTATTACATTTGCGGACAATACGACAGTGGTGGGGCTCATAACAAGAACAATGAGTCTGCTTATAGGAAGGAAATACAAGGGTTGATACTCTGGTGTAAAGAAAATAATCTTACACTTAACATAAAAAAACTAAACAACTCATAATTGATTTTAGGAGGAAGAGAAATGTACATTTACCACTGTATTTAAATGGCGAGGAAGTGAAGAGAGTTGGTAGTTTTACATTTCTGGGCACTTACACCTCAGAGGACCTCTCATGGACTATAAATGCCAACGTGCTAGTGAAGAAGGCACAGAAGAGGCTGTATTTCCTGAGAATGCTCGGGAAGTTAAAGTTAACTCAGCATTTACTTCTGTCCTACTATCATAGCATCATGGAGAGTGTCCTAACCTATGGCATTCTGGCATGGTTTGGGAGTAGCTCTGTAGTGGACAACAAAGCTCTACAGAGAACCATTGAATTTGCCCAGAATATCATTGGGCTCCAGCTACCAACCCTGGATGACATCTTCACATCCCGCTGTCTGAGGAAGTCACACAACATCCTGAGAGACTGTTCCCATCCTGCTTACAACTTTTTTTTAGAACAATTAAGACTCGGACAACACATTTTCTGAATAGTTTTCATCCCAGAGCTATAATTGCACCTAATAATAAGCTTAAAGACCACCAGTAGTGAATAGTTAGTTGGATAGTGTTACTTAGCCTGCAGTGTAGATGTTTGTATTCTTAGTGGGGGACTTTTAGTGGGTGGGGAGTGTTTGGGGAATTTTTATGTTTGTGCATGTGGGTCTGGTCTCTAGGTGGCTGTGTGAATTTTGTTGTATGGGTATACCATGTATATACTTACAATGACAATAAATTGTTTGAAATTTTAAATTATTGGGAGGAAGGCGATGAGAAACCTAGACAGCATTTTAAAAAGCAGAGACAAAGGTCTGCATAGTCAAAGCTGTGGTTTTTCCAGTAGTGTTGTATGGAAGTGAGAGCTGGACCATAAAGAAGGCTGACCACCAAAGAATTGATGCTTTTGAATTGTGGTGCTGGAGGAGACTCTTGGGAGTCCCCTGGACTGCAAGGAGAACAAACGTATCCATTCTGAAGGAAATCAACCCTGAGTGCTCACTTGAAGGACAGATCCTGAAGCTGAGGCTCCAATATTTTGGCCATTTCATGAGAAGAGAAGACTCCCTGGAAAAGACCCTGATGTTGGGAAAATGTGAAGGCAAGAGGAGAAGGCGATAACAGAGGACGAGATGGCTGGACGGTGTCATTGAAGCACCAACATGAATTTGACCAAACTCCGGGAGGCAGTGGAAGACAGGAGGGCCTGGCGTGCTCTGGTCCATGGGGTCACAAAGAGTCGGACACAACTTAACAACTAAATAACAACAACAACAAGATCAAACCTCTTCGTCTGCCTTGTCTTAAATATCAGAAATGTTAGGAACAACTTCTCAGTATTAACCTACAATTTGAAATTGGCTTAATATTTCAACTGGTGCCAAAGCTGTATCTTTTATATATAGTTCCCATGTTCAGGCAAAATATAACTCAATAGTTAATTAAGGCTTTCTGGTTTGATGTTTGCACTGTGACCAAAGGGGGTAAGTGCTCAGACAATGTGGTAACAGAGTGCTAGACTGAATAGGCATTCACGCTGATACAGGAGGGGCCTTGGTATGTTTTTAAAAGGGTCATTCGTGTCCCAGTATATTGAATAAAGATATGATCATCTGAATGAGTCCCGTGTCTGAGTCTGAGATCTGAGTCTGAATGGGTTGTTGGGAAAGGGTTAATTCTGCTTCCTGCCTGTGGCATTGACTCTTGTGCCCCTTGCTTGACCCTCCAAACACAGAGCACACCAAAGCAAACCACTACTCCTTTTTACCCTACTGCCACCAGTTGATCACTAAATCAACTTTGTATGGAAGGATGAAGATGCAGGTCCAAACTTCACTGCCTTTTAAATAAAATGTTTTTATTGATTACAGATATCTGAATATTAATCATAGGTAACTTCTATTATCATCAATCTCAACCTTCTATTTGTTATTTCAGTTCTTATTCACATTTCACTCTAATCATACCTCAGATCTCCCAAAATACCACACTCTATCTCCTTTTCCACTCTCTAACTCTGACTCTCTTACTACTTCCACTCTCTGACTCCGCCTCTTTATTACATTTCTCTCTGCTCTGCCTCCTAGTAACATTAGCCTGCAAAATGAATATTCATAACTATTTAACATAATAAGGGTGAACGCTACACTGCCTGTTTTTGTCTCCATAGGATAGTGACTGTCTGAAAAAGAACACCATGGCTCCATGTGGAATCTCCCTAAGCACTTGGGAGACCCTGGTAAATCAGGGCACTGGTTGCATAAAGAGTCTCCATGTACAGCAGATTGTCCTTGTGGTGACAGGTATGGGTGGGAGCAGGGCTAGAACATTCTGCACGTTGAGATCAATCTTTTTCTGAACAGTCAAATAAGACTTTAAATATAATCCTCAGAATTCAGAATAAAAGCCCTCCTGAATTTAACAGTGTGTAAGTAGAAACTTAAGCATGCTTATTACAAGACTGCAAGTTATATTGCTATATAGATGATCTCATAGGCAAACAATAGAAAAGTTACTGGCTCATGGCTAATATGTGGATTTGATCAAGGAACTCCAGCTAATAAAGTGACCCACTTCTCTTGAACAGAGTTGACTTGGGTTATTTTTAGGTCAGATGGAGGTAATAATATCTCCATTTCAACATGACTGAGTCTGAATCACGATAGATCTATTTCACTATGACTCAGTTCAGTTCAATGCTAGCACCCAGAACTTTATTTCCCCTTCCCATTTACTGTTATTAATTAGTTAACTTAAATGCCATGATTACTAGTGGTAAACACTACTCTGGGTGTATTCTCGAAAAAACCTAAACAACCAGTAACTACTCTGGGCGGTTTACATCCAGTAAGACAAACATAAACTTAAGACAAAACAAAGTGTGATGCACAGGAAACACCCACATATAATCAAACATAAACATCAATAAGTCAATAAAACTCAATCAATGGTGAAAGGCAAAGATAATTTATCATTATTCTAGAGGTGTTGTCTAACTATTAGAACTACTGAATTGCTGTTACTGACTGTACCAACTGCACAAGAGAAAGAATAATGTCACAATGCATTTTATCTCATTTTAGATTTATTATGAAATTGATTTAACAAACAAAAAATTACATGCTTCCTTTTGAGTTTTGACATAGAAAACAAAGAACTGATATACAGAGACAAAGAGAGATGCAGAGTTAACAAGGTACTTTTACAAAAATCTTTTCAGCTACTGATATGGACGGTGTTGTTAAAATCTTGGTAAAGCCGAGTCCATTAAAAAAAACACTTCTAAATACCAAAATTTATACATTTATTCACCATTTTTGTTCTAACCTACGATGAAACAATTTATGTGGAAAACAGCATTTGTACATAATTTACATTGAAAATAAAGCTTAGAAGTACCAGCAGCATCTACAAAGTATTTATTTTCACCTTTTAATGTGTACCCAACAATTTGTTAAAACAAACAAACAAACAAACCAGGGAAATACAGATATGCTACACATCCAGTCTTCGTCTCTAGATCTTATGTTAATATGTAATAGACACTTCCCTGGTATACCATGATTAGGCAACACGTGGCATCAGTGAGGATCTGAGAATAGGCCAGGTAGCTCCATTTCCACCACACCTATGGTACAATTATTTATTTATTTATTTTTATTTATTTTATTTATATGCCGCCCACTCTACCCAGAGGTTAAGTGTACCTTTGTTGACATTACTCATACACTGGACACAAAGTTCTCCAGGCTTTTTGTTTAGTTTTGGCCCCCTCCCATTTCTGTCCCATCCTTATAACTGGAGTTAGCTGAACATTCAATTTACCTGGGGTAATCAGCTAAATAGCTCTCTACAACATATGACGTATGGTCAGTAGGGCTGCTCTGGCAGCAGCTAAATGGACATCAGCCATCTTAAAGCAACACGCCAAACATGGCTCTGCCCTTGAATAGCCACTCTTGAATGCCAACATATATTTTGCACATATGTAGACTAATATTCTTTACTACTATCCTGGAAACTTTAAAGAAAAGGCAAAACCCAGTCTTCAAAATATAAATCTGTCACATTTAATGGCATCATAATAATTGCCTTGCCTCATAAGGGATCATCTTGGTTATCACCAAAATAAAACCAGACATTAAAATTTCATTAAATTTTAACTGATATAAACTACAAAGCTCCTCAACAGCATTCCCACTTAAATACATAGTGTGGAAACAGCCAAGCTTGTATTGTCATCAACTGACCTTTCTCACTCAGTTACAATGCAAGGCATGTGTCTCACATATAATAACACCTAGGTTTTTAATTCTTCTCAGAGGTGGGAGGCTGGAATAAAGGTTCTGAAGAATGACTACCATACACTTCCATGCTAGTGAAGTCAATTGAGTCCTATAAAATTTGCATAAATAAATAAAAAAAACTAGTAACAAGTCTGGTCTTGAAAAGTTATAACTGAGAAGTGAGAAGCACAATAGATGCCTTGTTTCTTACTTGTGGTACCTAAATATACATGAATGGTCTTGTCTGTAGACTGAATTTCTATACTGTACATCCTTTACTTTAAGAAAAAACAAGAACAAATTTTACATTTTAAAACAAGTTTTCAGATGTAGAGGTTGCTGATTACAGCTGCACTCACAGAATGAACTTAATGTGGGAAATATAACACAAGTTTCTTATCTATGGAAAGAGTCATGATCAGAATAACTAATACTGGAAAATTAAAACATTCATAGATCTGTCTGCAGATAAGATTTATGTACTCTTCTTCTTGCTTGTGTATCTAGATATAAGAATTCCTACTCAAGATAATTGCATTGCCTCTCAATACTTTAATCACACTCTTTACACATATTATATGGAACTATAGTAGTCTAAAGATGGATTTTCACAGCTCTATCCACATATTGACTATGTGTGTTTAAATGGAGAATTCAGAAGCAAGATTTATTCCATAAGTTGCAAGTAGAGTAGGCCCATTGAATCAGTGGAACTTACATAGGTGTTGACTCACCAAAATGCCACTAATTCAATGGACCTATTCTAGTTGAAATTTACTACTGGATTTCAGCCTATGCATTTTAGCAAAACTTTTGTGGTTAGGTACAGACGTTCTTCTATGAACCACCTGCCTACTTTCCAGCATGCTGGATCACTTCTCACCCCAATACCTTCAATTAGTTAATTTTGACCTTTAAATGGTTGTTTTACAAATGCATGCATAATTCACCATACAGTACTTTATATTTGATTAAAGCAGACTCACATTTAAAGAAACATCTGTTGCCATAATGTTTAACAGGAGCATGGGTCTGAGATCTTCCTTACCTATTGGCTCCTACCTCTCTGTGTTGTTATCACCCAAGCCACCCTTGCAATTTCTTTTAATAGGCTACCAGAAATATACACACAAATTGTGAAAATATATACATTTATCAGAAGGCATCCCTCCATCTTCCAGGAAAAGGTAGTATGTTTCAGTCCAGACATTGTTAGCAATCTTGCTGCTTTCTCCGATGAATATACAGGAGAGTAACATTTAATGTATGTATATCTGAATCTTATATATACTCACTCTCTAAAATGTATTCTTCAAGGTATAGGACAAGGGAAAGAAAACTATTTACAGAATTAAAGAAGGTAGAAAATTAAAGTATTTTCACATTAAAAGAAGTATGTTTCACTAAGCACGTTGTCTATGGATAATGGCTTCCTAATAAACAATTCAGGCTGAGTTTTTTGTAGGCCTGACATAGCCCAATACATTCGAAACTGTACAAAGCTAAGAACTGAATAAGTCTTAAATAATGGTGCTCCTTGGTGGTAGGTATGGCAGTTGAAATGCAATGCAGCAAAACAACAATCTTATAAAGCTTTATGGAACAGTCCTGACATTTCCATTGGTGTTTGTGAGCACTGGAATCTTTAATTCAGTTTCAATAAGATACTTGGCTTAAATTAGAATACCTAAAAGGTATCTCTGTACCTATTATTGTTGTTCATACATGTGTTATGAAGTGTAAAAAATTAGAAACCAAATGGTGGAAACAAAATAAATGGAAAGAAAATGTGTTCTACAGTACCTGTCTGTACCAAGACATTATTTGCTGACAATTTTGTTTATGTGCCTGTGACGGAATGCCTACGTCACTTCTGTCACTCGTAGCTGAAGCTGAAGTGCAGGAGCCTATGAGAGGACAGGAGGGGCGGAGTCAGTTGGAGGAAGAGAGTTAGAGAGGGAGAAGAAGAGCATGGAGGAGATAAATTGAATAGTCAGAGAACTAGAGAGAACTGGTATTATTAATAAGTTGGTTAAAGTGAATAAATTCATAAGACAAATGAAGAATTGAACGTGTAAACCAAAGATAAGTTTTAATGAGTGATTCTATACAATGACTAAAAAGAACATCTGTGATTCAAATTCAGTCTAAATAAACAAGTTATGTTGGCATCAAGTGTCTGATTCAAATATTGGGCCAGTGTGGATAAGGGATATCCACTGGTGGCAGCGAATGAAATAGAAAACGTCGCCAGAGTGAACCTTGGTTTGGGGAAAACAAACAGGGAACACTGGGTGGAACGTCACAGTGCCTCTACCCAGTTTCCCTGAAAATAAGACCTAACCTGAAAATAAACTCTAGTATGATTTTTCAAGATGCTTGTAATATAAGCCCTGCCCCCCAAAATAAGTCCTAGTGAAGTGAAAGCCCACCCTCCACCACTGTGCAGAAACTAGATGACATGACTGTATTTGAATAAATGTAGATAGTTGTACATGAAAAAAATCCCCTGAAAATAAGCCCTACTGCAAAATTGGGAGCAAAATTTAATATAAGACCCTGTCTTATGTTCGGGGAAACACGGTACTTATTTAATCAATACCTATGACTAAGACAATTCAGTGTGTAATGTGGTCTTTTTCTGTCAGGAACTGGATTTCTGTTTTTGATGGGGGCTGAAAATCTTTCGTTTTAAGTGCTTACAAGGTACTTGTGTCTTAGCTTACTATTTAAAATGTCTCAAAGTATTCAACTTTACTTAATGGGATTTTACACTTAATGGATGGTGGATTATCTTTGCTCCTGTTGCCAGAAATTTCAGATGCGCCCCAAAAGAAGAGTAATTATGTCATCTGTAAAGGGTGTATGTAGACAGCCTCCAGTAGAACTCATTGTTCCCTGTACCTATGCAAATTGCAGGGAATCCTCACAACTCCCATGATATAGTAGGGCATTTTTCTGTTGGCTTGAAGAAATGGTATGGGAACAGTGTGGAGATAAGAGGGATGTTCTATCTCTTACCAGTTTGCAGGCTCCTAGTGACATAATTTGGCATTGGGGGGTCCCCACCAAATTACAGATCTTGAAGTTAATTAATTCCAAAAATCTCATCCTTAGTAAATTGTCCCTTCATCTTTTGGGTACAACTGATGAATATACTACTCATTAAGACTATGACATTATTATGACTCTAAACTGTTGTTTCATTATAGAATTCATTCATGTACATTCAGTCATGTGCAATGAAATTAACATAAACAATTGCAAGAAACTTACTATTTAAAGTAGGGCAGGAAGTCCTAAAGTAGGGCCCTCCAGTTGTTTTGGACTTAAATTCCCAGAAGCCCCAGGGAACATGGCCAATAGTAAGTTAGAGTTCAAAAAATATGGAGGCCAAAGGTCACCCATGATTAATGGAGATTATTTTGGCTTAGAGTATCTGGGGGTCCTTCTTACACTCCTCTGGACCTCAGTAATTCACACCTGCACATTTTTAAAAAGCTGCTGTGTCTGGTTTTGAAAAAGGGTATTTGGTAGTATTTCCCACCAGGCCAAGACTCTGGCTGGACCATCTGGAAGTCACTTGACAGGCTTCAAAGCAAAGTAGAAAAGTCAAAGAATAATCAAATAAAACGAGGCTACTTGGATACGGGACAAATGTTCTCTGACAGCAGAGAAATTCAATCAACACAGCACATAGGTACATGCAATTTATGCCCCATCACATTTCCAAAGGAAGATCCAATAAAGTTGAAATACCGCTATCAACGTAGCCTGCTTCTCATCAAAAATAGCCTAGTTATCTTAACATTTTAGTTTGTTTTTAATTTTACCTATATATCATATATATCCATAATTTTAAATTGAGCAACACTGATAAATAAAAGGGCATAAAACAGACCCTGACTGCAGAATAGACTTTAAATGACCAAGTGTTCCCCAGGAAGTTCAGGGTTTGTGAAAAATAATCTGTATGTCAATTTTGTTCTAGCACTGGGGAAGCACACTGGGGTGGTGCATGTGAACGTGGACTATAGTTTAACCACCCTAATTTAGGACTTTGCTGTATTCTTTCTTTTACCATTCAGCTGCTCTACCATCTCTCCCTTTTCCTGTTGATCTGCTTCCATTAAGAAGGATCTGTACTTGGATTATCCTGTAGATTGCTCTTTCATATTTCAGTTGAATTTACATTACAGGCACTACAGCATCTAATTAAAAGGTGTTAACGGTTTTGCACATGCTTGGTATGAGAGAAAACCAAAAATAATTGTACCAGCCAACTAGTCATAAAATCCGGATTGTATCTGAATATGAATTTCAGCAATATCAAGATTTGCTATAGATCTGTTGCAGATACCAAGATGAAGCTGCAAGTTACAGAAGAAAAAGCAGGAATTGAAACAGCCCAGAATTTCTCATTCAGGATTGTGACATACAATGCAAACTCTACTCAGAGGTGTGCTGGCTGTTTGGAGGTGAGGAAGGGCAGGTTGTTTACCTGTAACTGTGTTTCTTCAAGTGGTCATCTGTTAGCTCAACCTAGCTGGCTCTGGGTAGGTGGGTGAGGGGTGAAGATTAAGCACAAGCCTCTTCTGCCATCAGAAATCTCCTTCGGCCAGCTGATCTCAGAAATCCAACAGCAGAACTGCTCTGCTGGCTAAGGTCTAATGGCAGAGGTGAAAGAGGGATGTGAAAGAGGACCTGGCTTATGCCAGATCCAGCTGCTAAAACAGGCACAAAGCTGGACTAGGGGAGGATTGTCCCAAGTAAGTTCCAACATTCTTTGGCTGGAAAAGGTTTGGATTTAGCAGAGGTTTGACATCAGCTCACCTGGTCCTCAGAAATTTTGACTCATTAGGACTGTGTCCTTGGAGTCTACCTCCCGAATTTACAGTGATGATTTGCAGGACTGCATTAAAGAGGGAAACCCCTTTGTGAAAGAGCAACTACTTTTCAACATACAAACTATAAAAGGAAGGGGGATAATAAACCCAAGATTCATATAAAGAAAGCACATTAAAATAATTGCTTCCAATGTGATTTCATAGATTGCTCTGTGGTTAACTATGCACAAGCCTACTATTATTGTAGACGTGTGTAAATTTTGATATTCACCATCTTCAGCCTTCTCAGTATGGCAGTCATTTATCACCCTACTGATAACAGTTTGGGAAAGACAGATGACTTGACTTTTTTAAAAAAAGAATTAAGTGCAACATTCAGGGGAGACAGGCTGAAAAATAAGTGCTACAGGTAGAGTTTCAAACAAATATAATGTACATGATCCAGCAGAGTTAAGCACTTTGTCCTCCTGTTTTCAATCCAAGGATTAAACATATGCTAAATCCATTTAAGTCAAAGAGACTTTAAAGCACTCAATGTGGCTAGAATATATCCAAGCATTTAGAAAATCAGCAATATGCTTAGTTACAAACTTCCGATGAGGACTTGACAAATTAATGCAGAAATGAGCAAAGTCAGAAATGCAACAGGGACTTCGCAAATTAAATAAGATCTTGGTGTATTTTTTCATTAAAGATGAGCTGTGACTCACAAAATTGAGGGGTTATTTACTTCTTTATTGTTATTAAACATTAATATTTCCTGGCAGCTGATAATATTTTTGTGTTAAAGACTGAGTTGTTCCATACAGGTGATCTTCCCAGAACAGAAATTGTATCTTCTAGATTTAGAAATGTTTCACATTGTCCCTGGCCAGAGAGGAGAGTCTGCACACAGTGTGGTACGGGAATGGATTTTGTGCTTCCATTCTCTAATTTCTCCTGCCACATGGCAAGCATGATGGGAATATGTACCCACAGGCCTGCATGTGCTACTGACCCATGTGATATGTAAGCTTATTGGCATTGGACAGCCAACCAACTAAGGGAAACATTCTTCTGTACACACTTCCAAAGAGGGACACTGTGTATAAGTCAAGTACTTGTTCCCACACCAGCTGCACACAGAGTCAGCATGTTGCAAGAACGATGCAGGAATGAGACCCCTGTTTTCCTCACAGCCGGTGGATGCGGAATGTTATGACCATGCCATAGCAATGGAAAAAGCAAATGTTTTCTAAGGCTCTCTACCCAGGTGAAAATGATGGGGATTAAAGTATCAGGCATTCAGCAACACCAGCTTATTTGTTTTCTGTACAGTTGCTCTTTTTTTGTATATACATATGCACAAGGTATTTTTAAATGGCAGTGACCAAAAGGCACAAGTGAAAAGCCACAAAGGCTGTTAGAGTCTGGCTTACAAGGCCACATGTAACCCAGGCGCTAACAGAAGGGAACACTTCTCTGTTTCTATGTTCTCAATGCCTTAGTGGCTAACTATTTCTAGGGATTGAGAGAAAGTTAACTACTGAAAGAAATGGAAGATAAGCAGCGATAAACAAGAGGCTGGGAAAGAAAGCCACTGGTTTTCCATTTCCATGTCTGGTGTCCTTACATGTTTTTTGCCCTGGTGATTCTCTATTGTCAAGAGTCTGGCTTTTATGTATCTACATGCAATACAATGACTATATAACATATAGCAATGTTATCAGCAGAGTATGGGGAATGATAACAGCTATAGGGTGAATCTGCATCTGTATCTTACCAGAAAATATATCAATAGTTCTATCTTGTGCCTCTTCCACTACATTTTATTTTTGTTTTTCATTTTGTTCCTGGCCAGTTCGGAACATTCAGACCAATTTCTAGAATACATTCAAAATTATGAACACAAGGTTTGAGCATTTTGAACTGAATTTAGCTTTTTGCAGTGGCATAATCTACCAATTTCTATGTAGTCAGGAAAATATGTATGATCATGTGGTGGAAGGTAACTACATTGAAGAAAATTCTCTATACCAGTTCACTGATGTGTTAAACCTAAGACTGATTATTCAAAGAATAAGGATCATAATGGACATCCATAATATTAACAACATGCACATCATAAAACAACAGTCAGTCAGGAGTATAGCTCAGGCATCCAACAGGGAGTACTGCCATCTGTGTGATCGGGGAATAGAGGCAGGACCATGCAAATAATGATCACAGAAACTGAGTGAATCTGGGTTACTTCAGTTCACATAAGTGATCATTTGCATGGTGTCAGGTGAATGCTTCCCGAAGGATGCTCTCACCACCTCAGCATGTGGAGAATAAAACTAATCCAAAGACTTTGACAGTTGATAGGAACACACGTGTGTGTGTGTGTATGTGTGTGTGTGTGTGTATATACAGTACATACATGAACATGGTGTACACATGACAAAGATACCGTGAAACTAGATCAGATTAATGGACCTGAACAGTAATTCCATAAGCATAAAAGGTTACTCAACACAAATGAGCAGCAAAGCTCACAAAGATCAAACAAAAAATCGGAATGCCCCCAGTTGACCTAAACTATCCATGGCCTCTTTTGTATTATTAAACATCAGATGGTTCTTGTCAAACAAAAAAATGGGTACTTCCTTATGTTTTAACTAGAGATTTTAACTCTAGATTTCTTAGCCAAGGCATATGAGCTGTACACCTTTAAAAAGTACAAGTTAAGTGTGTGTGTGTGCGCACGTGTGCATGTGTTTGGTAGCTTTGGGGCAATATTTAGTATAGCCACCTTCTTGTTGCTACATATTGTTGCTACATCATACCTGTTACCAATGTTAATTGTTTTGAAAAGAACTTTAGAAAGCAATATATTACAAATCTTAGTGGAATTTAATAATTTAATGCTGAACACATAACAGAATATGGCTTATATGCACTTAAGATATATACAAGCCTTAAGGTCTTTTATTAGACTGGCAAGTATATTAATGAACTCCTTGGGTCAAAAAGGAATACTGAAAAAAAGGTTTGTTTACTTGCTTAGGAAGTACAAGCCACTCCTTAGCATAAACATCTGGCAAGAAGGAGGGAGCACACAGCTAAGAAAGCAAACATCGCTACAATCATATAAGCTTACCCAGAGAGAAGTCAGATTTTGTTAAATGGGTGTTACTAGCTTTGCAAACTAAACCTATGGGACATAGCAAACAAAGGACTATCAGCTGTCAACAACAAAACCTGGCTGAACTTGAAGAAAAATTAAAACAACATGCTAAAAAGGCTGGTACTCTCCCTGCCCATAAGGATGCAAACACTAGCAGTCTCATAATACCTTGCAGTTCCTCTGGAGCTTTGCCCCTCCCAGGAATGCCCCCTATCTTCACAGCAACATCATGGAGTCTAAAAGAGCTGACGGAAAACTCCTATAAGCACTTAGTTCCCTGAATTCTGACTGGGGGAATTGCTAGTGAATTTTGGCACCTGTGGTCAAAAAGATATAGAAGTCCCGTGGCTAGCACAAACAAGCTTAAAATACAAATGCACTAATATGGTTCAATCTTGTAAGGAACTTGTGAGTTTATCAGGAAAACGCCATTGCAGTAATCTGACTGGTGGTACAGCAAGTTCATGATTGTAGATGAGCTAGATAATGGCAGGTGAAAGAAGGAACAATTCTACATGGCTACATTATTTCCATAATACATCCATCAAATCTTAGAATTTGGATGACAAAAAAATTACGTTTTTTTTTGCGTCTCTATGCTATTTTATATGCACATGGCTATGTTTTAAAATGCAACACAGTCTATAATATTTCTTCTGAAAGGTGTTTAAATGCAAACAACATAGGTAAGAGACAACAGTGTTGTATCTTACATTCCAAAGCAGTTATAAGTAAGGAAATAATATAGGATAACCTAGCAGCCTGGCCTTATTGCATTAAATCAAATTGACTGAGGATTATGAACCAGCAAGCTATGGGTGCATACTCAGTCCATCAAAAACATTTTAAAAAACACCAAAATAATTAATTCACTATACTTATTTTCTAGTTACACCAAACCCCTAGCATTTTGTATCCAGATTACTGCTGGTCAGTCTCTCAACTGTTAATTTACTTCAAGCCTGAGGTTAACTGACATTACAACATTTTTCAAGAATTCCTACAAAATGGTGGAATAAACAGGGTGGCCAAGTCCTGGTCCTGAAAATGAAGCCCTGCTATAAAAGGGGATGTCTTCCTGCAGGCTTGCAGAGTTCTGCTTTCAACACATCCCTCCATCCTGGCTTCATTTGTCAGTGGGTGGAAGCAGAGCTCTGGACTACAGCAAGAGAAAGTACCGTTTGAATTGTATTTACATTACCTATAGATTATAATACTGAGCACCTGGGAGGAGAGAAGTACTGAAGTACTCACAAGGAGATTCATATATTCATACACTGTACTTGTTTAGATTTGAGAGCAAGGACAAGAAACCTAGCAATTTTTCCTTGGGCTTTTTCAATTCTATAGCAAAATCTGTCAGAGAAACCAAACTGTGCCCATAATTCCATCATTGCACCAGCAGCATTAGATACCATCATAATTTTGAAAATGTTACAACACGGCCAACTAAGTATCAGATTGTGAGATTAGATCTTGCCTAATCTATCAAACAAAAATTACATACCTATTTTATCCCCATCCTCCTTCGTTTTTGGTTTATACCCAGAACAAAGTCTCCACAAAACCGACAAAAGGAAACTATGAATTTAGATTTCCCCATAAGATTTCACATACAAAGTTCAAGTGCAATTCAAAATCCAAGTATTATTTGTACTACATACTCCTTTCTATTATAACTCTTCTTTGCAGGTAGTTTCTTTGACCAGGTTTCTTCTTTGCTTAGAAGAAAATTTCTTTCCCTAGAAAAGGTTAGAAATGTTTTCTAAAAACAAATGCTTTTTGAGGATAAACTGAAGATAAACTAGTGCAGACTTAAATCTGAATCTTCAATTTGATGCACTCTGGAATCCAAAACCATTCTTCTCTGAAGTTAAAAAAAAATCTCATTCAAAATATTGGAGATTATAAAACATTATAGTTATTCTTCCATATACAATTTAAGAAAAAGACTGCCAAGGAGTCTTCAAATTAGCCAAAATGTTTCTACCGTTGAAGACAATAGAATATTTGACAGGAATGCAAAAGAAAAACAAAAAAGGGAAAAGGGCTAGGAAGCTATTTGTATGGTCGTAGAAATCTGGAAACTTTCGATCGCAGTAGCTTTATAAATGATCTTGGAAACATCTCCTTTGATTCTTGTGCTGTGTACTTGAAATAGTTTTGTGGATGTGCCAATACATCAAAAAGAGCTTTAATCAGCTTCTTGTCCTGCAAAAGATAATGGATACAAAGTATATAGAAAACACACGCATATTCTGCATAGGATTTCTATCAGCCTCCTGCCAACCATCCACCCGCCCCACCCAGGCACACTAACAATGTGTCCTTCCCATTAGAAAAGAATTTCCGGTTTCAGCATTCTGATTTTCAGCAGCCCTATCTGCAGCTTAAGCACTTAAGTCAAAGAAAAGTTCACTAACTTTTAAAATTTCTTGATGGTTTTCTGATGCATACAAACGTCCATCTCGAACAATGTCTTCTATTAATTGTTGATAATCCTCTGAAAAGTGAAGAACCAAGAAGACCAAGTAAGGAACATTGCACTACCATATCACCTCATGGAAAGTCTGTAGTCTCTAGATAAGCAACAAACACTTCTTTTAATTCTGGATCACAGATACACTTAACACTCCAACAGATTACCTTTGTCTTTTGAATGGAATCCTGTCTTCTAATAGTTTTTTCGCATTGAGCACCACCTCATTACAGAATGAAATGTTCTGTAATGTAAGTAATCATCTGTTTTTCCATTGTCCCTTTCATCACCCACATAGGGAGAGATTTATCTTGCCATGTTTAGATATAAAGTATTAACAGCAGATGCAAATGAGGAGGGTTTGGAAAGACTTTTAAATGATGAAAATGCTTTTATTACCAAACAAATAGCAAAATTTTGTTTATATTTGAATAAATTTCATACTAAGAAGATGGGTGAATTAGAAGGTTCAAATTCTAAATTAAATTTTAAACTTTGAATTTTGAATTCTCTGTAGATATTCCCTTATGTTACCAGGGTATTATCCTGTAACTGAGCTAGATGTACTCCTATGGTTTTATACTGCAATAAAGTCATTCATTCATTCAAGTAATCATCTGTCTTTTTTTTATATTTGCACAGAGCTGTGGTCAGTTTTATAAAAATCTAAAAAGACTGCAGTGGGGATGGAGAGAAGATTGAATGAAAGGTGGTTCAGTGTAATCCAGATTGTGGACCAAAATCTTTTCTTCTGTGCAAATTCCCCATTTTCTTTTCTTAGTGTTAACTACTACATTATATCTGCACAAAGGTTGACACTAATAATGTTTATCTGTAACCAAGGTTGGCAAAACAGCTGCAAACCCTGTTTCTAAAATAGCTGAAATTAGCAATGTGTAATATGGAAGCAGATGCAACAAGATGCAATAGTTAACATTGTACGAAGAAAGAGGATTATGGCACAAATCCAACTACCACTTCTGAATTTTAAACATAATCAGCAATGTCTACATGAGACTATCACTGAGTATTTCTGCATGTAATATTTAATTATGGATTTAACACCACCTGAATGAGCTCCAGAGGGTCTTCTCTTTCATTAGCCCAGTCAAAAGAAGAAGGGGAGGACCCATGCTTCTTAAACTAAGCAGAGTTCCTTATTCCATTTGTTAGTTTAACCCACTGATTTAAATATGGATGTTTCTGATATCACAGCCATGCTTGAATGGGATAGGAAGGTACACATGGGCCCAAGGCTCATTTCCACAGAGCTACACTATGGTTTTGTATTAGAAGTCAAAGAGCCATTCAGACTTACCCAGAGTAGTCACATGTGACACAATTCAGTGTAATTTGAGATAGGAATGTGATCAAGTACTTGCAAAATTTATCATAAAATTTATCATCCTTGTATACACAAGAACCACAAAACTCAATATGCTTTGATCTCAAGTATATAAGACATATATGTACATAAGGGACATGAATTGGTAAAATATCCAAATCATAAATTCCAATCAAATCCTAAAGGAGCAAGTTAAAAATTCGCAAAACAGTATCATGGCTTTCCATTGGTGATATGTATATAGTTTGTGTATTTAAATGAACAGCTACATGCATATACATGTATGTACCTTCCAACCTGTACAAAAGATTATTATATAGTTAGTGAAAAACACTGGACAAATAGAGAAAAGACAGGAACTTATGTTTAGCCAATAGTACCCATAAGGTACTGGGGAAAACTCAGCAGATGTTATAGCAATAGCAGTGATCTTTACACATTCACATATATTAATAAGATGCAAAATGGTACAAGCATTATACCATCGTATGTTACGTAGGGTACTTGGAATCCTTTGCCACTGTTTCCTTCATTTGATTTAAACTGAATCCATAACTTTCGTGATCTGGAGGTGAATGCTATAGGTCTCTCATAGGTCTGACAAGTTTCATAGGTAGTAATTGATGTAGGTGACGCTGCAAAATAAAAGTAACACCGATTTTTGTAAAATCTAGCTTCTCAGGTTCAACAGAGGCCAGAAGCGAAGTTCTCTAGTGTTAGTATTTACTGAACAAACCAATAAAGGTGCTTTGTTTCAACAACCACTTCTTTTCTAGGTTAATTTATAGAACACCTATAGACTCAGTGGACTCTCTTGCAGACACCTCACATCTTTTTTCAGGCAAGGCACTGCTCTGCTTTGGTCACACACCAACTACGCTGAATAAGGGTTATCTCAGAATAGAATTTTACAGCATATACAGTTTTGCACACAGTTGCAAGAACTGTGTCCTCTCAACAGAGTTCTTTATTGTATACTACAGCTTCCCTCTTCTATGTTTACAACGACAACAAATATCTCTGTGCAACTAGAGCTACCAAATGGTGAGCAGTTAAATTGTTGCTGTGTGGCTTAGCATTGTTGCTGTTGTTTCAACAAATACAGTGGTGCCTCACAGGACAAAAAACTCGCAAGATGAAAGGGTCTTGAGAGATTTTTGGTGCCTCGCAAGATGGGCCGTCTTGCGATATTTTTCGTCTTGCGAGGCGCGTTTCCCATAGGAATGCATTGAAATTTTATTAATGTGTTCCTATGGGGAAAACAGTCAGAAACAAAAAAAAGTCAGCAAAATGTCACTTACCAGGTAGCCCCAGAACAGCCTGAAAAAGAGTGCCAAACAGTGGAGACTCGGCAACCAGCAGGGAACCAGTAGCCATTTTGTGGTTGTCTCTGCTCCCCCCGCCTCTCAGCTGATTGGCGCTGGGTCTAAGAGGCTTTTTCCCTGCTAGGCAAGCCTCAGGAAGACTCTTAGACCCAGCGCTGTTGCGGAGCTACAAAGGCACCGTAAAGGAGCTGGGCTTAGTCTACTGTACCTAGTAAGTGACTTTTTGCTGACTTTTTTTTGTTTCTGACTTTCCCCCCCATAGGAATGTATTAATTAAATGTCAATGCATTCCTATGGGAAAACGCACTTCGCAAGACGAAATTTTCGCTAGACGGTATTAACTGTGGAACGGATTAATTTTGTCTTGCGAGGCACCACTGTACACTGCCGCATAGTGCTTGGAGCATTCTCTGGGCAGTTTACAACATAATTATGCAAACTTGCCCTACCCCAGTGAGCTGGTTACTCATTTTACCAAGTTTAAAGGATGGAAGGCCGAGTCAAGCTTCAGCCAGCTACCTGAACCTGTTGGGACTGAATTCATGTTGAGAGAGAGAGGCTTGACTACAGTGTTGCAGTTTAACCACTGTGCCACAGGGCTCCTTAGTGCTCTTCTGTATCCAACTCTAGTGGCAATATATAATAGTTCAGCTTATTTCTAGGTTTTATCAATCATGGCATGGCATTCACCTTTGTTTTATGGCTTTTTCTGGAACAGTAGAGTAGCTTACCACTTTTTCTCATTACTAAAACATCACCACACTCATCTTCAATTGGAAGGAATATCTCAGGGACCACAATGAGGATCCGTCTTTTGGGGGGTGGGCTTATATTCCAAATACATTCAACATTGGCTGGGTAATCTCCAGGATAGTTGGGAGACTCAATGTAGCCTGTATAGTCTCCAAGTTCTCCACCACATTGTTGATCTATGAGGGAGACAAAACAAGAGAATAATCTATGGATTCCACTCAGATCACTTGCTTATGTATCGTGTTTTTATTTATTAAAATGGCACTGTTCATATTATCCTGAGCTGACTGAAGACATTTTGGTGCCTAAAGTGAAGAACAAGATGGAGCACTTCCCATCCCATGTACAAACGTCAAATAGATTAGCTTTCAATGTTTTTCAGCAGTGCCACTGGGACAGTGTCCTCTAGTGCACCTGAAGACAACAAGCTAATTTATGAGCATAGGCAGATTGCATGGAACACAGGTTTCTCCACCAGTCCTTTCATTCAGCCTAAATGCATTTGCTGTATGCTGCAAATATCTTTATTTATTTTATTTATTTATTAGATTTTTACCCCGCCCCACTAGACAATGTCTACTCAGGGCGGTTTACATAGATAAAAACACATCAGTATACATGTATAAAATCATAAAGAATACAATTACAACGATTAATTCCAATCAATACATTATCAAGATGGCAAAAAAAAAAAAAAGAAAAAAGAAAAGAAAAAAGAAAAAAGAAAAGAAAAAAAAGAAATGGAAATGGAAATAGAAATCACTTAATTGACTGGAGGGAAGGCCTGCCTAAAGAGCCAGGTCTTATGTTGGCTCTTAAAAACACAAAGCAAGGGAGCCAGGCAGATCTCTGATGGGGGACTGTTCCAAAGTTGAGGGTCCACTGCGAAGAAGGCCCGGTTTCGTGTTCTTTCTTTCTGGGCCTCCCTCGGCGTTAGGCCCCTCAGCCGTCCCTGCTGGCTATATTCAGTGGCAGGACCATTTTGACAGTGTCTGGTAACTGAGAACATCCAAATCTTTACCTTATCTGGAAAACTTTGTTCATTTCAGTGCAACCCGTGTTCAAATGCACTAAAGATTTCTACATCTTCATAGGTAAGGGTTTGATCTGCAATATTTGCACCATTTTCTAGTTTTTAAGCATTGTAGATTATATAAAAGTGGTCAGCAAGTGGCACCCATCAGATTAAATCTGCACATGGAAGATTACCATCAAAAACCTCAGTTGCCCACTGGTACCAGAAGAGTTTTGTGGAGATATGTTGCCATGAACTTTTTTAGCAGTTTACTGTGAGATGGTAGAAAGTTTGGGTGAGGGATATGTTTACATTCTCTGGTTTGGTCATTGTTAACAAATGGGTTGTTCTAAAAAAAGGTTTCTGAACCTTTTTTATATGACCTCTGATATGGAGTTTGTTTGTTATTGTAGGGGGAGGATTTCTATAACATTTTCTCTGCAACCTATGTTTGACCCCATAAGCAAGTTCAAACATATTTATGAGTAATCTGGCTTTTCTTACTAGATTACTCATAAACTTGTTCAAACCAACCCATAAGTGCAAAAGTATCGTAGGTTGCAGAAAAAAAATGTATGAGATGTCATAGAAATCTTCCCCCTAAATCAGAGATATACTTCATAATGGTATTCCTGATGGGCTGCAATTTATGTGACCAGCTTTAAGCCTTTATAGTTCTAGCAAGAGAAAAAAAAAACATGAATATAACTCACTTTTACAATGTGTAACATTAGTAGAACCATCAAAATCTGTACTGGTATTTCCAGGGCATGTGATACAGTAGTTCTGACCAAATTCAGGTTGGTAGGTTCCAACAGGACATCTGATACATCGGTGGGTTGTAGAGTTGTAGTAATGTCCAGGAGAGCAATGAACTACATAGTAGAAAGCCATGTTATTTTTCAGTGTATTATAGATGAAGACTCAAAAAACAGAGAAAAAAAATATGATACGTAAGACTGGGTGTTCACTTCAAAAGCATAGTAACTAATATATATTTTTTTATCCCATCTCATCATGTATTAGAAGGCAGCTGCCGATCCTTACTTTAAACCTTACCCTTTGTTTCACAGTTCTGAAATGACACTGCGCCTTCATATTTTGTCACCAGGCCTCCACCACATGGAAAACAGAGAGTCCTTCCTGGTTCAGACTGATATGTACCAAGTGGGCACAATCTACAAGGTTTAAAGCCATCAGAAGAAAAATGTCCAGGAGAACATTGCCCTAAAAATTGAAAAGTTCCATTGTGTTATTGTAAAAATACGTATCACTATATATGTCATTAATAATGATGAATCTAAAACATGGCTCTGACATAAAATGACAGTGGTCCTATAGCTTCAAGAGAATAGTTTTTGCACAGATGTGCAAAAATTAGTAATAGTTTTGGAAGAGGTAGTTGTGTTAGTCTATGCTAGCGTATCAGGCAAAAACAAAAGAAAAAATGAAGACAAAAACGTATTTTTAAATTTTTCTTTTGTTTTTATCTGAAAAAAATAGTTAACTGTGTAAACAGTTTCTCTGCTTACTCAGATTACACTGATTGGTGACGTAATCTCTCTGCTCAACAGCACCATGAACATGCATATGCTACTACCAATGAAACAGCATCAAACGATCAAACCAAAGTTAAGCATACAGTGGACCCTTGACTTACAGACGGCTTGACTTACAGACTTTTTGAGTTACAGACTTCTCTGGCCGCAAAATTTAGGTTTGACTTGCAGCCTGAGAATTGATTTACAGACCAGAAAAAAACCAAAATGGAACAAAAACGGGCTGTTATGGGATTAATCGGTTTTCAATGCACTGTAGGTCAATGGAGACTTGACCTACAGACTTTTTGACTTGAGAACCGCCTTCCAATACGGATTAAGTTCTCAAGTCAAGACCCCACTGTATTTCAGCCTGATCTTCAGCGGGATTAGTCTCAACTAAGTGGACTCATTCCCAAGTAGAGTCCTGAGGACCCACTGATTTTACTGAAAAACACACTGACCACATACTTAAGACTTGCCTGCGATATTTAAAAGCTGAAGAGTACTCCTTCTTTGAAAAGAGTAATTCCCTAGATTGGTTTTGCGGGCCCTAAATAAATGGCCTCCCCATATAGAATATGTCCATTTTCAGTGTTATACAAGCAGCATAATAGTACTCTATTTGGTAATGCTAAAGAGCTGACAAACTATATTTCTAGGATCCCTGGATTCCTCTGAAAACTAACAGAGACTTCTCAAGAGAAGAACAGGAACTACACACAAACTTGTCCACAAGCTACTGACCTTCTTTTGGTATGTGAAATCATACAGCTGTGTTAGAGCACTTTTCTTTCACACGGAGCAATTGTGAGCTCAAACTAATCTGACCTGTGCTCTGTGTGCAACGGCTGTGCAGCACTGTGAACACCTGATCTGCTGCACTTGCGCCTTCTGATGCAGACATGATGATATGGAACACTGCTCTATGGTACAGGCTACTGCCTAAGAAGTCAGCCCGGTCTTTCAAGACTTAATATCTTACGTCCCAAGGCAACAGCTAAAGTCAGATTACACTTGCCTCCACATTCTGAAACATTCCGTGCACCAGCTACTCCTAGTCCATCATTGCTTGGGCACGGTTCGCAGGACAGTTGACCTTCTTTGTCTTGGTATGTTCCTGGTGAGCAAGGGACGCACTGATTATGTTCTCCACTATAATAGGTGCCGATGCTGCAGGTAACTGGGAAAATAAAAATGGAATCTATATTAAAAAAAAAACACCTTTATTCTGCTATTAGGATTTGTTTTCACAGTACTTTTACTGAGGTAAGAGTGTTCTCAAAATCTCCATTCCTTGTTTTCTCCTTTAATCTTTGGACTGAATCTTTACTGCTAATATTAACAATGGCTTTGGAACATTCATATTTAACTCATGATGAAATACAGTAGGACACCCCCCACCTGTGAGATCATTAGCTGCTGATTCACTTATCCATTGCCTTAAAATACTAAATATCCCCCCCCCGAAATACTTGTACTGTACAGTACTGTATGTGTATTTCCAGGGTATATTTCCACTAGAGGGAGTCAAAGGTCACACAATGTGTAGTGTTCTATACCTCCATTTTTTGGCATCAGCAGAGGGGCTTGGAACCAATGCCCCACAGATACTTCGGTCCTACTATATTGTCTTTACAATTTGCTCTGTGGTGAAAAATTAGAAGTCTCTTCATCACTTCTGGTTACTGGTCTAGAGAACATGCTAACATGATCTCTTTTCTACTCTCCTGTCCTTCAGCTCTCATAGCTTACCTGCTCTTCAGAACTGAAACCACATTGAGACATGACACACATAGGTGACAATATGAAAATACCACAACAATAGATGAAGAAGCCCATCCTAGTTAGACTAGTAAAGGGTGAGCCAATTCTCCAGCTGCTCTAGTGTGCCTGTTACAAGGATATGTTGGAACATCACTTTTTAAAAACTTATAACAGGGCTGTTGCTATAACAAGAATGTGTGCATGCTATACTAAAATAATAATAATAAATTAAAAGTTAGAATCTATTCTACGTAGGTTCTGCAACATATTGTCAAGAAATGGTGAACCCCCAATAACTTCTTCTGGCTTTGTTGGGCATTAGGCAAAGCAAGAATCTATGCAAGGCCTACGAGTGCTGCAGCCAACCACTGGAAATCTGATTCCAGGAGCCATCTAAATTTTGAGATTTCTGCAGACTTTGCTGAACTTTGTAACTCTGAAGGCTGCCAATTTATTTATTTTTGAAAATGAAAGCTAAAACTCACAAAAACTTTGACCCTCAACACCATCTTTTAAATTATGAATTCCAAACACCCTGTTTTGTGCTGCCACAAAATTTTGTCTGGTTTTTAATTTCAGGAAGTCTCCAAATAGTGCATCACAGCAGATCTATGTGATATGTGGACTGAACTACTATGGAGAAGCCTGTGGACTGAACGACTATGGAAATAATCAGTGGCTCTTAGAGGAAGCAAACAGGATGGGCTTGTGTTATGAAGCATTTGTTTAGACCTTACCACACTTTCCATCCTGCTGCACTTGCCCTGTGCTACAGAGATGATGACCTTCAGTGACAACTTTCGCTGCCTTTTGAGCCACTTCGTATTCTGTCCCAGAAAACTGAATGTAAAACTGCTGTTTGTTAATAGATTTCCGTAAAGTCTTGATTGCAGTTTGTAGTTTCTGCTCCATCCTTTTCCGCAAGCAGTCAACGTTACAGGCATCTGAATGGAGAAATTAGAAAAGGGGGGGGGGAAGAATTGTGATTCTGATTCAAAATGGACTTTTTTTAGCATTGTCCCACTCTGTTTGCAGAATTTAGCAAAGTTCATTTCTTCCACTACAACTCCCAGACTGTCCAGCCAAAATAGATACTGGCCATACTGGCTGGGAGATACTGTGAGAGAGAGTCCCCAGAAAGTCACTTCACTATCTCTGCTAGTTGCAGAGGCACTCTGGCATGACCTGATAGAAGTGAAGACATGAAATAAATAAAAGACAGGGCTTGGAGCATGCATGCTTCCCAATAATAGGGTCCCAAGATGACATCTCAGGAAACTGTTACACCTTCCCCAGGCCACCAGGGGGAGAGAGAAATCTGAGGATAATCAAGTAAAAGCAGGAGGAATCCTGGTTTCGTTGTGTGTCTTTAACCCTTGGAGTTACAGCCAAAGCTCTTCCTTGCTTCAAAGTGCTACCGGGACTCCTTAGGTCAGCAGGAAGATGCGTGTGCGTGTGTTGCAGACATTTATTTTTAGGACGTAGTACAGAAAATCTCAATTGTCTATCTCATTCTCTCATTAATACACATATGCACAAAGACATCATTTTGCAATTCTTATGCAAGGGCTGGTGACATCATAAGGGTCTTGCATCCTGATCTTCAGTCTGGGGACTGAAATCTCAGGAAAATTGGAAGGTGTTGATTCGTGAACCCTATTCAAGAATGGTTGTACATTTTTCATTGTGTGCTTCAGCAAAGACAGGCCACCCCATGAGATTTTGCTACCTGAGACAAAACAGCAAATGGAACTTCCCTCTGCCACTCAAGTCAAGGAACATAATACCAAAGCCAGATAAGTTATTTTGGTACATGGGGCAGAAAATTCCACAGAACTTCTTTTCTCCCACAGAAATAAAAGACTGTGATTAAAATTCACTATTCTGTTGCAACACTGAATATCTGTTGATTAAAGCAGCTACCTTCCTGTCTAACGATAGGGCTGGCTTTGATCAGCAGCAATGGAGTGTTCCCTGCAAGTTCGATTTATTCAATAGACGTATGCTGATTGGGACTTAACTATTGCATTTCAGCCAAATGTCAATGTTTGCAAAAAGGAACAGTAAAATATGACTTTCACAAACCTGAGACCTCCTCAGATTTCATCTCCATTTCAAACTCAGCCGTGATGTGGGATACTTCTTTTGACGGTGACTTTCGGCCACGACGCTTTTTCTTGGAGGAGTCACATTTGAAGTTCACAAAGGTTACCTGGCAGTTGTCTGTACAAGGGAATTGACCTTTGTATAACAGAAGCGACATGGAAAAGAAATCAAGGTGCAAAGTAGCATTGTTGCTGTTGTGTCAGTTGTGTTGTTACTGATATGGTAGGTACGGCTGCAGGAAGACAACTCCATGAAACATTTATTTCTTGTGAGTAAGGGTTATTGAGATGTTACAGAGCAGAAATACTGGTGTAAGTAGAATCTTAATAATAAAAACCTTGGTTATCTAATAGTCCAGCTTATCTACATCCAATTTATGACCTTAAGAAAGCTTTGTCTAATTCTAATCAAGGACATGCTGATCATGGACATGAGGTAGAATCTCTATTCTCCATCACACGTAAAATATTCACCAAATCACTATCCTTCATCACATGTAAAATATTCAAGTGGTTACTTAGACTCTTTATTTTCATAAGGCTACAGAACAATTTATAATGCTGTTAACAATAAATCTCATTAAGACAGTACAGTGGTGCCTCGCTTAGCGACGTTAATCCATTCCGGAAAAAACGTTGCTAAGTGAAAACATCGCTAAGCAAAATTAAAAAGCCCATAGAAACACATTAAAATGTGATTAATGCATTCCTATCGGCTTAAAACCTCACCTTTAAGCGAAAATCCCCCATAGCACCGCCATTTTCGCTGCCTCTTAAGCGAGGAAAAACAGCGGGTGGCCATTTGGTTTTCCCAGCGGCCAGTTTGAAACTGCCGATCAGCTGTTAAAAAAGGGTCGCTTTGCCATGATCGCTTCCCTGCGATCATCGCAAAGCGAAAAAAAAACCCATAGGGACCATCGCAAAGCAATCGCTTTTACAATCGCAAAAACTCCGTCACTAAGCGATTTCGTCGCTCAACGGAGCAATCGCTATGTGAGGCACCACTGTGATGTTGACAATATAAAACCATAATTCTGTTAAAAACTACAGCTAATGCTTTTCCAAACGATTCTGGCCAAACTCCTGTTGGATTTTAATGCGTAACGAACGGCAATAAGTGCAAGTGGACCAGAGGATTAACCTCATGTCCCCTGTTTTGCTGTCTGTTCTATGCCCGGCCATGTGATTATTCATAAACAGGGATCTAGCAGATAAGTGACACAAAGACAGCAAAATATCTAGCACCACTTACACAACTGTCTTTCTGTAATTACACAACCCAACAGAACCAAGGCTTCTTGGGTGTTTGTTTCACCAGAGTTAGGAAACAATACTTTTTGGACTACATCTCCCACATTCCTCTGAGGCCACTGAGAGATTCAAGAAAACTGAGAAGGTTGCATTTGTCTGTTCCCCATTTTAAGTTGGCCACCATGTCAACCAACATGTCTTTCCATAAATCAGACTTGGAACTAAAGACTTAAGCAATCAGTACCAACTGAAATCAGTTGGAGGTGAGAAGCCACTACTTTCTCTATTATTATACTTAAGGTGGTGGTGGGGGATTGACCACTTCTTCCTTAAGTCTAGTTGTAATCATACCCTCCCTCAGAGAAGCACCAATCACCTCTGAAGCTCAGATGGTAATAGGACTTATTGTGGCACATTTTAATACTTAGGAAGCAATCTGGCCCAAAGAGCAGGTTGTGGATTTCAAAGTTCTGAGTAACTTGTGCATACTGTCAACCTGCTCAAGTTGGAACCTATTTAGAAGAACCTGAGTGGATAAGATCACATCCATCTCTGATCCTACCTGAGCAATGGCACGTTCGAATGAACATGAGCCATCCTGTCTGCAAAATATGTACAAATTGTTCACAACGAGCCACTGAGCTTTGCATCAAATCTCCCAATCTTACTTTTCATTACTCAAAAGAATTCTGCTGGCTCTCGCTGTAGAAGCACAACAGTGCTGGAGAAATAAGATTTCTTTGCTACACTTGCAGCACCATATACCTTAAGGTGGTTTCGCCCATGTTTTGATCACGCTCATCACATGTTTTTGCCATCTGTATTCTGTCAATCTTTTCCCTCCATAGTCCTCATTTCATTAGCATACCAAGGCCTCAGTATGAGGAGGATTGAGAATGACTGCATTGATGACTTGAGTCATCTCTCCAGGCAAAGACCAGGACTTCGTTAGGACCTTTTGCCTTTTAAATTGGAAGGGCATTTCCCAAGAAACTTCAGAAATCTTTAAGCTGCATCACTCTCCATGATGGACCACTGTTCTTTTTCAAACACCTCTGAAATTGCTAAGAGGTCAAATTTGATTAGATAGTGGTCTGTCCTCGATAACAGGACAATTTCTGGCTCTTCCCCCAACTGGTCAATGTCCTACAAACCTTTACAGAACTGCACATCAGAATCGAAGCTAGAGGAAGGCTTCTTTAAGCCCAGTCATGTGTCACCAAAAAGTGGTGCCTGGAACAGTCAACAAATCCCATTCTGTGGCCCAGTGTCTCAGTCATGTTATGCAGCTCACTGGAGGAAGTTGTCAGCTGGCCTTTCTGGAGCTGTCCATGGTCTTAAAAAATCCTGCCTTTGTCCAGGGACTCCTTTCTTTCCTGTACTCTTTTTGTCAGTCCGCTCTCCACCTGTCAGCTACTCATTTTCATTGCAGCTGCCCACCTCTTGTCTCAGTCCTCAGGTCTGCTTTAGGGTGAGGCTCAATGGTCCACCTCAACAGGAGAGATGATGAGAAATAGCTGAGCTTCCTTCCAATGATCACACCATTCAGACAGCCGATGTTTTTCCACAATGTCATTATTTGTTTTTCCAGTGCCATCAAGCAGCACCTGCCAGTGCACTAGATATTTAAACTTCATACATATGTTTGACCTTCATTAGGAAATATATATAGAGGATACATGAATCTTCAACTGTCTCCTCAATTCTTCTTATTATTATGTCACAAGAAGGTCCCTGTGACATAATGACTGGTCCTCTGCCACTGGCCTGTGACATTTTGAATGCCCACCAATCTTAAATTGCCATTGGCTAACCTCACCCCCTCTACTTGTGTTTCAGGAAAAACCTCCTTTAAATCATTAAAAAAGGCTCATCCAGTCACAGGAAAGCTATTCCTTGGGACTACAGTAAACCCCCAGGTCCTCCTGTGATGTGGGGACATTACTGAATAGTATGAGACCATGTTTTAAGAGCTTACCACAGTGGGGAAAGTCCTTGATTTAGAAAGGACTTTCAGTAAAACATTTCTCACATACAATTGCTTTAGTAAACCACAGATTACAATAAAAACAGAAGAACTGACTGTTAGGGAAATAACATAATAAAAACAAACTGATTTTCAGGATAGTTAAATGGAAACTGAGATCACATTACACTGAGAATCTGGTTCCAAGCTCAGCCAGAAAAAGTGTTAATCCATGGATGCTCCTCTGCCCCATTGCAAGCCTTTTCCACCCCTTGCTCCATACCTATAACAGCCTGCTGTTTTCCAACATCCTTAATTTTTTCTTTGCTACGAGGTCTCAAGTGACACTTTGCATCCTTGATTTTAAAACGAGCCTTCTGTTTGATAGGTGGTGCTAGAATATCTAAAGAAAGGAAATTGGAAATTATAATTTGTGTTGTATTTTTAAAGGCAGGGAAGGCATGTGGGGGGCAGGGGATGTAAAAGGAAATATAACTTTCATAACTTCATAGTACTGGTTTTTCCAACATCCTTTAAGTTTTATAGGGTTGATTTCTGTATGACCAGGCTAATTTTCTACATGAATTATTGACCAAAATGCAAATGAACATTTTTATTTCTCTCTAAATGTAGTAGCATAACTCTGAGCAGCTGAAAGACACTAACTGAAGAGTCTCTGATTCAGTTTCTAGTTGTGAACTGAGTCTGGCTCAGGGATAGGGGTTAAGTTGGGGAACTTGTTAATTAGCAACTATTCACTGCCTTTGAATTGATGCCTTTGAATTGTGGTGCTGGAGGAGACTCTTGAGAGTTCCCTGGACTGCAAAGAGAACAAACCTATCAATTCTAAAGGAAATCAACCCCGAGTGCTCATTGGAAGGACAGATCCTGAAGCTGAGGCTCCAGTACTTTGGCCATCTCATGAGAAGACTCCTTGGAAAAGACTTTGATGTTGGGAAAGTGTGAAGGCAAGAGGAGAAGGGGATGACCGAGGATGAGATGGCTGGACAGTGTCATCGAAGCAACCAACATGAATTTGACACAACTCCGGGAGGGGGTGGAGGATAGGAGGGCCTGCCGTGCTCTGGTCCATGGGGTCACGAAGAGTCGGACACGACTAAACGACTGAACAAACAAAACAAACACTGCTCAGAGTTATTCCACTGCATTTAAGAAGATATAGGTGTTCAGATGGATTTTGGTCATTGTATGAAAAATGGGGAAGGCATGAAGAGAAAGTACTAGATTGCATTGGATGCAGGAATTGTGAATGGACACATACAAAAGTGGCAGATAGATAAATATCTATACATCTGCACTTTTTAGAAAATAGCTTATTCTGACAAAAAGTATAACAACATCCACCCACTATCCACCTTATTACTTATGCCCTCCTGAATAAGTCCACCAGCACAAATCTCAGCAGCAAATTACTGCCAGTTAACAAGTTCCATCGCAGTCATGTGACTTGGGAGTGTGACAAGAAATGCAACCCCGAACCTCACTACTGACAATTTGCCTTTGAAATTTATGCCAATGGACTTATGTCAGTGTCAATGGACCAGAAGCAGTCCAAAGGTCGAAAGATAATACAAGTCCAGTTTGTTAGAGGAGCGGGAAATGAGAATCAATCCGGGTCGCAATATCCAATAAATCAGAGTAGAAAGTTCAAAATCCAAGGTTGATGCATGAAGGGCAACAATAGTAAAGAGATCAGGCAAATCAAAGTCAAGGCAGTCCGTGTCTAAACCTAATTTTAGCAGAAAATGATAGCTCTAGTGAGAGAAGTTCCTAACACCAAGGTGGTAAAATGGAACTGAGGGTTGAGGCGGGCAGAGCATGCGCTGTAGAGGCAACTTGCAACTAATTTTGCTTTTTAAAAGGTCTAGAATATTCCGAGGAGGCACAAACTGAACCCAGCTGTGTATATTCACAGAGGCCACGAAGAAGAATCTGATAGGTCGTAAACCTCTCCTCAGGATTTGTGTGATTTTAGGGAGGGCAGATGAGAAGTCCTGGTAGCTTCAATGAGCTGTGAAGTCAACAGCCACGTATCCTTCCTGTGGAGTTATTTATCCTAGACTAATGTAGCAGGGATAATGGATACTTGGGAAATCATCAAACACTCACCTGCACAACTGGGAAGTGTAGCATTACGCTTCTGTTGTGATTTGCCTTGAAGTACCGGCACTCCACAGCTTACTGAATAACTGTTCTCTGAGTCTGAGCAGAGAAAACAACAACAAATATGATAAGATAATTGGTTTTCTTTTCTTTCCCTCAGCAAGGCTTTTCTATTTATTCCTTTCACTTATTTATTACACTGTCCTCCAGAAGATGTATATTACCTAGAGATTTTGTCAGAATTTGAGGTGTCTTGCAGATTTACCTAGTAACTCATTAATTAATACAATAACAACAGCAAAAGCTATTTTCCCCTCAGTAGAATACAACAGCTGAGTCACAAGCAAAGAACAATAATCTAGAAATACCTTTCGTCAGCCTGACCTATTGCAAATTTATACTAATATTAGTCTTAAGTAAGCTTTGGGATATAGTGAAGTATGAATAAAATCTTCAAAAGGAACTTAACATTATTTTATTACCTAGAGAAATACGGTTGATACCAACCTGGGATAAAAAGTGTGTTGGATGGACAAGATAAGAAACAGCTCTCAATTCCACCTGATTTGCTGCAAACCAGCTGAGCTTTTGGAGCCGGCTTGGCATTTGGGAGGCATTTCACCATCTCTGAGGAAGAAGCAGCAGGAAATCACTTGTTCAATTAACTGAAGAAACATCCAGTTAACATATTTTTCCATGTATAAGATGCCCCCATGTATAAGACGCCCCCCCACTTTTCTAACCCCAAATTAAGAAATCTAAGTGGGGCTTAGCAAGTGTAGGGGGAAAGGGATCAAAGCACTGCAGGATCGCTTTGATCCCTGCTTTCTCCCTTCATGCTAAGCCCCGCTGAGCTTAGCAAAAGGAGGGGGAAAGGGATCAAAACAATCCTGCTATTGCACGATCGTTTTGATCTCTTTCCCCTTTATACAGCCACGGGATTGCATTGATCCTTTCCTCCCTCCTTTTGCTAAGCCCCATGGGACTTTGTAAGCAGAGGGGAAAGCAGAGATCAAAGCCATCCTGCAGCACTTTGATCCCTGCTTTCCTTTTGCTAAGGCTTAGCAAATGGAGAGGAAAGCAGGGATCACAGTCCTGCAGGATTGGTTTGATCCCTGCTTTCCCCTCCACTTGTGTTTGTTCTCTCCTCAGCCTACTTCCATGTATAAGATGACCCTCATTTTTTAGTCTAAAGATTTAGACAAAAGTAAAGTCTTATACACGGAAAATATGGTAATTTAGTCCAATTAAGTTCCTCTTATGTGAGAAGAACAAGTCTGCAAGCCAAGCCCACTCTTGGAGGCAAAGATAAGCCTGGGTGACCCTAGTCCTTCAGTTTGGATACCTGGATCCATAAGAAATCCAAGATACAGTCCATGACAGAAACTGAAGGCCTAGTCCATGAGACTAGACACTAGTTATGTTTCTAATCTTTATGTGAGTTTCAAAGAAATTATAAGGGAATATGAACTGTTTCCTAAAGAGTTTGCAGCAGTTCTGGAGAAACGAGAAAGCCTGAATTTATTGCTTATGAGTTGCATTGCAATTAAAATGCCATTACCACTTAACTGATTTTTTTTTATTTCAAAGTATCCCATTAAAACTTCATTCGTTTGGTTGACGAGTTCATGAAATGGCAAAGGCAAGGAGTTTTATTTATGTTCACTTGGAAAAATAAGTACAAGTGAAGGCATGGCAGCACCTTAAACATCTCAGTGGGTTACAATTAGGTGGAGATGCCTCTCTGCCAACAGAGAAGACACATTGGTCTCAAAGTTTCCTGGGAGACTTGCAGAACCAACGCTCTGTGGACAGAGATCTAGCACTGGGATTCTCCCACGTGCATACTGAAAGACCCAGTCAGAGCATTCTGGGACAGTTCAGGGGCCACTGGGTTAAAAGCCTTTCTCTGTCAATTTAGCTAACTTCATAGTCAGTTCAACTACTTACTAGGAGGTAGTCTTGCAACTGTCCTCAGAGAGGTCTGTGGTTCCACTTGTGACTCCTAGACAGTTCTGACAGTAGGAGTATATTTTAGCAAGGTGGTCAGGGGGGCTTCTACAATGGAGGTTTGCTGAACAGATGAACACTGACAGTCGGCCTGCTTGATGGAACTAACGAATAGCACTTTGGGCAGGCTGCCTGCTCCTTGCGTGTTCTTAGCAGCAGTTGTGCTGTGGGCACCGGGAAGGGGCCTAAGCACCCTACCCTAGTCTAAGAGTGGCTATGCTTGGAAATAACCCGATCAAGCTAACATTGAGTGTCTGTTTTGGAACATTTGTTTAATTTTTCCATGACTATAAACTTTTGGGAGAAATTTTCTAAAATGAAGACAAGATGTAGATAACCAGAAAATAATGATCAATCTGCTAGAAAATAATGTAAAATGCAAAAAATAAGCAAGTTTTGCTATTTTATATATAGGAGATTCTTCCATGGGCTGGGAATATTCTGAGTTCTGAAACAAAAGAAAGTTCAGAAACTTCCAGGCAATCATTAGATTTAGCTCGATATGTTGTGGGTTTTTTTTTTTTTGCCTACTTTTAGAATATTATACATATTGTGAATATTAACCACTAGGTGTCACCAGTAGTCACACTTTTGAATTACCCAAATGAAATATAAAATTAGAGGATATGAAGAAATACTAAAAATCTAAATTACTTCCATCAGCATTTTCTCTCTCTACAGTTTGATACCAGTTTTGACACTAATTCAGAACTAGTGACTAAGCATTTCTTAAACATTCCAGTTTTAAATACAGTCCATGTGCATTAGTTTCACATACATCTATGTAGCTGATGTAACCTCAAAACATACTATCCATTCTTATCATCAGAGATGGAACAGGAGTACCTTAAGACGATTGACAAATGGGGGAAACAGGAATATCAAAAATAAAATAACCTAGATATCGAATACGTTCAATCCTATGTAGGCTACATTCTAAAATGATGTGCCCCAAGGTTTCAGTACTGTAATTTCTTTCCCACAGGGACAAATCCTTTCACCATATGGGGTGCTGTTAAAATTCCCTTTTAAAAGAGGTTTGTTGAACAGAGGGAAAGCAGTTAAACCTAGCCCTTGAAAAGGCAAAGCAATATCTCGGTGCTGTAATATGGGATAAATAGTTAGCTGGCTTAGGGAAGTTAAAATTTAGGCCAAAACGGAGTGGTGAACAAGCCCTGTCTGCACAGGCTAGAGATTACTGAAGATCTATATCTTTAATATGTTGAATAAGTTTCTGTTTAATGCTACCTTGAGGCTATCTCAGTAGGAAATCCATAAAGAAGCCTAAGAAATGTAATTTTTCTGTAAATCCCTTATGCCGTGAGCTGGCAAAGACATATTTCTGCAAATAATATAGGTAGCCACAGGTTATTGAGGCATAGACCACCTTAACCAATAATGAAACGCATGTAGCCACGCTTGACATTCTACTGAGGTCATACCAGCTTTGAGCCACAGACAGGCTGAAGAGGCACATCTTGGCATGGCAAATAAGGATTGTTATGTATTTGATAAAACACTTTCAATGGAGGGGTTAAAATCCTTAATCCAAACAGCGATAGTATACAACAGCTGCGCAAGGATTTTATGCTTGACTATCTCTAGGGCTGCAGGAATCAACTCCCCACCCTGAGCATAGTGAAATCGTCTACTTGTGTTATTGGCCACCTGTACCACTGTTTGTCTGTGGTAGGGCCAGGAGAGGGGAGTGTGAAAAGGTGCTTCCCAGATATTTTAATTTTTTAAACATGTTTTATCTCTTGGTCCTCAATAACTCAATCTTTGGTTTTACTATGTCTAGAGAAGACCATTATTTTGGTTTTGTCCCACAAGCTATCTGAAGTTTCTGTTGTCTAGAGAGAATCAAATAGTTAGTGGCTAAGTTTTTATTTTCGGCTATGAGAACTCACAGAACGCTGTAGCAACATTTTATAATATGTTATGTATTTATTTTATCTATTCTATCTTTGTATGAACAGGTCTATGACAGCACAATAAAACTATCTAATAAAATAAACAATATATAAATTTAAAAATTCTAGCTAAGATTTTGTTACCTAAGCATCATCACTATTTATTTATTTATTTGATTTTTACCCCGCCCCTCTAGACCATGTCTACTCGGGGCAGCTTACAAAATAAAACAAAACAGTATAAAAATATATAAAATCATAAAAATTACAACTACAGTTTCAATTTAAAACAATTAATTTAAAGAGAGGATTACCAAGATGGAATAGCAAAGAAAAAGAAAACTCTGGAAAACGTAAACGAGAAAATAATTGCAAATTCATTTTTAAAATGTTATGGCAAGTTTGTAAACCTTATAGTTGGGGTAGAATTCAACTTAAACCCATATAATTTTTACAACCCGAGTATTCCATTTTTGTTTGGTTTGTGGAATGTGTCTGCTAGCTCTAAAACCAGCTTTAGTCACAGTAAACCAAACATGCTTGTTATACTGATCTGGGAACTGGGGTAACATTTCTTAACCAGGATTGTTATGGAGATTCTGTTTCTACCCTTCTAGATGTAAAATCTCCTTACATATAATGCAGCATCAAGTATAACTGGGTTAGCCCTAAATAACACCTCACAATCAAAGTCAGAAGTGATTTTGAATACTGATGATAGTGTTAACCATGGTTAGTGAAAATACTGATGCAGACATAATGCTGTAGCCTGGCTGAACCTTAAAATGTAAGAGGAAGGGCAAGTTGTGGGAATAGGAGAGAAGGAAAGAAGTGTGGATGTCTTTAGGGTGCCCCCCCCATCTTCTAATCATTGCTTGGGGAGTGGAATGTGTTACTTCTGCAATGGCCAATGATATGCTTGAAAACAAAAATATTCTTTTGCATATATAGTCTATTTATTAATTGTCTTTCACTGCAAGAAATGCAAAAGAAAGGTGTCTGTTCTGAAATTTTACTTACCAACACAGTCTTTTTTATTCCAGTATAACTTCTTTCCAGGTGGACACAAACATTCATAGGTTCCCATTGTATTAAGGCAACCATAGTCACAGCTCCCGTTGCTGATGCTGCATTCATCAATATCTGAAAGTATATTTAAGTGAATGAATGTTGTACTGGAAGGATATTCTATGGGGTATGCACATTATTTTTGGAGAAGTACTCAGTTACATGCAAGTACTCAGGCAAACTGCTCACCAAACACTCCCAACTTCAACCCACAAACAAAACTCTTAAGCTCTGACCTTGCTTTTTGGGATGGGAAGTCCTAGAAGCTGCCAACTGGCCATGCAGGCTGTGGGATTTTGGGAGTTATAGTTTTAAAAAGTAATTTTTCCAAGCTCTGTTAACCAAGATAGCTGGCACAAAAAGGCATCCTCTATTCTGATTTCCTGGCTTCCATCGGTATCTGAGACAAATTTTGCACCAACTGAAGTTTTTCAGCTCGCTTCAAAGTCAGCCCAACATAAAGGATGATATAGTAATCCAGTTTTAGACATAACTAGGGAGGGAGTTATTCTGCCTTGGTCCAACAGAACTCAATTCTAACTAGGGCTTTGACTGGTGTTACCATCATTAGCTGAGTAAAGAGATTTCTTATTATCTGCTTATTATCAGCTGAGCTCTGTTAGATACCATCAAATCCAAGAGAATCCCTACAATGTACCTATAATCTTATACAGCAACAGAATCACATATAGGGCTGACTTGATGTCATTACCCAGAACACAGAGTTTCCCAATTAGCCATATTTTCCACATTGAGTTTCAGTTTATTTTTCATCAGTCATTTCGAAAAGGTTTCTATCGTGTGGTTTGTCTACTCTGCATGTTTACATGCAAATAAATCCTTGCCCTTGAGTCACCACTGACATGATATGCAGATAAACACAAAGCCACATCAAGTGTAAAGGCAGGGGGCTTATCAGGATTGGTGCAGGTAGCACTACAGAGGCAGTGGCAGGTACATCAGATAAAGGCACAAGCGAACACAGAGCAAGCTTGCAACCTTTAGGATCAGGATATATATTTTCCGAAGAAGAATGTGCACCTTTTCCTAAGTCGTTTTTTACTCACAGAATTCTAATAGTTTTAAAAAGTAAGTTGGATTCCGCATAGTACAAATCAATCAATTGTACAGAAAATGAACAAGGTGTGCAATAACAATAATAATAATGTGCCATCAGGTCAATTATGACTTCTGGTAGCCCTTTGCAGAGTTTTCTAGGTAGATGTGGTTTACTGTTCCCTTTTTCTGGTGGGGAGGCTAGGAATGTGCGGTTTGCCCAAGGCCACAAAGGCTGGCTCTACTTACAGGAGGCACAGTGGGGAATCAAATTCCCAACCTTTGGCTATGCAGCCAGGCACCTAAACCACTGATCTATCCAGGTAGCCATGCAAAAATACAGGTGATTAATTGAAAGCCAGATTAAATATCAATCTAAATGTATCTGAGCATATCGTTAATCTAAAATTAACAATCTAAATTTTAATAATTGTTTATATAGCATATGGGAACGTGGTGGCGCTGCGGGCTAAACCGCAGAGGCCTGTGCTGCAGGGTCAGAAGACCAAGCAGTCGTAAGATCGAATCCATGTGACGGAGTGAGCGCCCGTCGCTTGTCCCATCTCCCGCCAACCTAGCGGTTCAAAAGCATGTAAATGCAAGTAGATAAATAGGGACCACCACGGTGGGAAGGTAACAGCGTTCCGTATCTAAGTCGCACTGGCCATGTGACCACGGAAGATTGTCTTCGGACAAATGCTGGCTCTATGGCTTGGATACGGGGATGAGCACTGCCCCCTAGAGTTGAACTCAACTGGACAAAAATTTATTTATTTATTTATTTATTTATTTATTTATTTATTTATTTATTTATTTATTTTATTGATATCCCACCTATCTGGTCGGTCAAGGGGAACCTTTACCTTTACCTATACAGCACATAATACTTTTATTGTTTACTAACAACAAGTCAGAAAAATCATGACACTTACAAATTAATCTAAGTGCAAGACAAATCAGGCACACATAATGGGTGAAATCCTGTTACTTAATGTAGCAAGTCACAACCAGAGCAGGCCCACTGAATCAGAGTGGATTCAGTGAGCCCACACCACCATAAATTTCATTGATTCAATGGGCCTACTCTACTTGTGCCTTACTACACTAAGCAACAGGATTTCAGCCTCTGTGGATGATATTTTATTAATCAATTTATTAGATTCTCACTAGTATGTTAACTAAACCTCCTATGTTTGTTCCTACTGGAATGTTGAAGTCTTAAGGAAAGACAGAGCTTAAAAAGAAGAAGAATTGCAAGCAAAAGCAGTAGAAAAGACTATGGGTCTCCAAACCTCCACAGTGTGTCATTCCATATAATGTATACCCTTTATGACACAGGCACTCAAAACTTCCAGGATAGTTGATACACGTGTGGTCGCAGGTCCTTTCAAAGGAGCATTCATCTATATCTTAACATGGAGTGAAAAGGAAAAATATTGTGAGAAATGACACAAGTATGACAAATGTAATTTAACATTAATATTCCAAATGATTCATATATTGAATGACTTGTCAGTAATGGTTGATAAACTGGAAATGTATGAGCAAGATGCGCGCACACACAAAATGCTTGCAGGCACAACTTGATAAAGAATTCCGTGGAACATCAATATAAAAGCAATCTCTTGCTTTTATCCCTACAGCGTGTCACTCTGGACAGAAAAGCAAAACAGAACGAAAAACAAACCACTAATGTGACAATGAACTTGATTCCCTTTGCCTTCCCAAATGCGCAATACATGATATGATAATTTATCTGTGATAACATTGTCATGTGGAACAGTTCTCAGTTAATTATAAACAAGGGCTTGACAAATGTTAAAATATGGCTTCATGGCAGTGCACATCTTGGCCACAGAGTGTCACCATTGAATCACTATCCTCCATCACATGTAAAATATTCAAGTAGTTACTTAGACTCTTTATTTTCATAAGGCTACAGAACAATTTATAATGCTGTTAACAATAACTCTCATTAAGACAGTAATGTTGACAATATAAAACCATAATGCTGTTAAAAACTACAGCTAGTGCTTTCCCAAACTATTCTGGCCAAACTCCTGTTGGATTTTAATGCATAAGGAATGGCAATAAATGCAAGTGGACCAGAAGATTAGCCCCATGTCCCCTGTTTTGCTGTCTGTTCCATGCCTGGCCATGTGATTATTGCACAAACAGGGATCTAGCAGATAAGTGACACAAAGACAGCAAAATATCTAGCACCACTTACACAACTGTCTTTCTGTAATTACACAACCCAACAGAACCAAGGCTTCTTGGGTGTTTGTTTCACCAGAGTTAGGAAACAATACTTTTTGGACTACATCTCTCACATTCCTCTGAGGCCACTGAGAGGTTCAAGAAAACTGAGAAGGTTGCATTTGTCTGCTCCCCATTTTAAGTTGGCCAGCATGTCAACCAACACATCTTTCCCTGAATCAGACTTGGAACTAAAGACTTAAGCAATCAGTACCAACTGAAATCAGCTGGAGGTGAGAAGCCACTACTTTCTCTACTATCATACTTAAGGGGGGGGGGGGGTTTGACCACTTCTTCCTTAAGTCTAGTTGTAATCATACCCTCCCTCAGAGAAGCACCAATCATCTCTGAAGCTCAGATAGTAATAGGATTTATTGTGGCACATTTTAATACTTAGGAAGCAATCTGGCCCAAAGAGCAGGTTGTGGATTTCAAAGTTCTGAGTAACTTGTGCACACTGTCAACCTGCTCAAGTTGGAACCTATTTAGAAGAACCTGAGTGGATAAGATCACATCCATCTCCGATCCTACCAGAGCAATGGCACGTTCGAATGAACATGAGCCATCCTGTCTGCAAAATATGTACAAATTGTTCACAACGAGCCACTGAGCTTTGCATCAAATCTCCCAATCTTACTTTTCATTACTCAAAAGAATTCTGCTGGCTCTCACTGTAGAAGCACAACAGTGCTGGAGAAATAAGATTTCTTTGCTACACTTGCAGCACCATATACCTTAAGGTGGTTTCGCCCATGTTTTGATCACGCTCATCACATGTTTTTGCCATCTGTATTCTGTCAATCTTTTCCCTCCATAGTCCTCATTTCATTAGCATACCAAGGCCTCAGTATGAGGAGGATTGAGAATGACTGCATTGATGACTTGAGTCATCTCTCCAGGCAAAGACCAGGACTTCGTTAGGACCTTTTGCCTTTTAAATTGGAAGGGCATTTCCCAAGAAACTTCAGAAATTTTTAAGCTGCATCGCTCTCCATGATGGACCACTGTTCTTTTTCAAACACCTCTGAAATTGCTAAGAGGTCAAATTTGATTAGATAGTGCTCTGTCCTCGATAACAGGGCAATTTCTGGCTCTTCCCCCAACAGGTCATTGTCCTACAAACCTTTACAGGAACCCAAGCCCTATGTAATATCCTGCCACATGCACTGGAGTAGACCTTTAAGCCAATGGTCTATCACAGTGGCCACAAAGTTCTGAATTTAGTGGCCTTCACATGTATGTTGACATCATGCAAAACCAGAATACATGGAGTCCTCAAATCTCATCCTAAACCACCAGTTCAAGCCAAACAGACCGCTGAGCAGTGGGTGGGAAAACTGAAGGCTTAAATTGGTTTTCCTCTCATGATTCAGAGAGGATTGCAGGCTAATAATCTCCAATGTTGTAATGCACTCAGAGTAGTGGCTTGCCACTAGATGGGCAGTATATAAATGCAGTAACTAAATAACTCAATCAATCAATCAAACTTTTCACTGTTGTCATGAGCCTACCATCCCCAGTATCATCTGAAGGGAAAATAGGATAGTTAGACTAAACAGTTTGGTCTAAAAGATAACGGATAGGATTCTGCCTAGTGCCAGCCCAACTTGCACATATTCATTTATTTCATGTAAGTACTTCAACCAACATTCAATCCCATCTCTTTTCACTTAGCTGAAGACATGTTAGGATGACAGAATTCTCACAAATCAGTATAAATGCTTTCTCTATCCTTAACTATTCAGCAGTCACTTAATAATACAATTATATAGCTATTTTTATGGATTCATAATAAATACTATAAATAGTCATAGTTTTTAAGTTACTGACAATCACTTCAACACTATCAGAACTAATCTCAGAACTCTTGGTCCTGAATTTTAGAATATAATCCTAAATCAAATTAAACAGACAAGGAGCAGGGAAAAGAATATCACTCAACAGCCAAATGTACTGCTGTCCTCTGGTCACATGCCAAAGGAGATGTGAGAAATTCATTATGAACAATGTGTTTCTAACAATCAAGGCACCACTGTCACCATATAGAATTTTCATCATAATGACAGAGTAGTCAAAATCCTGTTGTATAATTTAAGCATAGTCGTAAGTTTCAGTCTGTTCCTTGCTGGTAAATAAAGAACCCCTGCTGTGATTCTTTGTGTGCATTTCCACGCTGGCTTGAATCATGTGGGGAGGCTCAGTATTTAATGGAGAAGAATAGACCAAAACACAGCTTTTACAAAACAGGATTTTGGCCCACATAGGTGAATAGTAAGCTATCTCAAAGACGACATCTCCCTGTATCCGCCTGCTTGAACATTAAGATCATCAGGAGAGGCCTTCCTCTCAGTCTCACCACCTTCACAGGTGCATTTGGTGGGGACATAGGAGAGAACCTTCTCTGTTGCTGCTTTCAGACTCTGGAGCACTCCCAGAACACTCCTGCTTCCAGACTCCCACAGGAGGATAGATGGCTCCAGCTTTACTGTCCTTCTGCAAGCAGGGGAAGACCTTTCTCTTTCAGGCAAGCTTTCCCTGAGTGAATGGCTGCTGAGTAGGGTTTTTTTTAATGGTTTGTTGCACCTTACTGCATTTAATATGTTTTGATGCTGCTTATTTTTTTAATTTTTAATTTTTTGTATTGTATTCACTGATCTTTTTAGTATTGCATATATATTGTTCCTAATCGCAATTACTGTCTTTGCATTGTTGTAAGCTGCCTTGGGTGTTTTTTATTAAGAAGAAAGGCAGGTTAAAGGGTTTTCAAATAAATAAATAAATAAATAAATAAATAAATAAATAAATAAATAAATAAATACATACATACATACATACATACATACATACATACATACATACATACATACATACATACATACACACATACATTTAACCATTCAAAAGCAGCATTTTTCTCTTAAAACTTTAAAGAATTAAGCAAAAAAAAGGGGGGGTTTCAACAAGTGAAACATAAACAGACTTGTGACATCTTTAGCACCAACAACATAAACTTCTGAGTAGAGATGGGGACAGTTGTATACGAATACCCCTACACAGCTGGAATTAATGATGGTCTGGTCCCTGGGGCCAGACTGTCCACTCATGTGTCCAGTGGTGGCAGCAGCCTTGGCCAGCCTTCCATTCATTCCCAGCCTTCACGCTGTCCTTCCACTCATCTAGCCGACTCCAGACAGGGGGAGGGAGAACGAATCTCTCTGCATGGCTGCCGAGTGGCTAGATGAGCGGAAAGAGAATGGTGCTCTGGGAGCGACTGGAAGGCTGACCACCACCGGACATCCAGGGGCCAGATGCTTGTTAAGTCCAGCTGTGCAGGGGCATTCATATACAAATACAAATACAGTACCACAATCTCTACTTCTGAGCATTAAAATCCACTTCTCCGTGGAACACAATATTGAGGCCACAATCTTATATACAGTACATAGTATACAAGGTTGTGGAGGTGACGTCTAAGTTAAATAGGATGAAGATAACAGCAGGACATTATGAATACTCAAATTAAACTCTCAAAGTGTTAATTAAACATCATAGGAGTAGGTAAAATATTACCTAAAGTAAAACATCTGCTGGCTAAATCTACAGCAGGATCTCAGGATAAGCTGATTGTGCTGAGATCAGACTTTTGTTAAAGAAAACTTTTCTGGCTATAGAGAAAACTAGTGAAAAACAGTGCATTAGTACATATGTATCTGGCACACTAAAAAGCTCCAGTCTCTGACTAAACCCCTCTGGAGACTTAAAGCCGTTCAAAGATGGGCAACACGTAGCCTGCAGGTCCCACATGGTCTCTGCACCCCCAACTTCTTTTAAGATAGCTCAACAAGTTATTTTGTACTAGTAGTGAGGCATGGACAATTTTTCCATCTTTTGAGGAATATACCCCGGCCCTTGCACGTCCCAAAGTTTTTAAAATGAAAAATGTTTTTGGCAATAGGAGCATGCATAGAGTTTTTCTGAGTTTAAAAACCTGAATTTTTAAAGAAAATTTTTTGTTTGGGGTTGTGGAAAAAGCAGAGCTCTCCAAGATCTAAAGATGGGCATATGGAGGCTCTGAACCCCTAGAGAGATTGTTCATCTGTGCTCTAGATAGACACTGAAATTTATCACTCACTTCAGCCATCTCTCTCTCTCAAATTGCCTTTTGAAATTAGTTTTTTTCCTACAATCGCCACTTTGAGATCTATAACAGCATGTATTTGGGAAGTAAAAATGTTGTGGCACCACTTATTTGTTGGCATTTTTGCTGTTAGATTTGTGTCCACTAATTTTTGTATATTAAATGCTTTGTTTGATAGCCTGGCGTCTGGCACTGCCTACTAGGCTACATCCGATGCTCTTTATTTTCGGCAGTGTTTCTCTGTACAATCACCAGTCAGTTGTGGAATTCCGCACTGACCATAGAAAAGAGAAAACTATTTCAGCTACTTAAATCCGTAGAAAAGGAAGCTTATTATGAGTTAAGAGGAGTCTCTCTTCCACCCCACTTCAGATTCCAGGATACATGCTCTCAGTCAACTGCTGATTTCAACCAGCTCTTTGATTTGCTCAGGCATTTAATTGTCACTTTTACAAAGCTATGTCCCTTGGTGTTCTCTTTAACCCTTCTTCATTTCTGCAAACAACAGTGCTAGAGTTACAAGGCTACGTGTATGAGAGGACTACTGTATTTCACTCTACAAAAGCTAGCCAAATTAATGTTAGGTGGGTAACTAGCATCTATTTATATAGCCTGTTAATCTTCAGCAATAAAGAAATGAAGAAATTGAAATAGTGAAAGCTTTTGTATATCTTGGTTCAATCATCAGTCCAAATGGAGACTGCAGCCAAGAAATAAGAAAGAGACTAGAGACTCAGAAGGGCAGCAGTGAAGGAATTAAGAAAAGGTCCTCAAGTGTAAGGATGTGTCACTACAGAACAACACCAAGATCATCCAAACTCTTGTTATTTCCAATCAATATGTATATAAAAGCTGGACAGTAAAGAAAGCGGATAGGAAAAGTTTTTGTTTTTTGCTGTTTTTGAAATACAGTGGTGCCCCTCTTGACGATTACCCCGGTAGACGAAATCGCTTCACGATGAGGCAATAGCAATTGCAAAATGATGTTTCAATGGGGAAAATCCACTTCACGACGATCGGTTCCCTGCTTCGGGAACTGATTTTTTCACTTCCCGACGATCAAAAACAGCTGATCGTCAGGTTTTCAAAATGGCCGCCTGCTGTTTTCTGGACCTATTTCCGGAAGACAGTGATTGAAAATGGCTTCCCCTATGGAGGATCTTCACTGGATGATGAGGTATTTCGCCCATTGGAACTAATTGAACCGGTTTTCAATGCATTTCAGTGGTTTTTTCTTTCGCTTGACGATGATATTGCTTAACAGCAATTGTAACTGAACAGATTAACGTCGTCAAGCAGGGCACCACTGTATGGTGCTCAATGAGAGCTTTGCAAATACCCTGGACAGCCAGAAAGAAGAACAACTGGGCCCTACAGCAAATGGACCCCAAACTTTCTCTGGAGGCAAATATAACAAAAAAGAGACTGTCCTACTTTGGGCATATCATGAGAAGGCAAGATTTTCTGGAAAATACAATAATCTTGAGAAAAGTTGAAGGCCACAGGAAAAGAAGAAGAACAAACATGAGATAGATTGACTCCCTAAAGGCTTGAGTTTGAAAATCCTGTGCCAGGGCTGTTGAGGATAGGATATGCTGGAGATCTCTCATTCATGTGGTCGCCAGAAACTGGAGGCAACTTGATGGTACACACACAAAAAATCTTCAGCAAAATGGGTTAAGCTGTTAGCCCTTGTCTGACATAATAGGTGAACAGTACATGATGGTTAAAGATGTGTGATACTCAAGCAACGGTTGTCACCTTAGTCTGTGCTTTCTGCCTGCAAATTGATGGCACAATGGTATTCAGAATGTTAGAGTTTACTGTAGCTTTTCTCTCCAGGTTAAAAGGGGATAGCATATATTTTAACACATTTGAGATCATGCAGATGCAGCATCTTAACTGATTTGTTCTTGTTATAAAAGCAATTAAAGCATTCCTTAATGGGGACAGGGGAGGAAGGAGTGTTATACGTATGAACATGGTGAGTCAGAAGGCTCTCGTTGCCTTTCAGCCTCCATTCAGGAGTGGCTTGAGGGCCAGGATAGAGGCAGTACCAAGTGCCAATATTCCCTCCTTGCCCTCCTCAGGAATGAGTCACTATCAAACTTAATTATTTCCAGTCTTCTTTCTCCATAAATACTTTCAGCCCCTTTTAAAAGCCTGTTGGATACTCACCATTAAGAAAAGAGAGGAACAGAAACAAACAACATACAGAGAAATGCAGATAGGGACTCCTGTCTTCACTGTATCTTTGCCAGTGAAGTTCCCCCACTTTTTCTCCTTATCTGAGCCTTCAAAATTCTCAACAGGGAGAATCAAACACATCATATATAACTAAAACACATCTGTTTAGTGTTCTGATGTGTTCACGATCATGTATGGTGAGCACATCATATAACTAAACTTTTACTCTCCAGCAAGCATTTGGGCTTCTGCTGTGGCTTTAAATTATCTGATTCCTGTCTTAGGGCTTTTGGTTAATTTTAACACTTTAATGAGCTGATATCCTCCCGCTTAGTGCATAAAGTCACAATTAGAGCAGGTCCACTGACTCGCTCGAACTTGCAGAGGAGCTGACTCATCAAATCCGCACTGATTCAATGGGCCTGCTCTACTCTAGTTCCAACTTTCTACACTAAGTAGAGTTTTCTTTCTCTCTTATTTTTAAACAATACTTTAAAGAATAATTGGAGAGTCAGAGTATATGTTCTAAATAAACATTAAAAAACCCATGTAATAGTTTCCTACACCCAACAGACCCAGCATCAATTCCTTGATTTTCATCTTTTCTCTTGCCCATCTTTCAGTTAATTTTTTTCAATCTATAAATAACTGCAGGCTTCTGTGATCTCTTAACATCATTATTGTCTAGTTAATACTATATAAATAAGCATCAAATCTCAATAACTATTGAAATAAAGACCTATCAAATCAGTATCTCTGTAAAGTATGCAAAGCTTGCTTCCAGTCTGGAAGAGTAACAGCGGTGTTGTTGGGAAGGTACAATAATACCCCCTACGAGAGTCGGTTATGTGTATGTGGTGAGGGGACTATAGAGACACTGAGTCATGTCATCCTAGAGTGTAAAATTTATGAGCAGATCCGAGAATGGCTCATAAAACCTTGTATACCTTCTTTGGATGGCAAAGATAGAAAGGAATGCCTTCAGAAGCTTTTAGAAGATAGGAATAAGGAGGTAACAAATAGAGTGGCCAAGTTTGGACGGCTAGCGAACAAATTAAGGGATAGCTGGATGAATGGTAATGATAGAATAGGAAGTACTGGAGATATGGTATAGAATATGGAGCTGATTGGAGTCTATATGGTTATCAGACATACAATCTTACCGTTGTTACATCATTTTGTTGTGCATTTTAATGTATATGCAAATGTTTGTGGTCTTAACGGTCAGTTGATATAATCATTTTTTATGCTGTGGAAATACCTCATACCCCATCTGAGGACCCACCTGAAATGACTTGGTTTTTAGAATTGAAATATGTGTACATTTTAATCCTTTTGTATTATGTTTTCTCAGCACTTTGTAGAAAGTATGTATTTGTACTTGTACTTTTTAACTTGCTAGCTCTGTGGATGTTCAGTTGGCTCCAAGCAAGTGTATATTTTTATATTTATACCTATGTTTTAAATCTGTGGATGTTGGATGACCAAAGTGGTCAAAACAATAAAGAATAAAGAGTAACAGAACGACAAGTAACTAAATAAAAAGTTAGGAAAAATTATTTTTAGAATGGAAAACAGTACACTTCTGCCTGTCGGCCTGGACTACTCTTGTACACCAAGGCTCGTCAACAATGGCACCCATGTATTTTTCATTGTTCAGCAACCTTCAGTCTTATTTTCACTGGACAGTTAGGACAGAACGGAGGGAGGGAGGGAGGGAGGTGAGCAGAAAGAAAAGGAAAGAAACAGATTTCATCTGCACTGCAGATTTCAGTGATGTGCTATGGTGGCAAGAAATATGATTAATTAATTAATTTAGCTATATTGTAATATATCATGGTAGCAAGAAAGGAGGACAAAGGAAACACACCACTACCAAGTGATGCTCCTTTCCAACTATGGGAAGCCCCTTCCTGAAGGCTTCTGTGTGGCAAAGGCCTCCCACTGCTGCCAGCCTTTCTCGGCTTCACACATGGAGCAGAATCACGTCCTCACTTCCCACTTATACATGGATGGGTCTTACGGATTTGTTGGACTTCAGTTTTTATTAGCCCTACCTTGTACGGCCAAAGGTGGATTTGTAGCCAGAACATGTAACCGCATCATGACAATGTTACTTTTCTGCATTTTGGAATACATTTTTTTTCAAAGACTGTACTAGAATAGATGGATGATTGGTGGAGACTGCTTGGCTTTTCTTGAGGCGATGTCCTCTATCCATGCCTTGCAAAAAAGGAAGTCTATGGCAAGAACAGAAAACACTTCTTGCCAGTTTCCTCATGTGACTGAATTGTAACAGTGAACTAAAGAAACCCCTCCTGGGAGCAAGTGGGAGGATTTTCATTTTCCCTCCTTATCTGTCCAAGTCCATGACCTTGGACCTTTTCCACTAATACTTCCAAAATTTCCAATTACAGCAACACTAATTATGCAGGTGGTTTAGGTACTGTGGACACTTGCCTGCTTGTGGATGGAGAGCTCCAGCCACAAAGGGGCCATCAGACAGTAAGGATTTTTGGCTAGTACTGAACTGGTCTGGAGTCCTACCACTGTCTCCAATGTGAAAGGCTCTCTGTTACTGCTGTTAGTCACTCCATTTAGCATCTTGCAGACGACTGATGATTCAAAGCTTACTCTGTTAAGTAAATAGTACTATGAAACTGAGAAGAAGCAAAGGTAACTGCGGACTTTAGGGCAGCCTTGTAGCAAACTATTAGGGATGTGAGGAGCACTTTAGCAGAGCCACAACCATCCGTTTCTGTGTGTAGCACAGTGCCCCTTCTCCACCACCCTGCCAGGGCAGTTTTCTTTCACAAATCACTACCCTCCTCAATAATGTGGATTGGGGAAAAAACGCACACACATTTATGATAGTGAAAAAGCACACAACCTACTGCCATTGGCTGGTATGGTTATTTACTGAGTTGGCTTTCCTTGTCTTCTACTGCTGTGGCCCCACAGAGAACACTGCTCTCCCGTCACTGTACTGTATTTGAGATAGTTTCCATAACTATAATTATAACACCCATAAAACCAAAAATGTGAATATCTACTCCTGATACTTGAGGCCACTCTTTCCCATTCTTTTTCCTTTTCTTCACTTGACTGTGGAATCCTATACATGTCCACTCAGATGTAACACCCACTTTATTTGGTGTGGTTTACTCCCAGATGAATGAATGAATCAGAACTGAGTTCTCAAACACCTTAGTTCATTTGATTGTTTTGTGTATCTTTGGGGCTTGCTTAAATTGGCAAAGCTTCTGTTGCCATTGAACCACTTTATATCCCTTGTTCCTGTATGTCTTGCATTAGCCTGAAGGCAGGTTCTTATTAGTTGTAGTGGGTGTGCAGTACCTAGCATATCATGGTGCTTGTGAAGTAGCAAAACAATGTTGAGGATGACTGTGGTTGAAATAGACCATATTGTCTGGTGTATGTATGAGGAACAGAGCAGCATGTGGCCTATTTATGTCTGCCCAGGTTTGTAGCATGGAGGGAGGCGAATTATTTATGAAAAAAAGTCAAGCAGGAAGTATTAGGGCAAGTGAGTATGACCTACAAGGTCACACCATACATAACAGCAGCATACACTTATCTTTAAATTCAGGTCAGCATGGATTTATTCCCCTCACCTGTCTCTAGCTACAGATTACTTTTGGTACCAGAACATGCCAAATTTTTAGGAGGAATGAGCAGTGAAGGAGAGGAGAAGTAGCACTTTCTCTGGTGTGTCCATTTTCTATTCTAAATTACACAGCAACCCATTTTTATATACAGTGAGGGCAGGGGTTTTAGGTCACCTGCCAAGTTGTGTTTGGCCCAAAACAATAAATCTAAGCAGTCTTGACCTTGTCTCACAGTCTTAAAAAATGTTCATGTCTCTAAGACCAACAGCATGGGAACAGATCTAGTGGTGCTCCAGAGGTTGATGAACCAACACTGGCATCATCCCTCTCAACATCTGGAGAGGCACAGGTTGCTCTGCCTTGTGGGCTGATCCTATAATAGCATAAACAGGGTGAATTCCCCAGATGGTAACTGAGGCTAGTATGGAACCTGAAGAAAGACAAATTGCCATCACTAAGTTCTCTTGAAAGCAGATTGAAAAATACTGCCAGCTCACTTGACGGCATGTGTATTTTTTTTTGTTCCATTAGTAACCATACTCACACCCTCAAATTACATACACAAAACCGACAAGGTCTGTCTGTACACATCTGGTTTTAAAAATAGCTATTTTCTGTTTTCCTTTTTACTTCCCAAGCCTTACCTGCAGCTAGAGCTGCCCACACGTTACCCATCTTAACATCAAGAGGAAAACAGAAGTTTTTGCTTGTGGCTGGCCGAGAGCCATTCCAGAGACCAAAAAAAGTCATAGTGAGTAAGACAACCAAGATTCTCCAATGAAAGTAATTAGTTCCATATTTATTCATTTAAATGAGAGGAGGCAACCCCCTCTTTAAAATCTATATCTTTCTTCTCTCATTTGCAGCTTGATGCCATTCATAACAGACTTATTTATTGAGATCCCAGGTTAACACAGTTAATGTTAACTTGACAAGGAGAGTCTCTGGAAAGAATTCCATGTCATTGGAAGTTCTGCCTATTATCTATTCCCAAGAGGTTCCTAGTCTTCTACAGTTCTGAACAACAATCCACTAAAATTTTACATTTATCATATGACTTGTATCCTTCCACACCTTGCTTCTGTCATCTATTTCACAGATCACGTAAGTGTGGCTTGTTAATTGGTGTACAAAGTATTTCTGTACTTTTTTATTCTATATTTTATTATTGTTATACTCAACTTTGATTTTTTTTTAATATTTAAGGAGTTTATAAATATTCATAAACAAACTAGCAAGCAAACAAACAAACAAGCTTTCTCTAGCCAGCATATTTAATGGTAGAAAGTTGCAAACCAACTGCAATGAACCACATCTAGAGGTCCATGTTTTGCTCACCTCAGCCTAACACATCCAGCACAATATGGGAGAAGAATGGTACGTGCCACCTCAGGCAGCCAGTGGTTAAATATTTGACAGTTGCCTGAAGGAAAACAAACACACCTCTGCATGTAGAAAACAAATATTCTTGCTCCCAGTTGAACCGATTTCAATGACTTACTGCTTACTAATGATACATTAATCTTGGGATTCTAAAGTGCACAAAAACTCTCAAAATAAATTCTGCTTGTGTCATTAGCAAGTTCAAAGGACTCAAATGAGAAGCATAAATGAAATTGGTATGGTTTTCTCTAATTTAAAAGATCAACACCAATGCAAACCTAAATAATATCTATTATATTTTTAAATCTACAATAGTAGCACAATCAGAATAAGGAAAAGAGAAAGTGGTAATTGAGCTAATGTATTTTATTTCACTGTTTTCCGGTCCACCTTTCCCAACAGATGCTATTTGGAAGATGAGAATTAATGGAGGCTGAAGTTTTTCTTTGGGTTTCCCAAAGTCCTTTATTGCATGACTAACTTGCAATCAAGTCAATTCACTTGTTATTGAGGCTTAGTTAATAATGTACTAATGATGTGCAGAAGCCAAAAAAAGAGAAAAGATCTGGCATTGATTATGATACCTTTAAGTTGTGCTTTAAAGTATAAATAGTTCTGCCACATGTTCTGTTTCAAATACCAGCAGTGGGCAATTTTGCCCATTTTGACTAACCCTGACTTAGATAGAGTAGATGTTTATTTAAGAGTTTTATTGCCAACACTTAGCTATGTGATTAGTGGAGTCCAAATGCAACATGATAATCAGAGAGTAAAAGACCTCTGAAGGAAATTGGTTTTCCTCACAAGGAAATGTGCTTTCTGTTACAAGTGATTAATTCTGGAAGAAATGAGCACTACCCTGTTTCCCTGAAAATAAGATCTAACCTGTAAATAAGCCCTAGTATGGTTTTTCAGGATGCTCGTAATATAAGCCATACCCCAAAAATAAGCCCTAGTTAAGTGAAAGCCCACCCTCCACCATTGTACAGCCACCAGAAGATGACATGACTGTATTTGAATAAAGGTAGATTGTTGTACATGGAAAAAATAAAACATCGCCTGAAAATAAGCCCCACTGCATTTTTGGAGCAAAAATGAATATAAGACCCTGTCTTATTTTCAGGGAAACACAGTAGCAGTAAAATGATAAGAACACACTTATGAGCTGTATTGATGAGGATCACAATAAATAACATCATACAAAAGGCACACAAATATCAAATGCAAAGGCTAAATGAAGAGGTGAACATTTCTTTCAATAGTTTTAGCATCAAGTTGAGGTACAGGATTGCTCTGGTTTAAGTACTGATTATGTGATACCATTGAATCTATATATGTATCAATACACACACACACACACACACACAAAAACACACACTACATATATTGGTACTCATTTCATACTAAATTGCTCTAATGTGATATTTGAGCTTGTAGGAAGATGGTTTTGTCAGTAAAGGGATAAGCAAGGATGACAGTGACTTTCTCAGGAAGAAAAGAAAAACTCATAGCAGGAGTCTGAATACAGTGTCAGAGAAGAAATTGCAAGTACTTTTGAAAAGAGGCATATTAATCATGCATCACAGAGAGGTGAAGCATATAGTCTGCTAGTTTGCGCATGCCTGCTTTATGACTTCGGAACTTTCAGAGACCCAAGTTGCCTTGAGCCATTTCATGCATGTTCTTAAAGAGAGAAATCTGTAGGAGAACATCTGTAGGAGAATTGTTATTGATACTTCACAGCTTTTATAACAACTGTATGGTATGCAAGATGCCTTTCTAGCACCACTGCATTTCAGTGGGATTGTACTGAATGGCTCTCAATCCAAGGTTATTGTGTATACTTGAAACTGGATATTATCTTAGCATGTGGCAACCACTAACCTATGTTTCTTTCAATGTTTAGTTAGCAGATGTGTGACTTCATATAATTATACCTGGCCTTTCCCCTTGCCCCATGCAAGAAATTCCCTGTGAATTGGTTTGTGGTTTCTGCTTTAACTAAATTTTTACCAGGAGATGTAGGCTGGCAATAACCATACATTTAACCACTTCAATGAATCAGGCTGTCGCTTTAGGTCTCATCTGTTCAGTGTCTTTATGGATTATTCATATTCTGGAAACTTCTATTAATGATGACAGCTGGGCTGTTTTCACAGATTTCCTCATAGATTCATTGACAGAAGATGTATCAGTTCTGTCCTCATAGTCTGCACCTCACATCCATAGAATGTTCTATAGAATGTTCTCTTGGTATAGAAAAATCTGGAGTACAGTCTATAGAAAATATATGCAAATTGCAGTCTTGCCAGTCCTGCAGCATTTGTGCACTGTAGTGTCTTTGAATGACCTACTTGTCTTGCCACAGTCTGAATGCATGGAAAGTCCATGCTTAAAGCAGTGGTCCTCACTTCAAGGCCCAGGGGACATTGGCAGACCCCAATCAATTCAAGGGCAGTTGCTCACTTTAATCAGGGCCTCTCTAGCTCCCTTCTGTTGTCTCAGTAAGTCTGTAAATATTATTGTCCAGGTTCTAATTTTATCATTGGCCCCCTTGTCAAAGGCTATGGAAAGACAAGGAAAAAAGCCCTTCTTTTGAAGAGCTTAACTGAGAGTAAGGTGGCACAAGCAACTGAGTGTAGGATTGCTTCCAAATTCACAACAGAATTACAGTTTTAATTTCATGCCAGCAGTTAAATACTAGCTTTGATATGAACCTCCTGTAAGGAAGAAAGTCAGTTAAGCTTAACCTACATGCAACCACGATCAAGGAATAATCATATTCTCCATTCTGTAACATATAGATGTTTTGCTGGAATCAATCTGTTAAATAAATGAAGGGGGGAAAGTGTGGAGAGAACAGAAATGACTATATGATGGCTTGTCTCTTTCTAACAGACAACTGAAATACTGGTGGAATGTGTGATTTGCATTCATATATTAATTCATCCATATAAATTACAAAAGCACTAGATAGATAGGCACAGAATTGCTCAATAGCTAACTAGTAGCACATATACCTAGATGAACCTTCATTGTTGAGGAATAGCAGGTTTTAGATATAGGTACCGTTTTATCAAACTGATTATTTTGACTAATTGCAATCCACACATGCGCCCTTCTTTTTCCCTTTTGCATTTTACACTTCCTCCATGGCTCCCATTTTATCGTCACGATTGCTCTGAAAGCCAGCGTTCCTTATTAGTCCATGTTTTTTCTTATCTAAGTCTAGTACTAAGTCCCTGGCTTTCCCATAAGGTTGTCAAAACACCCAGACAAACCTTAAACTTTTTGGAAATACTAAAATGCATCTGAAGGTTGTTTAAACAGAGCCCTTGCATGGCCATTATCAGCCAGATCTCTCTTTGATGATGTGATCAAAGTCTGCTCATGTTCTGCTTTAACAAAAATCATTATAAAGATTAACAGTTCATTTCCTACTGTATGCCAATATCATTGGGCTGGGGGAAGGAATAATAAAAACAACTCTATTGGGAACAATAAGAATGTTCCATAAAGAAGCAGTAATTAAATTCACATGGCAAGCTGGTTTTATTTTTCTTGCTAGTCCAGTCACATTGGTGGGGACTTCTATCTGAAAAGCAGAAAATGCATGTGCATATGCATGATTTGGAAAGCACAGAGAGGATAAGTATCATGATCCATGGGGCCTGTCTCAGAATTAAAACCCATAGCAAATTCTAAGCTGGCAGAGATCCCACATATAGGACCTAATATTGTAGGAGCTCCAGGCAAAAGACCAAGAACAGATAGTCAAGGAGACCCAGTAAGGGAATCAAGCAGGCAGGGACAGGCAGGGACAGAGAGTCCAGATGTGCCACAGGTACAGTCGCATGGACCTGTAAAACAGAGACTGCTCAAGTAGGTATTTGAAAGAATCCTAGCTTTCAACTAGGATGTAATCGATCAAAAAGCAACATGGATAGCTGTGCAACTAGAATAGGGCTAGGCACTGAATGCTGGAGCATTCTCTCCCCCCCCCCAATCTATATTGGGAGTTCTCTTTAATTAACTCCCAATACTTTCCCGATAACCTTCCTCTGGATGTGTTCAAGAGAAAATCTGGGTAATCTTAAGAATATGCCACCCCCAGTCCCCAGATTCCATTTCAGGAATTTTCTGCTGTACTTTTGTAATTCTCTCTAGCAAGGAAATTTCTCCCTTGTTATTATCTCAAGATACCGCTGAGGGCCAATGTCTGGTATTTCATTATGTTGATACTGAGCTTCATTATTTGCCATACTGCAAATCCAAAACTTTGCCTCTTCAATTACATGATCACAAAAATGTCCCATGGAGAGTCAGTGTGATGTACAATAGACAGAATTCAAGACAAGGACTCAGGAGACCTGGGTTCAAATCTTTGCTCTGGCATGGAAACTCACTGGAGTGTGTGTGCCAGTGGCAAACTATTCCTTGAACATCTCACGTATCTTGAAAATCCTATTTGTTGTTGTTGTTTAGTCGTTAAGTTGTGTTCGACTCTTCATGACCCCATGGACCAGAGCACGGCAGGCCCTCCTGTCTTCTGGAGTTGCATCAAATTCATGTTGGTTGCTTCGATGACACTGTCCAGCCATCTTGTCCTCTGTCGTCCCCTTCCCCTCTTGCCTTCACACTTTCCCAACATCAGGGTCTTTTCCAGGGAGTCTTCTCTTCTCATGAGATGGCCAAAGTACTGGAGCCTCAGCTTCAGGATTTGTCTTTCCATTGAGCACTCAGGGTTGATTTCCTTCAGAACGGATAGGTTTGATCTCCTTGCAGTCCAGGGGACTTTCAAGAGTCTCCTTCAGCACCACAATTCAAAAGCATCAATTCTTGGGCAGTCAGCCTTCTTTATGGTCCAGCTCTCACTTCCATACATCGCTACTGGAAAAACCATAGCTTTGATTATGTGGACCTTTGTCGGCAAGGTGATGTCTCTGCTTTTTAAGATGCTGTTTAGGTTTGTCATCACTTCCCTCCCAAGAAACAGGTGTTTTTTAATTTTGTGGCTGCTGTCATCATCTGCAGTGATCCTGGAGCCCAAGAAAATAAAATCTGTCACTGCCTCCATGTCTTCCCCTTCTATTTGCCAGGAGGTGATGGGACCAGCGGCCATTTTCTTAGTTTTTTTGATGTTGAGCTTCAGACCATTTTTTGTGCCCTCCTCTTTCACCCTCAATAAGAGGTTCTTTAATTCCTCTTCACTTTCTGCCATCACAGTGATATCATCTGCATATCTGAGGTTGTTGACATTTCTTCCGGCAATCTTAATTCCAGTTTGGGATTCCTCCAGTACGGCCTTTCACATGATGTATTCTGCATATAAGTTAAATAAGCTGGGGGACAATATAGAGCCTTGTCGTACTCCTTTCCCAATTTTGAACCAATCAGTTGTTCCATATCCAGTTTTAACTGTTGCTTCCTGTCCCACATATAGATTTCCCAGGAAATAGATAAGGAGGTCAGGCACTCCCATTTCTTTAAGAACTTGCCATAGTTTGCTGTGGTCCACACAGTCAAAGGCTTTTGCATAGTCAATGAAGCAGAAGTAGATGTTTTTCTGGAACTCTCTGGCTTTCTCCATAATCCAGTGCATGTGAGCAATTTGGTCTCTAGTTCCTCTGCCCCTTCGAAATCCAGCTTGTACTTCTGGGAGTTCTCGGTCCACATACTGCTGAAGCCTGCCTTGTAGGATTTTGAGCATAACCTTGCTCGCGTGTGAAATGAGTGCAATTGTATGGTAGTTGGAGCATTCTTTGGCACTTCCCTTCTTTGGGACTGGGATGTAGCCTGATCTTTTCCAATCCTCTGGCCGCTGCTGAGTTTTCTAAACTTGCTGGCATATTGAGTTTAGCACCTTAACAGCATCATCTTTTAATATTTTAAATAGTTCAACTGAAATGCCATCACCTCGACTGTCCTTACTGTTAGCCATGCTTTCTAAGGCATGTTGTTAGCCATGCGTTCTAATTCCTTCATGGGTTGCTGTCTTGTAGTGGTGAAGGGGCTTGAGCAATTCAAAGCAATGGGCTATGCCGTGCAGGGGCACACAAAACAGACAGGTCACAGTGGAGAGTTCGGACTAAATGCGATCCACCTGGAGCAAGAACTGGCAAGCCACTCCAGTATCTTTGCCAAGAAAACTCCATGGGCAGAAAATCCTATCAGGGTCTCCATAAATCATGTGATAAGTCATTTCTGAGATTTCATCAAAGTAGACAGAATTTCATAATAGTATTCAAATAAGAGTCTGGAAAAGTTATTTTTGAACTACTGTACAACTTCCAGACACTCTACCATGGTGACTGGGGGCTTTGGGGTATTGTTGTCCTAAAACAGAAGGTTTCCAAACCCTGATCCAAACTGACTAAGCAATTTCTGCTGCCTTCAAGTTGAAGGAAGAAAGAAAATTATAATTATAATTATAATTATAATTATAATTATAATTATAATTATAATTATAATTATTATTATTATTATTATTATTATTATTATTATTATTATTATTATTTATTTATTTATTTATTTATTTATTTATTTATTTATTTATTTATTTATTTATTTATTTATAATATGCCACCCACACTACCCAAAGGTCTCTGGGCGGCTTACAACATTTAAATTTGATTAAATGAATCATTTATTTATTTATCTTATTTATAGGCTGCCTTTCTCTTGGTAAGGGGACTCAAAGTGGCTCACTGTGTTAAAAAGTAGAATAAAAACACAAATCATACATTAGAAACAATTGAAGTATGATAGGAATTAAACATCACATTAAAATTTTAAAAACGCAACTTAAAATGGAATTCAGGGACTCTTTTATGATTGTTAAAGGCCTGCCTGAAGAGGTGGGTCTTCAACTGTAGTACTATAATAGTTCCTAATAATGTGAGGTTTTAACATGTTCAACCACCTTCTTTCATAAAAAATGCATATATGATTCAGAATATTTTATTATTTTAATCTTAAGAGTTGAATTATGTATTAAGATTTTGGCATCGATTACTATTGTTGTTCATGCCTTTTGGTTAGTTTGTTTTTTATTATGTGCCACTTAAGGGCACCTGAGTTAAGACAACCCTAATGGGGTTTTAAAGTATGTGAGACATTTAAAGAGTGTTTTTACCAAGAACAGGACACCCACCTAAGTGGTGAGTTCTTGTGGCAAAGCAGGAATCTGAACACAGTTCTCCTGCTTCCCAATGTGTCACTCAACCCATCACACAACACTGGCAGCTCAAGTATCTGCATTTGAAACAGATGAAATGGTCTCATGACTTATTCGGTAGAGCTTCTTCTAATCTATAGGTAAAGGTTCCCCTTAACATTTAGTCCAGTCGTGTCCAACTCTAGGGCATGGTGTTCATCCCCCTTTCCAAGCCATAAAGCCAGTTTCCATGGTCATGTGGCCAGCGTGACTAGACATGGAATGCCGTTACCTTCCCACTGAGGTGGTCCCTATTTATCTACTCGCATTTACATGCTTTTGAACTGCTAGGTTGGCAGGAGCTGGGACAAGCGACAGGAGCTCACTCCATTGCGTGGATTCGATCTTACGACTGCTGGTCTTCTGACCCTGCAGCACAGAGGCTTCTGCGGTTTAACCTGCAGCGCCACCACGTCCCCTTCTAATCTATAACAAGGGTCAAATGCATGCACTGGCAATGGTGCGGCTAAAAAATATTGTAAATAAATAAATAAATAAATAAATATAGATTTGTGCATGCTTATTTTTAATGTGTATTTTTTGACATAATATATTGAAGGCAACATAAATAAGTATAAGAAAGGGAAATATATACTGTTTCTTTTCCTCCTGGGACTTTCTGTATCATTGCTCCCTCAACTCTGGTACAAAATAAAAGTCATATAGTGATTGTGAGAATTAAAAAATGCAATAAAATGTGGTACTTTTTATCGGTCCAGTTCCTGTGGCTCAAGTCTAAAGTTCGAAAGCCGAATAATCAACAAGAGAAACCGTTTCTTATTTACATTAGAAGAGGACTTTGTTCCACTCAGACTCCTTTGTGTAATAATAACACATGACTAGCAATTGTGATGTATTCAATTAAAAAGAATTCCAAAAATGAATGTGTTGTTTATTATCTACTTTAAGCCTCAAGTGGTAGAACATAAATAACTTTCAGGTCTGTTGCTAACAAGGCTCTCCCATGACATTCTAATGCCTTGTCTCTCTTCAGTGACACAGTGAGCAAATCAGGGCAAAACAAAAGAAAAATTTAAAAAACAAAGAGAAGACAAAATGTTCTGGCACCTTAAAGACTAACTGCCTTATTTCAAGCTTTTGTAGACTAGCTGCCATATGTTAATAGCTCACATTAATAGTCATGCTGAAAATGCATGCTGAAAATTCCAGCTCGTTCTAGGACTACACTGTTTGGAACTTTGTCCTGCCAGGTGATACCAAGAATCCGTCGGAGGCAACGCATATGGAAGGTGCTCAGCTTCCTCTCCTGCATAGTCTCTCGAGACTGAAGGATGCCTACTACATTAATAGTCTTTAAGATGCCACAACATTTTTGTCTTCTTTATTTATTATTTTTATTTTGTTTTGGCCTGATATGGTAGAACAGATTAATACAACGAGCTCTTCTACAATGGTGAGAAAGGACAGTCAGGTCCACCATAGAAGAGTGAACATGGGAAGATGGGCAAATAGGAGATACTGTATGTATGGAGAGGGGCGATAGCAGCAAAATGAATGAATGAATGAATGAATAATAAAAAAAACTTCTTGTGTGTGAAACTTGGATGAGCTAAGCATAGAGTTAGTCATTGATAGCTATTACAGGGCTTGTTTTGATCTTCTATTAGTTTTATGTAGGTCTGGCTACTTTCTTTCAGTGGAGGGGGGAAATTAAGGGGCCTGAATATATTTAAAGTGCTTGAACTCTTACTTATCGTTTCCTATTAATATAGAAGGCCAGAGGCCAAGGTGAAGTGCAAATGGAGAATTTGTAATGTTCCAGCTGCCAGATGCCTTCCAAACCCTCCTTAAAATCCACAGTTTCTGTAGTGTTCCTTTCACTCTCCTGGGGACAGAGTAAGCCTTGAAGTCTGCTTCACACTCTTCTCTAGGTGAGGGACTTCAAACCTGCCTAGCAGGATACCAGTTCAAACATGGGGTTTGTGTGGGCTAGGGTAAAAACTAATTTTAATTTTGTGTGTGTGTGGATATAACATTCTTTTGTTGTTGTTGTCAAACCAACCTGTGTACCTTCCTTGAGGTGCCCTCTGGATGCCCTTTGGCTTGGCCTGAGAAGATAGCCTCAGTTTAATGTGTTCACCACATTTCCATTCACAACTGAAAGACGAATGTTCAATTAATCTGCTCTCTACTGGACTTCAAGTTTACCATCCAGCCTATGTCCATTTGCCATTCCTTTAACATAACAAAGTCACAAAACAGTTTAATGAATAACTGATTGAAACGGTAAATGGGAATAGTAATTTTCTGGTTGAAAGAGCCAGGATTACTACCTTTCCCCCTGAAAATAAGACCTAACCTGAAAATAAAGGCTAGTATGATTTTTCAAGATTCTCATAATATAAGACCTGCCCCAAAATAAGCACTAGTTAAATGAAACCCCACCTTCCACCATTGTGCAGCAATCAGAAGAAGATGACGGTTGTATTTGAATAAATGTAGATTTTTGTACATGAAAAATATAAAACATCCCCTGAAAATAAGCCCTAATGCGTTTTTGGCACAGAAATTAATATAAGACCCTGTCTTATTTTCGGGGAAACACGGTAGCTCCTGGGTTTTGTGCCAAAATCAAATCTGGAGGCCTTTTCAATGTGTGCAGTCTTCTCTTTGCCCCTGGTCATCTCCATGTCATTCTTTCCTCCTGTTCCAAATGTGAGAATGAATAGTTTTTTTTCATCCAGCACGCAGCTGGACAACTTTTACATTCACTAGATAGTTTTTGGGTTTTTTTCTTTTCAGAGTTAATTATATCAAAAAATTTTGCCCAAAACCTCTGTCTCTGACATGCTAGTTTTCCATCAGCATTAAAAAAAACTGTCCCTGCACAGCCCTGTGTTTTTCCCTACCACTGTAGAACAAAATTAAACAAGAGCAGTTAACAGGACAAAACAGATGGAAATATACATAAACAGTGTGGAAAGCTACAACATCTTCTCCCCACTCCCCAAAAAGTAATCAAATGATTCAGACCGTGGAGGGTTAAAATTCCTCAAAATAACTTAAGTCTTTCAACAGCAATTAAAATGTCTTGCCCATGAATTGATACATGTTAAAGCAGCAGATTTATAAACTGACATGATGAGTAACCTCAAACCACGTTTGCTTTTTCCATTTAAAAAAAAGAGTTAAAAAAAGAATACAGGTGATTCACACTTTCTTGAACTTTTGTTCCCTGTTAGTCTTGCCCCATTCAACAGCAACATTGATGCTAAATAATTCAGATCACTAGTTACAGTCGTGCCCTGCTTAACGATTACCCCGCATCACGACGAATCTGCTTCATGACAATGTTTTTGCGATCGCAATTGCAATCACAAAACGATGGTCTAAATGGGTTTTTTTTCACTTTGTGAAGATCGGTTCCCTGCTTCGGGAACCGATTCTTCGCATTACGATGATCAAAACAGCTGATCGTCGGGATTTCAAAATGGCCACCGGGTGCTCAAAATGGCTCCCCACTGTGCTTAGGGATGGATTCCTCACTATACAGGCACTGAAAATGGCTGCCACTGGGACACATTAACTGGGTTTTAATACGTTTCAATAGGTTTTTAAATTTCGCTTTATGACGTTTTCTCTCTACAGCGATTTCGCTGGAATGAATTAACGTCGCTAAGCAAGGCACCACTGTATATCCTAGAAACCGCCCGGAGAGTGCTTGTAGCGCTATGGGGCGGTATATAAATCCAATAAATAAATAAAATAAATAAATAAATAAACTCCATACAGGAACAAAATTATAAGAAGGTGTAACAATGTAGCTGTTATCTGCAGTGAGGTTCAGCATTTCTGTCATTTATATAGCTTTTGAGGGCTTCTGTTTGGAAAACGGACGTATGAGGCAGGCATGCTCAACTTTTCATATGTTAGATTCACCAGTCACCTCTACCAGAGAATCTGTCTTCCCCAGTCCCCCATGACAGAAGCAAAAAGCTCATCTTTTCAGAGAAGGACATTTCTATTTTTGCATGCATTTGCTTATTATATTTACAATTTATGATGAGTTTTAAGGACAAAAGCACTGCAGTAGTATTGCTGGGAGCAAAATCAAACAAAAATGATAATTCCCTAGTAGCTGAAAACTAAATTTTTGATTATACATTTTATTGCTACAATGGCTGCAAATCCAAAGATAGCACATTTCAAAAAAGAGTAACATTGTATTGACAATATCGGCTTATTGCTATGACTAAAGATATTCGTAAACGAATGTGAATATCCCCGTCCCTGGTGCGCCTAATTCAAGTCCAGCCCTTGGAACAGGACCGTCCACTCATGCTTTGCCGTCCCACAAACCTCCCACTCTTCTTGCCAATCATGAAAGTAGCTCTGCCATCTCCCTGCTCTGGTAGTCACTCCAGGCAGGGGGCGGAAGGACAAGTCTCCCCACACGGCTACTGAGTGGCTAACCAAGCAGGGAGACAGAGGAGCTACTTTTGCAACTGGTGAGAAGAGCAGGAGGCTGGCAGCACGGCAAAGTGTGAGCGGACAAGCCAGTTCTGAGGGCCAGACCATGTATTATGTGCACCTGGGATGGAGGTATTTGTATTCGTTTACAAAGACTAATATCTCCATCTCTAGCTATTACTTTTCTTTTATTATTTCTTTTATTATTCTTTCTACAGGGATCCAAAGAGCTTTACAAAACATTTTCTTAAAAAAACAAATACAGCTAAATAAATGCACCAAGGTTTCAATGTGATTGGTTATTTACTCGCACGAGAAAATGCAGAAGTTGGTGTAGCTTACTGATGAGGGTGCTGGTCATATATAAAAATCCTGTACCACACCTACACTACCTCTGTATCCCACTACTGGTGGGCATATAACTGGTTAAGAATCACTGGTTTGGAGAACTCTCTTTTTTTCCCCAGCTGGGAAAAAAAGATCCAGGGCATTGTTTTTCTTTGTAATACCAATAAAATTGATTGTATATATATCAAATTTTCGAATCTATGTTCGATATGTGGTCATTGTGTAGGTACTTATCTTCATCGATGGTGGGAATGTAAAACTATAATGAAATTTTGGAGGTTGGTTTTGACAGCAATTAATGGAATATTAGAGTTAAATGTAAATTAAGTCTTAGAATAGCACTGTTATTAATAGTTGATAAGTAACAAGTAAATTGGACAGTAAAAGAACTGATAACAAATTCAAAAGACTCAATGTAGTTTTGGAATGGAAATGGGGCACCAATAGATGTAACATATCTTCAGATGGTTTGGGTGAAGGAGGCCATTGATAATTAACTGAATCCCTTAAGTTGTTTTGTGTATGCACATGTTAAGTTTTTTCATATTTTATTTTTGTATTTTATGTATTCTAAAGAAAAACTTTAGACTGTGGGGCTGGCCCTGGGGCTGGTATGGAAACTTCAGCAGGACCAGAACATGGTGACCAGACTACTGGGTGGGGTAAAGTAATGTCAACACATTTCTCCCACTCTGGCTGCCCTGCACTGGTTATCTGTGCATTTCCATACCAGTTTCAAGGTGATGGCGTTAACTTACAAAACCTAAATGGTTTGGGACCTTGATAACCTGGCAAAATGCCTGCTCCTGATTCGATCTGCCCATTCTATATGATCGATATTTAAGTATTATTAGTTAAATTCTGTTGCTATGTTTTCCTAATTCTGATTCATATTATTAAGTTTTGTTTTAATTGTTGTTAATGATATATTGTTCAACCATGTAAACCACTCAGAGTGGCCTTGGTAGCCAAATGGACAGTATAATCAATCAATCAATCAATCAATCAATCAATCAATCAATCAATCAATCAATCAATCAATCAATCAAATAATGAATGAATGAATGAATGAATGAATGAATGAATGAATGAATGAATGAATGAATGAATGAATAAATAAATAAATAAATAAATAAATAAATAAATAAATAAATAAATAAATAAATAATGCATTCTCTTTTGGAATACAGAAGGCCATATCTGCTGGTACATTCTAATTACACATTCTGTCTTTACAAATGTAGCTCAACCTCCATTATTTCTTTGTAAAAATATGCTAAAATCTAGATTATTTGATATATTTGTTTTCGATTAGTCCTATTCATTTTAAATGGGTACACTTTCATAATATATAAAAAACTTCCAATCTATTTCTGACATTTCTCTCGACCTTTCTTTTAGGAAATCCACAGGAGAGTTTTAGCTTCACAACACCCCTACGAGGTGTCTGAGACTAAGAAAGAAGCCATCCAGTGAGCTTTCTGAGAAGATCTGAAATATTTTCTGATGTATAAACCCCAAATTTATGCCATACAATCACACTCCAATATGACTGAAGAAAGTGTGGCATGAATTTTAAGTACATTATTCTCTGTAATGCCTAATTTAAGATCTTGCCATCAAATTGTGCATTAAAATAACTTGTATGAGCCATTAATTCTAACATGTTTTTAAAAACAAGTGACACCTGCCAACTTACTCTTGACTAACACAATGCTCAATTCTATTTCTGTCCACTTATATAGCGCAGACTGTGCTCAGCCTGTTGCCCACCCACAATGGCCAAGCTTACCTTATTCTGCTTCCCCAATACCTAACCACACATATTTCTCAGACATAGACAAAATCAATAGAAAATAGTAGACAGCATTAATGTGCTTGTGTCACATTTTTTTCTTCTACCCATTTTATAAGAAGTATGGAAATGACAAGGAAATAATTTTTTTAACTTTTCAACTCCCTCCCCTCATTTTTTTTTGTTTGATCATCAAATATTCAAGTGTTGGGTAAATATTCACAAAGTAAAAGCCAACAGTATTTACTGCAGCAATCAAATAAATAAATAAATAAATAAATAAATAAATAAATAAATAAATAAATAAATAAATAAATAAATAAATAAATAAATAAATAAATAAATAAATAAATAGTGGGTTAGATGATACTCCCTGAATCTTCTTAAAGATTTTCTGGTCCAAGCAATTAGGTAACTTTATTTGTACTAACTATCAATTGCCTGTGATTTGCCCTCAAAAGGAGTTGGGTTTGATATTTTTCCTAGAAAAACTTTTCTTAAAATAAGCAATTGAATTACAGTAATTTCATTACAACATTTTTCTATAGTAGCTTTTGTGCCAGATAACAAAAGTGAAGTCTCTTGAAGGTTTATTTCTAATAGTGAATTATTAAAAGCTATGCCATCATTACTTTAAAAACAAAGCAAGACAACTAGTATTTGATCAAGGGAATATTACCTTGGCAGGTTCGTTCATCGGTTAGGAGTTTATATCCTTTCTGGCAGCTGCATTCAAAGCTGCCAACAGTGTTTCTGCAGAAATGGTCACAGCCACCATTGTTTACCAGACATTCATCTATATCTGTCAGAAACATCAAAAGAAAATGAACGCAATATTAGTCTTATGATTTGCTGCAGAAGAGGGAGATGCCAAACTTTAGTGACCCTGCCCCCAATTCACGGGGACAGAAGGATTGGTTCTTCGTATTGCCCAGTAGACCATTCGCCTTAAATTCTACCAAAATACAGGAGAGCAAAAACTTTAATGTTTCAGAAAATTAACAGGGAAGAAATCAATTCCATGTGGATTTCTTACTCAAGAGAACTGAGATTAAAAAAAACACACTTTAAGAATAATATTGAGGAAAACAAGTAATGAGAATCTAAACTGCTGTTCTATTATGAGTAGGTCTCTCCTGTCCTAAAATAGTTACTTTTACAAACTTACTGAATATAGACTTGAACATCTATTAGTGCAGACTCTTAAGACTAAAATTATGTTTCTAATCACTCTATTTGTTATCTATTTGTGTTGAACAAACTTAATTGGAAGCCTCTATAATTTATTACTATGTCAAGTTCAGTATGTCCAAGACTCAACTTCTCAACTTTCTTCTCATTACCTTATTCTCCTTGTTTATTGAAAGCACAACCATAGTCAAAGAAACATGTGAATGTGCCTTTATCTTTGACTTAACTCTCTCCCCTTCTCTCCCCACATTCAGTCACTAACTAAGCCATTTCCTTTCCATTTGTCAATATTGCAGAGATATATCTGTTTGATGTATTTGCGAAGGCTTTCACGGCCAGCATCTAATGGTTGTTTCCACTCCCAAGCCAACTACACCAGAGCACAGAGTGCTGTCCTCTGAAGATTCCGGCCATAGAGACTGGCGAAACGTTAGGAAGAACAACCTTCAGAACACGGCCAAAGAGCCCGAAGAACCCACAACAACCATATATCTGTTTTCCCAGCAAGGACTTTAGTCCATATACTGGACAACTGGTCCCCCTGCCAAGACCAGTTAGTCCTCTCAGATCTTTGTCCCACCTCGGTCCCATCAAGTTTGGCCCTTCATCTTACTTGCCATTGATCCTATGATGTCTCTCATCAAATGTTTACACTGACTTCTAGTTCCAAGCTTCCTGTCCTTACACATTCAATCCATCACAGCCACCTGCTCTTATCTCCATAATTATAATCATAATTAGATGCCATCAAGTCAAATCTCACAAAACAGCAGTTTCCATGATCTTCTAAATTTAAAGTACTCAGAAGTGGTTCACCGTTCCCTTCTCCCGGGATGCTCTGGAACGATGCGGCTTGCACCAAGGCCACACAGGGTGGCTCTTCTCCTGGGGGCCAGTGGGGAATCAAATTTCCAGTACCTGGCTCTGCAGCCAGGTAGCCAACTTATACAGCCCTAACTGTGATCTTTGTTCCTACAACTCTCCGATCCTTCAAAAATATTTTGCTCTTTCAAAAGATCCTGCCTTTTCTTTCTTTCCACTCTGAATTCTTGGAGCTCCTTCCAGAACAACTGTGTAGTACTCCTCCTCCTGCATCTTTGAAAACCCTTCTCAAAGAAAATATTTTGTATGAAGCATATGGTCTGAGCCTTTAGTTCCCATGCAGTTAAGACTATAATGCATACAAGTACAGTACCTGTAACTAAAATAACTATACTCATGTAATTGTATGTTGCCTGTCTTGTGTTGAATTTCATACTGGAAACTCCTTAGGGCAATGACTTGTCTTACATGCTACGATATGCTAGAGATGGTAACCTTTGTGTTAGAATAAAAATTGTACGTAAATAAATGAATACAGCAGGCAACATACCCAGTAGCCCGGTTAACGTGACTGTCCTAATGTACTGGATGCTTTCCAGACTGAGAATTGGTTCTTCATGGAACTGGGATTCACTTTTTAATCAGAAAGACTGGAATATGTTGCTGCTTCTCTACTAATCTTGCCCTCTGTATCCAGTCCCTCTGAAGGAAATCACATGAACAACACATGCGGCATGGTAATAAAAGGGCCAATGCCTGATCACAAAGAGAAGAGTACGTCTGAAATTGTGGTACGAGAGTACAAATCCAATCCAGTGAAAATCCAGTAAAGCACCTGGGATGGATTTATGGGGTTTGGTTCCACTGACAGTTTTAAACAGGGGCCTCCAATTTACTGCAGATGTCAGCAGAGACTTTCCAAAGTCAGGTGAACTTCAAATTAACTGTACCAAATTATAAAACTGCTACATTTCAATGTTTAATGCTGCAATTCCAAATCAATAACTTTAGGCTGCTAACACTGACAATAAATACCAGGCCATGGAAAGCTTGAACATGAGGTCAAACTCTGGTCAGAGTGATCACTTTAATAATATAACACACAATAACTAACAGTTTGTTGGATTCTTTCTGCCTTAAGTGTTTTCCATATTCTGTTATTAATTCCACATACAGTGGTGCCCCGCTTGACAATGACCCCGCTTGATGACAAAATTACTTTATGATGACTTTTTTGCGATTGCTATAGCAATCACAAAAAGATGTTTCTATGTTTTTTTTTCGCTTAACGTTGATTCGGTCCCTGCTTCGGGAACTGTTTTTTTGCAAAACGACAATTAGAAACAGCTGATCGGTGGTTTGCAAAAGGGATCCCCGCTGTTTTCTGGACCTGTTGTTTGCAAGACAGGGATCCCAAAATGGCTGCCCTATGGAGGATCTTTGCTGCACAAGCAGGTATTTCCCCTATTGGAATGCATTGACCGGTTTTCAATGCATTCCAATGGGTTTTCCCCCCCGCTTGACGACAATTTCGCTTAATAGCGATTTTCCTGGAACGCATTATGATCGTCAGGTGGGGCACCACTGTAGTTCAGTATCATTTCACATGACTAGATTTCCACAAATATCTGGAAAATGAGACTTGAAGAAATCAACTTGAAGAAATCAAGCTGACTTGAAGAAATCAACTTTTCTTCAAAACATAAATATCTTCAGCCTGTGGCAAAAATTAGTAGTGGCATAAAAACTGCTGAAAACAAGCAAACACAATTAACTCAGTAATAAAAATTAGTTTTAAGTTCTATCTGAAAGTATCACATAGGACTAAACATAAGATTTCATATAAGAAATACCATATTTTGTCTCTAAAATTTGATGTAAAACTTATATAGCTGTATTTTCAAGATTTAGATTAAAATTTTTAAAAACTGCATTCAGGGAAATGTATTTGCAGATGCTGAACTGTATGTGCATAGGTGACATGTATCTGTATGTTCATTAGTATCTATTCAGCATTTTTTGCTTATCTCAAGGATTGCCTAGTCTCTGAGAGAGAAATGTTCCAGGATTTTAACTTTTTCTTTAGAGAAAAGGGTAAATTTCAGCATCGTACTGCTTGTTCCATCTAAAGCAGACCCATTGACTCATCAGGACTGAATTAATTATTGTCTTGTTTCAGCAATGGATTCAAAGTATCTGTTCTACTCTTAATTGCCACTATCAATAGGATATTGGCCAAGGAAAGGAGCCAGAAACATGTGTTTGACTGCATTGTACTTTGTGTGTCCAACACAGAAGTGCCAGGCAAAAATGCTATCCTATGCTCCTAACAGGCAATATGTACTATAATCTCTTCACATCTCACCATGCTCTTCAGAAACTTTTGCACTGTCTTCACCGTAAACATATCTGAACCACAAATATTTTGATTTGTAAAATGGTACACTTTTTAATGCTTCAAAATTACAAAAGCTGCAAACATTCTGTTTTTGAGTTTACACAAGTCTAAAGCTCTAATGTAAACCCCTATATTCCTTATTCTGTAGGACTTCTACACTTTATATTTATGCTACTTTTTTATTTTGCACCTAGGGAGCCCAACCAGAACACAAAATTGTTGCTTTATTTTATTCTTGTTTGGAAAAGACTTGGAATATCAATGGGAGAATAGAGAGGATCTAAAATAGCTGCGGAGAAATCCAAAAACAACAACCACAAAAAGACAGCTGAACAAATAGAACTGGTTCCCAGGTTTTTTCAGCCATATTATTTGTGAAGTAACAAAATAATAATGAAAACTGCTCCAGACAAGGTTTCTGTTCCAGCTGACCTTAGATACTGGGATAGAATAATGGCAGAACTGAATATTTGACATATTTCATATGATTTAGTACCATGCATCCAGATGAGAGTGACTGAAATGGTAAAAGGTCTGAAAACCAAACCCTATGAGAAACAGTTGAAGCAGTTGGGTGTGTTTCGCATGGGAAAGAGAAGACAGGTAACATAACAGTCATTCTCAAACCTCTAAATGGCTATCGCCTGGAAAAAGGAAAAATATCTTTTTCTGTAGCACCAGAGGTAGGGCTTTAACTGACTCAAATGACTGAAAATGTTGTTTTGACTAAACATTCAAAATTTTAGTTTCAGAAGTGTTCAACAAGGAATACAACCTTAGAAGACTGTGGCCTTTCCTGCATTGGAGCTTTTAAAGCAAAATTTTGACACAGATGCTTTAGCTGAAGATTTCCTGATTTGGCGGGGGGGGGGTTAGATTCCATTACATTTGGGCCTTCTCGCAGCTATCCAGTTCTATGAATGAGTACTTGCTTCAGAAGACAAATTTATTAGTTGGTATAAACAGACAGTGTTCCACCCCAGATGATGAAGAAATGCTACCTTAACACCAACCAAAAAGACTTGGATTGAAATAATAATTTCTCTGATGCTGTTTGAAACCAAGACCTTTGAAAAGGAGGGAGGTCAAAGCTGCTAGCTGGAAAAACATTCTAAGCATCATAAATAACACTGTGCAGCAGTTCCCACAATATTTCTTGCCAGAGCTGTATTGAGACTGAGGCATGTAAAAATTATTTCACTCTATGGAGGGTAATGTGCTGAATTGTTTGACTTGAAAGGGAACAAGTGTACCACCTCTAACCAAGACCATGGCCCCTCTCATTTTTATTTCCATAACTATAAATAAAGTCTTGCAATGAGACTGGGGAAGATAACAAATTACCCCATAATGGGGAAAAACGAGAATAGGATTTATCTTTATCTTCACATCCAGTTTTACTGTTTCTAGTACCTTAAGTGTTATAGGTCATTATTTGTAAATCAAGCACCTGTTCTGACAGCCATCAATTCTCATAACGACATAATTTTTTAAAAAATCAATTATGGGGGCTTGTTGACATGGGCATTCTCATCACAACAATGCAGCAGCAACCATGGATCATCAATGAATGACTCATCTCAGGATGAAAATTCCAGCTAAAACTTGCAAGTGCTTTAGACTGCTTCCAGATGAGGCTTTCATTGTATAACGGTTTTTATATTGTATTCACTGTATTTTATGTAAGATCAAGATGTCTGTAACCCTTTTCCTCCACTTCTGCCTTCTTCTTCTTCTTTTAAAATAAAACGCATTCACATATGCTTGAGCTGTAGGAAATAATTTTCTTGCAACCGGGATAACCTGGATGCAAGGCCCTTCTGAACTTACTGGTTCTTTTTTCTGAGTAGATACGCAAGTCAAGTCAAGAACCTTTTTTTGGCATCGGAAAAGAAACATATAACACAACAGGCAACAGTTGTCGCCCAGATGAGAAGTGTATGCCCAGTTAGAATGGAAACATATCTGAGTAGATATGCATGAGATGATACTGTTAATAGGTGTCTTGTAAACTGTTAAAATAATATAGCCAGCAAAACGCAAGTCTAACATACAGGGCGGGCTTGTGCCCTGGATGGTAATCTGTTGTTTCAGAAGTTTTACAAGAGAACATAAAACCTAGATGTCTTAAGGTAAGTTGCCCGGCTTTACACTGACAAGAAGGAACTGACATTTGGTTTAAAAGCCATGCAGGGAAGATTTGCTCAGTGTAACTGACATGGATTCTCAAATATTTGGAAGGAACTGGTTTACACTGGGTATGGGTGTATATATTTGTATCTGAGTATCTGTGCGCGCGCATGCATGCACTTGAGTGTCAATCAGTTCAAATGTGACAGTGCAATGCAAAGCAGATTTTTATATATCCTGAAAATCTATAATCTCCTCCACCCATAAAAGTTAGCAAAACATATTTCTAACAGTCTGCTGTTCAAACGAAAGCATAATTAATATATATAACACTGGTTGGTTGTAGGAGAATGAACTTGATACATAAATCCATGTATAGTTCCCTTGAGGGCTATTTCTGTTTTTCTGAAAGGGAGCTGCTGAAGCTGATTTGAAGAGGAATGGCAGGAAGAGGAGCGGGGGGATTAACACTTTCCTTGAAAATCATTTTCTCTTGTTGCTTTTATTCTCTGTATTCTCATCTGAATAAGCATATATATTTTTTCCAAGGGGGTACAAATAGTTGAGGGGAAGTTACTTTTGGCAACAAAAAGACCCTAGAAGAAAGGCTGAGAAGACCCTTTTCACTACCTGTCCTTGCAGTTCAAAGCATAGTTGTACTTCTAAAAGATTGTTTTTTTAAAGGAAAGATCCACATAACATGAATGCTATATGGTGAACATGTGTTGTTCTCCTGTTGTTCATACACATGTACAAAGAATCTATACTTTAACACAGATGATTTGAATTGTGAGAGCTTAAGGAACAATAACAGCCCATGACCAAATACATGCAGTCTACCCCAATGCATCTGCATCCTCCTCCTCCTCCTCCTCCTTATCCTCCTCCTCCTCCTCCTCCTCCTCCTCCTCCTCCTCCTCCTCATAGCTACGTGATCCATTGAAATAAACAAAGTTCCAACTTGGGTAATTCTTTTATGGGATCACTAAAAGTTATGACCAACGTGAGCTTTTGAATTTTCCATAACTTTTCATCAGGCAAAAATGGTATAAAATTTGGAGTGAAGACAAACAGTATCAAAACTGGGCCAGCTGTAATTCCCATCTCTCTTTTTACCAGACTGCCAAGCAAGGTAGGATGGAGTTGCCAAAAATATCAACTGACAGCTCTCCTCTCTCTCTCCAGACAAAGGCCAGGCTTAGACTAGGTGAGCAACATAGTCCTCTCTGTAGACTTAGAGCAGAGAAATGTGAAACAAGAGAGATCTCTCTATGCCAGCAGAACAGGAGACTGAATTTAGGTTAAAAAAACCCAACAACTTATAATTGATAGACATACCTAGTGGATGAAAGGAATCCTCACAAATGTGCAAATACAAAGAAAAATAAGATAGAATCAAATTTAAAAAGCAAAAATAGCATGCCATACCCTTTAACAATGTCTATTGTTAACCTTCCTTCAGGCCCCTTCCCAAAGCATTTTCCCCACAGCTTGACTTGTGCAATCAAACCTAAGGACTGGCTTAGGAAAAAGTGATATGAGGGCCAGAATGAAAGAAAGGGAGATGCTAAGAAATGATTGAACAGTCATCAACAGCTAACGTCTTTCACTTTTAATAAGTCTTTCCCTTGCCCCCCATATATGATAGGGCAGCTGTTGTTATGTGTACATACCTTGGTTTCTACTCCCATGTGAGCAAAAGGATTTATAAATTCTCTGAAGGGCAGTTTGGTAGACTCATGTTCATGTGACCCGAATGTTGTTCTTATCTAGTCTAAATTACAGATTATGCAGATTTGAAACATTATCTTCAATACAGAACACATAGCTCTATGTTGAAAAGTAAGCACAGGGGACCTAATCGGGTTTGGAAACCTAGTATGGTGGAAGAGCTAGGGGACTTTAACCTTTTGACTATGCTGTGCTCCCAATCTGGATCCACACGTACAATTTGCACAAAGAGCTCCCACTGAAATTAATGGAAGCTTCTTGCTATGCAACTTGCAGGCATCAAGGAGCAGAACTACCCTCTCTATACCTCATGTTGTGAGTCTGTCTAAGCGGTATGTCTCCCACACTTAGGAATTAGGAGAAAGAACAATGCTGCTGCCTAGAGTGGTCCTGACCCGACCAGATAGACGGGATATAAAATAAATAAATAAATAAATAAATAAATAAATAAATAAATAAATAAATAAATAAATAAATAAATAAATAAATAAATAAATAAATAAATAAATAAATAAATAAAATATTAAACAAGTAGGCTAGCTGTGAAACCAAGGAAGCAACAGAATACAAGAACAGTATCAACTTATTACTTAACCATATGTGCATTAATGGACAGTTATGATATTGCTAGCATGCACAACTCCTGAATAGAGCATTTTGGGGTTTTTGGAGGGCAGCAAAAAGAAGAGGGAAAGCCTATCTAATTAATAACAATTTTGTTTTCTTATCAGTACTGACTCAAATGGTCAAGCACAGGGAGCACTTCGTCCCAAATTTAATGGGGAAGGCATCCATTCTGCTCACTGAATAAGCCACTCAGGCTCCTTACACTGTACCTCTCTGTCCTCATTCCAGCGTGTTTCTCAAAACCACCATGTGACACGGTGTTTTATTCTGTTCTTTCAAAATAGATATCCAATGTAATTTCCATTTACCGTTTTCATTTATGAATAGAATGCATTTTTTTCCTTTGGAGGGAAAGGCATCTCTATATATACCTCAGAGCCACTCCATCAAACAGTGAGCCAAGCTGACGAGTACCAACTGAGGTGTGGGGGAGGCAGCACAGAGAACCAAAAAGGAAATATCAGAATAACTGAGGAGACCCTAAGCCCACCAATCTTAAAAAATAAATGAGATTTCCAAAATAAGGCTAATGTGAGCAGAACATATGTTGAGTACCAACAGGCCAAGTAAAATGAAAATCTGGAGAGGAAAGGAGATGAAACTTTCTCTTTTAATTTCTTACAATTACAGTGTTCAAGAAGAAGGTGGTTATATTACCCTCACAAATAGGATGAGGCTGATAGGCAAATATGAAGTCCTGTAATGATCACATGACACTTCGTGCTTTTTTTTTGTAATAGAACATCCTGCTACACTCACAGGAAATGCGTGCTTTAACAGAGAATAGAGGATCATATGTTCCTTGGATTGCTATAACAAGGCCCACAAGCTGGGGGTTCAGCATGCAACAGGGGTCTGGGAGGTGGGGGATAATCAGGATTTAGGTCCTTTAGTTTTCTTATCCCACTCAAAATGTTAAAAACAAGAACATCAACAATAGAAAATGATAGTAGTGGGGTGCTATGCTGCAAGATCTATTCCCTTCTCCTACTCTAAAATGAGAGAATAATTAATGGAGCGACCTATTACAAAATTATAGATAATTTTTAAAAGATAATTTTAAAGGTAATTTTATTTATTTATTTATTTATTTATTTATTTATTTATTTATTTATTTATTTGTTTGTTTATTTATTTGTTTGTTTGTTTGTTTGTTTGTTTGTTTGTTTGTTTGAAAGATAATTTTTATTTCTAAAAGATAATTAGCTGATTGATGGATTGGGTCCAGAATATTATAAAGCTTAAAGAATATTAGTAGTAAAACTTAAAATTTTATTTAATATACTAATGGAAAGAGAAGAAATTCCATCTTCCTGGAAGTATTTGACTGCTATTTCAGTATTAAAACCTAATAAAGACCCTATGGATATGGAAGCTTATTGACCTATTCCATTAATAAAACAAGATGTAATTTTTACAGCATGACTAAAAGAATGAATAGTTTTATTGCTAAATATAAAAAGACTGATCAAAATGGATTTATAAAAAGAAAACAACTGGCAAATGTAACAATAAGAGTACTGAATACAATTCATTTGATACCTAAAACTAAAAAGAAAGCAGGGATACTGGCACTGGATATTTTTAAAGTATTTGATTCAGTGGAATGGCCAACACTAAAAAAGTTAGTAGAAAAGCTTGTTCAGTATATGCAGTGGTTCTCAAACTGGGGTCTACACATGTTCATGGTCTGCAGTTCCCAGAAGCCTTCACCACTTGTTGTGCTGGCCAGGATTTCTGGGGGTTGCAGTCCAAGAACATCTGGGGACTCCAGTTTGAGAACCACTGATTTAGAGGTGTTCTGAAAATTTTGCCACACTACTAGTGAATGATGTAGTAACTGAGCAAATTTCCCTAAGCCAGGGTTAGCAGCAAGAATACCCTTTCCCCAATCCTATTTTATTTGTAGCAAGGAGGAGAAAGCATTGGTTTAAAAAATTGGATATTAAGATTATTAAAAATATTAAATATTTAGGGATATATCTTACAACCAATTTACAGGTTTTAAAAAAGAAATAAAATTCAGATATTGATATTAGAAGTAAAAAATAAATTAGAGGCATATAGGAAGATCAGACTATCCTGGTTTGGTTGAATTAGGTGTAAAATGAACATTCTACTGAATTTTTTTAAAAAAATTCCGGTGTTATCAGTTTTGATAAGGGAGGAGAAATAAAAAATTGACAAAATATGATTAATAAATTTTGTAATGGTGATGATAAATAAAGAAATTATGGTTTCGACCTTAAAAAGCGGCTGGGTCTTAATATAAAATCTAATCAATTAAGATTTATTCTTGATGTTATATCTTCAGCAGATACTTTGATCTGGTTTAATCTGGAAAAGTAAGAATTAAATGGTAATGCAAAGAAACTGTTTTTAAGAGAAATATTAACATCAACATAAAGAATTGGAAAGTCCCTTTTTGAAAAATATATTGCAGAGTTGATCTAAACATGGGCAAATAATCTTTCTGTTAATTTCTCCTGTAACACTTGTAGCTCAATGTACAATTTTTTAAAAAGCCAGCCACAAAGATTCTCGCAGTTATAAGCTGGGACACAGTAGCAGCAGAGGCTCCCTATCATGCAGCTCACTACAAGAAATACATAACTTTTTAAACCAAAGAGAATTATATGCATACACACAGAGAACAAAAACTCAATGTAACTCAAGCAAAAACAAATTGAAACAGATGTATATCCAGAGCCGCATAGGTACAGCACAATTGTCATGCTTCCCAGCAAATTATTTGGATACTTTTTTAAAATCAGAAAGCTTGAAACTGAAATGAAACTAAACGTACTAGCTGTGACAATGGCATACAAAATGTATGTGCCTCAAACTACAACATCAGAACTAGGCAACTCAATTTAAATTTGCTTTAAACTATCTCTAACTGACAGGGGATTGTTAATTGTACTAGATGGTATAACAGTGAAAGATGCAGTTCTTGACAATCAGAAAGTGAAGAGAACTTTTATAGCTACCATCAAGAATTGATATTGTCAGTTACCTCCTTACACAGGCATCATTGTGCATCTTCATACAGCAGATCATCAATTACATTTTTTTAAAAATCCCCATGGCTATACTATTCTTCCTTCAAAATGATTTTGAAGGAAATGAACCCTGAGTGCTCACTGGAAGGACAGTTCCTGAAGCTTGATGCTCCAATACTTTGGCCATCTCATGAGAAGAGAAGACTCCCTGGAAAAGACCCTGATGTTGGGAAAGTGTGATGGCAAGAGGAGAAGGGGACAACAGAGGTCGAGATGCTTGGATAGTGTCATCGAAGCTACCAACATGAATTTGACCCAACTCTGGGAGGCAGTGGAAGACAGGAGTGCCTGGTGTGCTCTGGTCCATGGGGTCACAAAGAGTCGGACATGGCTTAACAATTAAACAACAACAACAATACTATCCTTCTGATATTCATAAAGATTCCTTCTTTTTTCCCAATTACCCAGAAAGGTTTTTTCTTGGCTTACAGTGTGACAGTCTAGAATGAGTCTTTATAGCATAGATATTTAGGGTATCAAGACATTCTACTTCTGTGTCGTGACATCCCAAGAACTACAAGTTAATCATCCTTCTGTTACACCATACAGCAAAGCTAGGCACATACAGCAACTATTTTTATTGAGCAAAAAAATAAAATATTTGTAATTAAAAAAAATTTAAAGTAAAACTGCCACTCCTAGAAGATTTCAAGGCCATAGATTATCTTTTAAAACAATAAGCAACCCTTTTACTTTGCTTTGTCCAGGGAGTTCTGGGGGTGCAGACTGCAGTACGTATTGATGCAAAAACCTCTCTTGCACCCTCATACCAAGCAAACTAATGAAAAAGCCAGGAGCAGAATATATGATCTCATAACTCTAGGATGCAAGTGGTAGATAGCAAAAATAACACGTCAAATACAGAATCATCCACACAGGCTGTAGGGAAGCAAACAGCTGACAATGGTGCACCCCTGTACAAGTGGAGGACTTCCAATTCAGTCAACTAGTGACTGAGCCAGACTATAACAAAGGACAAGCTTCAGAAGTGGCTACTGCAGCTCAGGACCCATGAAGATAGCCATTTCAGCACAGTACTGAAGTTAACCAGAGGAAAAATAAGGGCAACACTTCCAGTGATTACAACTGGTCAATCTAAACCAAAGGCTTCCCATTGCTCACAAATTGTAGAAGACCAGAGCTGCTTGTCCTTGTTCTCCTCTATGTCTAAGAAGGGCACAGAGACTATGAGGTTCCTCATTTAGGATCCATGCTTTATATGGTTAGTATATATACTGTAGACATATTAGAGATATGCACTTGCTTTGGGGTGGAGGTCAGTCTATCAGTCTAATGTCCTACCTCAGTGGTCCCCAACCTTTTCTGAACCATGGACTGGTCCATGCGTGGGAGGGTGGGACATTCCCCTGTGCTCATGGGTGGGCGGGGTGAGCTCGCAGGTGGGCGGGGTGTGCTCACGTGCATGTGTGGTTCGGCGGGGTGTGCTCACAGATGGGAAGCAGGCGCTTGAGGGTGGGTGGGGCGTGCTTGTGAACATGCAGGCGGGGCACCCACGAATGCAGATGGGCAGGTCATGAGTGTGGGTGGCCGTGCATCTGTGAACTGCATGCAGGGGAGGCGGGAGATTTTTCTCCACAGACCGGTCCAGCCAAGGCCACGGACTGGCACTGGGCCATGGACCAGGGGTTGGGGACCCCTGTCTACCTGACTGTTTGCTTGTGTACAGCAGAAAACTGCTCTGGTTCACACAAAAGGGCCCTTTCAAAATCCGCCTGAGCTTCCTTCAAAGACCCTCTCTCTCTCTCTCTCTCTCTCTCTCTTACTTCTCTGATAAGAAATAAAACAGCTTCTGGACAAATTATTTTAAGCTATCAAGTAAGCCATTTCCTTAATTAATAAACTTCCAAAGCTGGTAGGAATGTACTGAATACAGTTTTGAAGTCTGTATCTTTCACAATGTGATTCCTGGGAAGCATTCATCTGTATATAAATGCTCTCTAAGCACGGTAAGGCTGAGGCAGGTTTCAACAGACTTCTGTCATGTCACTTTCTCCCCTTTCACCTGTTATCTCTACAATTTCCTGGAGCAGCATGCTTTCAAATGCAAACAGTAATATGTCACACATGGATTTGGGTGTCAACGATTTCCCTGCAGGACATATCCACTCTTATGCTAACCAATCAATTTTTAAAAGGCTTTCAAGGCTGCCAGGAGACCCATCACATTGTAAAGCAAACATTTATGACCTCCTACTTTTGTATTAGAGGCAATTAGGTTTTTACAAAGGGGAAGGGAGTAATTTCCAAATACATTTCATATGGAGTTGAGGTAACAAACATTAAATATATACAGGAAAGAATGAACTCAGTGTAAGTGAAAGAAACAAAAATCTCAAAATTTAAGAAAAATAATGCTAGATCATTTAACACTCCATAGCACTGAGTGTTATGAAATTAAACAATGGTTTAATTTGTCAGGATACTGTTCAGATCAAACAGCCCATGCAACAGCCATGGCCCAAGTGCTCTCGCCTTTACAGAGCTTGTAAAAGAGGAATCTAGCATCTTTTTGCAGAAGTGCTAACTCAGCCATTTGTAACAGCCCTCTTTATTTGCACAAGGGCCATGTTTGTCCAAACAGGAGATAGCACATTACTGGGCAAGCACAGCTTTACATTTCATAGGCATTCAACAGGATTTCCGCTAATACCACCATATTTAGTGTATGAAAACACCATCCAAAGACAAGCTAAACAAAATTTATATATATCATCAGAAAATAATTGGACCATTACAACACCTTACAGCCTTATGAAAAATCCCAGAGTAGTATTTTACTCTTCCTATGCTATTCATAAATATAATAAAATGCACAGTATTAAAAAGGTTTTCTCGTACACAGCCAACAGCATCGATCCAGAATTTCAAAACATTCCAGATAAAAAGCACCACCACTCTTTTAACAAGAAGTCCAGTGAACCTTATAATTGTGTGGCGGTTATCACCAATTAATGAAGCAATACAAATTCAGGAAAAGGTGATACTTTATTGGATCACTAAAGAAATATAACTAAACAAAAAACAAACGGAACTTTCGATCATAATTAATCTTCCTCAGGCTGTGCACCAAGTTCTTGTGGGTAGCTCCAAAATTATGTGTTTTATTAAAGTTCCAAAGGCCTTTTCCTGATTTTTAACGAAGCACTTTGAGGGCTGTTTTCACAGATAGTTCCCATCGAGCAATTTCTCAGCTAAGCAGGCATGAATGAAGTTAAGAAAAAATCTATCTGACTGCCCCTCCTCATATATCTCCTTCTTTCAGATATACCTTGAAGAGGGGAAGCAGCTCTCACATTCCTGTGGGCATTTAGACGTGGTCCACACTGTGCCTCCTTGACGGAGCTTGACTTGATGATCCAAAGAGTCCCTTCCACCTCTGAAGTTCCTAGATAATGATTAAAACCATCACCCTAACTGGCTCCTATTCCAGCTGAACATTTAGTCTCCTGCTGCTACTTTCATGTTTAGAAAAATTACATTGTTCTTCACACCTCACTTTTAAAAAGCCAAGATCTTTTTTTTTAAATTCTACTTTTTTTACCAACTCTTCTCATTTTACCTATACCCTTTTCCACTTCTAGGTCCATCCATGTAGTCTATTTTTTTGCCCTTGAAGGGACAGTCATGCACACAGACAACACTTTCTTTCTTTGTGTCTGCTTCTCTAAGTCCTTTCTGCTTTCTATTTACTCTCTCTCATTCTCAATCTCTTTCCTTTACACATATACATCCACGATTTTGAAAATTCAAGGAGGTGTTTTTTCTGCTGCATCTGAAAGCCAAATGATAGGGATTTGTTTCAAGGAAGTGTGCAGTGTATTACATAGCTGAGTAACCATGACAATGAGACATAAAGAACAAGAAATGTTTGCTCAAAAGAGCATCCAGTCAAATAACTCCCCTGATTAAACAACATATGAGAAAGTTAAAAAGGTCCTTTACAATGATAGAACAAAATGCCACACATTTTGAGAGTAGTTATTGCACAAAGGTTAGCTGAAATGTCTAAACAAGTATATGGTTTAAGCAAAGATGCAAATATGTTTATAAACAATAAAGAAAATATCACATGACCATTTATCTCTGCAAAATCCATCTATGTAACGAAGGACTCAAAACTCTTTGGAAACATTGAGATACACAATTCAACTGCCTTTATTTGCCAATGACGTATCCTTAGGAGTCAGGGACAGAATTCCAGGCATGACAATTCAAACTATATGTTTGGTATTGAGGAGCATGGAGGTGAATCCATTTCATCCATGGCAGGAAAAAAAAAAGCATTTTCAGAACGTAACTGTGGAGCACTCTCAATATTTATGAATGAGCAGTACCAAGTTAATCTCAGTCATTTCAGCAATGCCACAATTTTATAAATTTACATTTAGAACAATTAAGGATTAACAATACCAACTTAATCTTCCTCCTTTGCCTTATTTTATGCATATGAAAAGCTAGCTTTGATTCTCCTGTGGTAAAACAGAAACTACTACTGCTGGTGTGGCTAGAGCTGGAATCTCAAACTCTCCAGAGATCCCCATGATTTTCCACTCTTAAATCAGCTTATATCAAATAAATCTTCTGCTCTGTCAACTATACATGTTGTGTCCAATGTGATTAAATGCTAAACTGATTAGACGCTTTATATATTTTAGTCAAGTCAGATTAAGAATGGATTCATCAACATCCAGCAAGGAATTTGCACAGAAGCCAAGAATTTGTGGATAAATGCAAGTGTCAAAAGAGGGAGGAAGAGCATTGGGGCGACAAGGAACTAGGTTGATTGCATTTAATTGATGGGATTTCTTTCCTGTCAATCTCTGTTTTCATGAATTTGAAACCATTATATTTGTAATGCAAGACAGTGTAGTGTTTCATGGCAGCATCAACACAAAATAATGTCAGTTCTTAAAGACCGAAAAGAGCAGCACATACCACATGTGCCAGGAAAGAGTTTTTATGTAAAGACCATAGCTCTCGAACAGCAGATTTCAAGATGTCCTGCCATCATGGAATCTCTTCCATTCTTGACTGGGAACCCCATCACCATCATATAGGACTGTCTGAGTGAAGATAATCTTTCTGTCTCATAATGTTGGAAGATGGAGTTCTCCACCAAAGTTGAATGGTATGTACTTTTCAACATATCCCATAATTAAACTGCAGAACCTATTACCACAAGACATAGTAATGGCCACAAATTAAGGCAGTTTTGGAAGCTGACTGGACAGAGTGTTAATGGGGTGTTGGCCTACCATGGATGTACCAGCAGATATCAAACAATCATTGTGTCCACTAATAAATTATTTCTACTTTGGAGGCAAAAACAGAAGTGCAACAACTTTTTGATATACCCTTGTATATCCTCTGAAGTACCAGAGACACAAGTGAGAAGTTCATGTTTCTCATGTCCTGCTAGTGGGCTTCCCACAGACATTTGATAGGCCAGTCTGTGAACAGAATGCTAGACTAGATAAGCCTTTGATTTCATCCAATATGGTTCTTCTTAAATTCTTACTTTTGGTCTTTCCTCCCCATTCCCACACCCACAACTCCTACAGAGAGCAACAAAAGTTACTTGCAAGAAATATGAAAAATACATGTTAATACCACCAAGTAGCATAGTAAATATATTAAGGAACCCCCGTGTGATAGCTGCATGTGAATATCTCACGCAGAGCAGGATACTAGTAGAGGGAAGTCAGAGAGATGTTCTCACAGTTGGAAAGATTTCTAATTACATCATGGCATTTGAGAAGTGAAAGACAGGTCTTATGATCTTTTTTATCACCTTGTAATGCTATGGTATTAGAAAGGACAACCTTGTGTTTGAAATATATTTAGGACAATGTTACAATTGTGTGTTATGTGCTGCCAAACCTGCTTTAGAGACCTCTCCTAAAGTTTTGTAGGTCAGCCCTATGGTCCTGCTGGCATCCTGTGCTTTCTGAATTAAAGATGTTTAGAGAAAAGCAATGTATTAACACTTTCAGAAACACCTCCAAGATCCATGGTACAAATAACAACACTCCCCAATTATAGCATGATAAGTAATGCACTTAGAGCAGCTGTACATGAAAGAAGGAAACCCACATACCTGACAGAGGAATATTCCACAATAATCAACTTAATTCACTGTACTGACAAGACATATCCGTGAAATGAAACACAGTGCCCTCAGCATCATGAACTGCTGTCTATATCAAGCACAAGTCAGGAACCCCTGAAGATGGGGATTTGAATCTCCTAATCATGACCATTATCCTGTACACGACCACTTTTTGACAGGAATTTATAAGGAAGGAATGGTGGATATTCCTAACACATAACCCAGACAGTGTCATCACTCAGTTGTCTTGATAAAACAAAGGTTCATATCCTGGTGGTTTACAGCTTCACCACTTCACCCAGAGGGAAAAAATTTGCAATAAAGATTACAGAACTTAGGATAAGGAAGACTTCACACCACAGCTGTATGCTCACAGAAAATGAGGAAATTTTGATTCTTCCCTTGAGGAAACACAAAATCAAGGTACAAATAATCTGTTGGATACTGGGTCAGAAGAATCGTGCCAGCATCAAAACTAGGAAATAGGCAGAACCTACGTAAGCTCATACCCTATACTCTACAGAGCAGCTGTCTTTCCACCGACTACTGGAGCTGACCACCCCCTGCAGGGCAGACAATGGAATTAGTCACGCACACCAGGACTGACGGTGGTGTAAATAATTCCACCACACTCTGAAACAGCCCATGAGGTTTCACACTTGAATCCATCAATTCCCATACAATGGGTTGGCAGGAAGCATCTACCCTGGCACACTGAAGATGTCACAGTAGCTTGTCCAATCACAAAGGTTACAGCGTGGATCATATGCATCATTCCGCTCTTTGTCTGGATGCCACATAATTTGCCTGACCACTTTCATGAACTATTTCTCCTCTCTGTGTATTCATTTGCTTCACTGCCTTCTATGATCTATGATTATTGTTTTATTTTTAAGGCTTAATGTTTTCAGTGATATTTACAAGCCACCTTAAATGCTATTCCTTAGAAGAAATGTGCAATAAAATGTAATATGACAATAATAATAATAATAATAATAATAATAATAATAATAATAATAATAATAATAATAATAATAATAATAATAATAATAATAATAATAATAATAATAATAATAATAATAATAATAAATAATCCTAGAAGATTTTGTTATGCATCTTTCATCTCCTGATCCCCCCCGTCTGTGCTGATTAGGTGTGGGTTCTCCATATCAGCAATAAACATGGTGACTGTGAGATAAGATCCAGAACGCATCCTATACAATTGCCTGGGAAATCCTTGGCAGAGAATAAACACACTCACAGGCCTTAGCACATAAGATCAGAGGGGAGTTACAGCATTGTGAGAGACTTTCAGAATCAACTGGATTTATCCCCTTACTTTGGGTTCTCCCCATAATTGCACCATCAGCTCAAGAACATAGACCAGCAACAAGAGGAAGTATATAGAATACAAGTTAATGCACATCCACCAGCATGAGGTATCTCAATTCAGAGCTCTGCTCAGAAGAAAGAATCCTTACCAAAAGCATAATCAGAATGAAAATCTTATTAGTACAAGAGAAACTGGCTAAAAACCTTTTACCAAGTGACTTGGAACTGCTGATGCAATAACCACATGTACCAAATCTGGCAGCCTCTTGGACAGCACCCCTGAGGTTCAGCATTAGATCTTTGACATGATGGACAGCTCCCTTGTAGACAGTTCTCAAGCTGTCCAGCTCAGTTACTCACAAGACCATGCCATGACTGCTTCACTTGTAGGCTGAGAGAGTGGGGAACATCCTTGCCTGTAAACCTATTGATGAACTTCCTGGAAGGAATTAAGAAAGACAAGCAGAAAGTAATCAGGAATGGCCAGCATCTGAAACAGATAGCTTGAATGTAGATGCTCAGTAAGTAACTGTCCCCTATGTGATTTTCCAGTTCTTTTGCATCATCCAACCTTCCCCTTGGTGATATCCACATTTTAAGATTCATTTGGTGGGCAACATAATTGGAACAATACTCACTGCTTCCCATTAGGAAGATGCAATGAAAACCTCTCTGCAGTTTCTTTGAGATATTCCAAATGGCTAGGGTCTGATCCTGCAAGGCAAAAGGGACCATGACTACTTGTCCACTAGGAGCAGAATGCCTGCTACTTCTCAAGAAACATCACTGGACTCCCACTTGCTTTCACCGGTACGCAGAGAAAGCTCATGGTGTTCATATGGTGTTGTTTGGCCAGCCATCCTGGACTTTTCTGATGTTCTACACAATACCGACCTACGCTGTGTCCCCATGTGAGAGACACAACTGCTAGATAGAAATGTATGTGGAACTCTGAAATGTACGTTAAAGCATATAACTAAACTGCATGTGGATAGGAAACATATACAGCTGCCAAATTCAGCTTTGTTTACCTTTCTGGGACACAGTGCCCTTGCATCCCAAGTTGGAAGAATGAAGTAAAAGTTGCTCCTGGTAGTTCTGTGTCTGTAGTCCTGAGTGAAGCACCTGTAATGGTTCTGAAAAGACATGTGTTAATAATATGCTTTCCCAGTGTTTATTAGACAATGTTCTCCATTCTTTATGCAAAATCTCCTCCTTCTGTGCCAAGATCTCTTTCAGTGGAGTCCCTTACCACAGATGCCCCACATTGCATGTTCTACATTCTCTGAACTTCAAGACAGAAAGAGAAAGACTGAAGCTCAAGGTAGTATCGTGCCTTTCCTGACCATAGCTAGTATCTCTCAATTAAAAATACATAAGCAATTAACTACTCCATGCTGAAAAATAGCATCTTAGAAAGAAGTTTCATTTAACCTTCTCCTTGAAAACAATTTTCTGTGCAGAGAGATTTTGTTGCTGTTCCAGGTGAACAGCATTCAATTGTAGGAACCCGGTACCCAATATCTGATGTAATATGTGATATAATACATCCTAAATACAGGTTTATCACCTTAATAAGAAACAAGCAAGGAAGCTCATTGAAATCCCCCATACATACAAGCCTCAAGAATTGCTGCATCTGCAAACAACTGCTTGAGATACATAACATTACCCTTCTACAGAATACCATGGCAGGGTCATTTCAATACCAGTGCAAAGATGATATTTGGCTTACTAAACATTTTAAGCATCAAACCTGTGTAGTGAATGATGCAAAAGCAATTGCAAGTAATACAAAAAGAAGAGGTGAACTTGTGTACTCAGGGCCAATACAGTATGTGGCCATCAACCTGAAACCCTGTGGATTTTAGCCCAATTTCTACAGCCATCGGCAAGTGTTTGCTCGGGTCCCGGCTTGCTATGAGTGAAAAAAGTTTGTTTGTAATAGAGAGATATAAAGAAGGCAGATGATTACTTTGGGTTCTAGTCCTATCTACAACCAGACCATCCACCATCAGCATCCATCTCCAACAGAAAAAAAAAGTTGCCTGTGTCTAAATTGGGAAAATACAAGCTCTTAAACTCTACCTAATTGGGTGTCTTCACATATTGGTATCACTACAAATGGTTCTAAAGCATTTCATCATTAGAGTCCGTTGTGCATTTAGACTCTGGACTGCCTCCAGTAGATAAAGAATGTTACTTCAGAATGTAAGAGAGTCCCGAAATAAATAACTCATCATTTTTCTTCCTCCTTCCTTGTTACTTGATGGATAACAGCAATCTGTATGTCAAGGGTGCCTCACCCTACCTTACCACCTCTACAGATCACCACAGGCAGTGTAATCCCATCTGCCACATACTTGCTCTATGTGTTCTACAGTTCACAATGACACAAACTTGACACAAACACTGATAGCATTCCAGACATTGTCAGAGTTTAGAAAGTTACTTTGTTGGACTACAGCTTCCAATCAAGAAAGGAAGCAGTGTGGTAGCAGAAAGCAAAGGCTAGAACAATTACTTCAGAGGGCTACAATTCTGAGAATTACCCAGTCAGTATGGTCAGGGCCTTTTGCAAGTTGTAATCCAAGATTTGTTCTAGGCTACCTAGACAGCAGTAATCTTCTTCCTGATTAACACGTACAGTATATAATCCGTGGGCAGACCAGCTCTGAATATGGAACCCTTATGAAACCTTTGTGGAAAGATGAACTTGAGAAGCTTTAGTCTTCCGGTTCTTTAGTAAGGTAAGGGAAAGGTTAGGTGTGTCCACTTTAAAAGGCAGTCATGAACTCAAGGTCCTGTTTCTCATTCAATCATCATCGGTCTAGATCCCATGTGCACATGTCAGGCTAGCTGTTTTTGTCCCAGTGTACACCACTACAGACTTACTTGATTTACAATTACTGAAGTTACTCTTTCAGATTAATTCCTCATATCATTCAGATAATTGCAACATTGGCCAATGACTTGCACTATCCACAATCCATTAAATTAAAAAAAAAATAAGCAATCGAACAAAATTATTTCCAATATGGCCAGTTCATGCATTCAAGTGTGATAAATCTACTGATAACTCACAAAGAAATTAGACACAGACACACACACACACACACACACACACACACACACACACACATCTTTTGTCTCAGTAAATAACCCAAGACCCTATTTCTTGTTCAATCATCATCAGTCTACTGTTAATATAAACAGTAAATCAGCTGTTTATTTATTGGTCGATTTTCTATGCATATTAATAAGAATTCTGCCTTCAATAGATCACCACAAGATAAGTTTTGATTCTGGAAAGATGTTTTGTAAATCATTATGAGAATGAGTTTTTATCCATATAATCACATGTTTCAGATTTATGCTTTGATGGTTAATCAGCTTTCTTACTCTCAATTTATCTCCACCTGGATATCAGCAAAGATTAAATGTAACAGTTATTGTTTTTATTACCAAGACATGTTTTTTAATCTTGTGGATATCAGCACTGTAGTCTAATAAGCTTCAAAAAAGCCTACTATTTTCTGTTAATGAAGGACCATCTCAAGTCCCTAAGCTATGTCACTCACATATTTGATATTCCACTCTGTCTATGAATCCTTCTTTTAAAAATGCATCAGTCAATAAAGTTGATTATATAAAATGAAGGCTAAGCTACATAGAAAAACCACACAGAAGACACATGTTTTGAATAAAAGATTGTAGGAATGTGTCAAAACCAAAGGATGTTATAGTACCTGCTGATATATACATGAAGTTCCAAGTCTGAGAAACCAGTTAAAACTTCAATCATATATAATGTACGTGGGAGCACGTCTAGTTGAACATGAATATGTTGTCTTCCTTGGATCCTAAGAGCATCTAATTTTCAGAGATTCCACCTAAAGTTACAGGTCCCTATATCACATGCCTTTGTATTGCATAGAGTTTTCCAACCTTTAGAGGTAGGTTTTTGGGGGTCGCAGAGGTAAGGAGATCCAGGAAGACCCAACTCTGCAATGGGTACTCTGTTCCATTAATAGATTCACAGCTACATACAGTCCAGTAAAGATGCAAAACACTGCATTACACAAGCTAAAGGATATTCTGTCCCAAATAACATACAAAAGCCACAAAAACAGCGAAGCGCAGGAGTCAGCCAATACGCAGATCAATCAATGTATCATTATACACCTTGTTCATCAATTCTTTGCTACATAACATATTGTGAGGTTGGTAAATCCCATGATAAATATGTAATTTCCTGAATATAAGTCTTCAGGCTAGACTATATGCAATCTTTCAAGACATTTCACCTATGAGCTTCAATATTATTACCATTTGCCATTTTACAAGATTTAAAGGGGCAAGTGCATTCTCCGCATGCAGAATGCCCCAGGTTCAATACTTGCCATCTGGTTCTGCCTGAAGAATCTATTGAGAGGATTTGGACAAGATCTCTAGCTACTACATTGTGGAGGCACACAGTCGGAGTAATCAATACACAGTTTTGGAGTATTTGTTTATCTCCTGGCCAGCTACCTACACAGAGATAACTTTGCTAATTTTCACTTTCTGGGTTTTTTTACTTCTAAAATATTTTATATGCCAAGTGAGAACACAAAACCAGTCCCTCCACATAACAGGACTAACCTTTAGTTTGTTAACCATTATGCAAATATTAAGTTGTATAAACCTATCAGAATGTGCAATTCTAGTATTCCATAATACAGAAATAACTATTTTTAAAAGGGTGATGGAATGGATTTGGACTTAAGTCATACTAAGAGTCAGGCTTCAATTGGTCATGATTAACTTAATCTTCATAGATTTCAATAGTATTGCTCGCAGCATGCATTAAGCAGCTATACCTAGCTGGTCGAATATGTTAAGCCTAGATTTAAACCATAGCCCCAAATATGAACAATCTAGAAGAAAATCAGGGACACTGTAAAAACTGAAAGAAAAATAACGAAGGGTTGCAGTGACAACTGTAGAGCCAAGACTAGATTTTCAAGTTATTATTCCATTGCATAACCCTTCCTGAGTTGCCAAATGCCTTAAGTTCTAAATATCGATTAATTTTTTTTCACATTACCTCTGTTACTGAAACTGTTAAAGGGAAATGATGCGTTGCAAAGCAAACAGAAGCTGACCTTTGCATGTTTTCCCATCAGGCTGTAAGGTAAATCCAACAGGGCAACTGCAGCGTACTCCCGTTGCTGTATCCTTGCAAGTACGGTCACAGCCTCCGTTATTGACAGCACATGTTTCTAAGAAATGAAAGAAAGAGAGAAAGAGAGAGAAAGAGAGAGAGAGGAGAAGTAGAGTAACACAACACATTGTAGTCCTCTGAGTGTTCATAGTATGCAAGCAACATATTCTTAAGCATGCATATATGAGTTTAAGACTCCCTTAACTTCAATCCCAAAGCATATACATTCAAATCCTACTTGTACTGATTTGAAAATAATCCTTATAAAAGCCAATGGGTCTTACTCCCAAATAAGAGCTGTAGTCTTCCTAAAAGATCCCATTGAAATTAAGAAATTGTATTACAAAGTACAGTACATGTTTAGGATTAGAGTGCAGCAATTTAAGAGAGTATTCATTCTTCTAATCAGTAATTTCTTACTTCACCTCCCAGAGACAGACTGCATGTGACCTACAGATTTTGAAAGAATATTTCTCAATATAGCAAAAAACCATCTTCTAAAGCAGAATCAAGCAATTACAGTTATACAAACATGAAACATGGTGATAAGCACCTGTGATTTCAATAAAGCTTACAATAAAGTAACATGTATGAATGCCTTAAAAACAATGGCTTTTTAATGCATTTTTAAAGGGGGGGAGGGCATTTCTTTTGATAAACAGTTGCATTTGGAAAAAAAATCTACAGAAGAGCAAAACACAGAACTGGACTTCAAACTGAGAATTTCAAATCCTTTCTTTCATGGAAAGAGTTAATAGAAAATGAACTACATACATCACTTTGACAGGAATCTACATGCCCAATCTGTTCTTACTGAACTACAAGAAAAAGGCATCTGGGTTTTGTCCACTTAAAGCTTTTTGCAAATTGAAAGGAGTTTGGAGTGGGTGGGGAGGGCATAATTGAGGTCACTGAACCCATTCCAAGCTGTGTCATTGAAATTTTCCAGTGCTTGTAGGATGTCAAATGGTGGTTGGGCAAACAGAGGAAAAAAGAAAGCGGCAACACTTTTTGTAACTTTTACAATAGTGGGAAATGGTTATGAGGTACCACTTAACGAAAAGAAGAATGCTACTTTGTTACAAAAGAGACACCACAATACATGCATTGTTTGTGAAATAAACGATAAACAAAAGTCAACATGGACGATCTTTCTCATAACGAGTATCACTAGCATGAGAAGAGGTGACTGCTGATTTTACTAATGGAGCTATGTTTCATCCACTAGGAGCTTCTTGCTTTGATACTAGACTTCATAGTCCCATACCTTCTCTCCTCTATTAGAAATGACAAGTACTTCTCTGTATTCTCTAGTATCAATAAATGCTATACAATAGAGGTGGACAACTTTTTCCCCCTGCTAAGGTCCACATACATCTCCTCAGTGGTAACCTGTTTGAGAATGCATGCCAGCAGTGGATGGGGCCAGCCAAGGCCAAAGCTGAGTGAGCCTGACCTTTGTTGCCTTTCCTCTTCTTCCTCTCTACCTGGTGGGGTGCTGGGAAAGCAATACATTGCTATTAGAGAGGCCTGAACTAAGATTCTGCAAGGACTTCTGAAATTAGGTGCAAGGCCACATGAAACCAGACTGAGGGCTGTATGTGGCCCTGGACCAGAAATTGCCCAACTCTGCTGTAAAACATGTCACATGCTGTCATTCTGCTTCACTTTTCCTGTTCCCACAAGCAGTTGCAATGATGCCCCTTCACACATTCTGTATTTCTGAATGCTACAGTAATAAAAAGAGTAAAAGGCAAGATATGTTCTCTATAATTCCGCTTCCAAAATGGTGGTGGTGGGGGGGGGGAAGGATAAATTCCCCCTGAGAGGTGAGCAAAACAATTCCACTGGGTGCAACAAGATGACAATTTCATAAGAAAAATGTTCTTACTGCCTCAAACAAACTTCCGCAATGTATACTATTTATGATTTCTGAAGAAAATGTTCACAATTAATTTAAAATGATTTCATTACATATTTCTATTTATTTTAAATTTTTAATTGTAAATTGATTTTTTTTGTTAGAAGCGAGTTGAATGATGGTAAAGGAGAGGTGAGAGGCGTGAAGGTATCTCATAAATTGAAAATGTGGAGTGATGCCAATGTTTAGTTTTGACCTAAAAGTAGTCAGTGTTCACAGACTATCAGCCATTCCGGTAGACCAGTGGTTCTTAACGTGGGCGATAATGCCCCCCAGGGGGCGATTTCATTTTTCAGGGGGGCGGTAAAACGAAAAGGGGCGGCGTGGGGGCGCTGGAGCAGAAGGGGGCGGTAGGGGGGCGCTGGAGCAAGCCAAACCTGTGAAGATGGCTGCAGCCTTTTTACAGTGTGCATGAATATATATTTTCCTCCAATTTTAATTTAGTTTCAGACTTTTTGTCTTGAAATTTTTAGTTCCTGCATTTGTTTTTATGCCTTTTTTATATTTCTTTTTGCGTCTTAAAATTCACTTGCAACTAAATTATTAAATGTTACTTTTTGGGGGGGCATTTCATTTTCTTGGAATTTAATTTTGTTTTCAGGGGTCATTGGATTTAAGTGTCTTTAAATAAATAAATAAATAAATAAATAAATAAATAAATAAATAAATAAATAAATAAATAAATAAATAAATATCACCGCGGGGAGGGGGGCGATGATAACTTCCTCAATGGCTCAAGGGGGCGTTTCTTTCAAAAAGGTTAAGAACCACTGCGGTAGACGATGTTTCCAAGTTTTTTCACTTGTGCTACTAAGGACATTTTAGTCTGTAAGATGAGACATTGTAGTCCTTCAAGGTTTTCTACAAAACTATATTATTCACTCATACCTACAGAATCCCTTTGAAGGCTTATACTACCTATTTTGAAGGACACTTGTATTAGTACAAAAGATTACATGTGAAACTCAAACTTGTGCTAAATGAAGAAATATCAGAAGAGCCAATTTGGAGTAGGAAAGAAGAGGTGAGGGGAAGGGTTGATCTAGACTTTTTCCTACTTGCTGCTCGCTATGTTTCCCCCACAACTCCACTCACGGTGCAATATGTTGCGACACCATAGGTAACCAAAATCGTGATGATGACATTAGTGTGGCTGGCATGCACTTTATATTTTAAATACCTGTTTCACAGGCAGTAAAAATGCACATAGCTGGCTACATGGATGAAGTAGTATCGGGAGACTGGTTTCCCTGGCCCGTGAGCCCCCAAGCAAAGCACTATTGAAATTAAATAGAGGTTAAACAACAGTTTGAGATATGGCATAGCTTCCTGCTCTTTAGAAAGAGAGGGAAAACATCCCTAAAATTCCACAGGAAAAAAGGTTTTCATGCACACGAGCAATTCTGTTCTGGCTACGTGCTATATTATAATATGGAGAGGCATATACAGTACTGTATGACTCCCCCTATCAATCACACATGGGCTGAGAAGGATAGAAAGTCTCTTGTAACATATAAAATTAAAAATCCTTTTCCAAGTATACTGGTCATGAAGTCTTTGACTCAAGAACATTTTACTGACATGAAGATAAATCCCAAGTAAATTCTCCTGAATTGGTTGCTGTGGGAGCACTGCCTGTCAAAAATTACAGAAAGGTGAGAAATGGATCTACCAAATCTGGAAGGATGACTTGGTATTTGCACCATTTTTACACAGAACTACGCCCCCTCAAAAAACTAGGATCAAATTAAAGCTGGCACTGGTATACATCACAGAATGGACTTGTGACTGCAGATGTGAACTGTAATGGGCTGGTGATGAAGAGGGAACTGCCCATTATGAGGACCTATAAAGATTCACACTTCAGGGCTTTGTTTTTGTGTTGTGGCTGGTCTGACAACTACTGGAGCTGTAGTTTTGATCGTGCAGGCAGATCATGGAGGGGGTGGTGGTGGAGGGGTAGGTAAAATTCTCACACAAGTTCAAACCATACATTTTAATATTATTTGTGGTTCTCATTTAATAATTTCAGCACTCATACAAAAGCTGTGTGGATGGATGGGTGGCATTCTGTTTGCCTCTCCTCTCTCTCCTGCCCCTCTCTGTATCAACTCTTTCTTGTCCACATGTTTATTCTGTATGTTCACATACAAGCTAATTTCAAAACTCATTTAGTAGTTCAGTGAATGACAAATTTTCAGCAGAGGTGAATTGTCATGCAAGCTACACCTACTAATATTTTCAAAGGTGCATGAAAACTGTCTCTTTTGCACCTGGGTAGTCACCCTAATAAATAATATTATACTTCTTCCCACCACACATCCTTCTGGGTTGCTCAGCTACCTCCTGCCATTCACTTTATTCTTTGTACTTTTGATTACTGTCTCCTCTCCCACCTGATTGCTCCAAATCCCTACCTCCTGTTGGCCTTACCCTACAGTTGCCAGATCTTAAGAAGATTAATAATTCTCTGAGATTTAAAGCCAGTGCACTGAGTTCCCCAGGCAAGATAAAAAATTTTTTTAGGGCCAATGGTGCTAAAAAAGAAGAAAATTTGATCTCCTTGTATGTACAGTGGTGCCCCGCTTGACGACGACCCTGCTTGACAAGGAAATCGCGATCGCAAAACGATGGTTCCTATGGGGATTTTTCGCTTTACATTGATAAGGTGCCTGCTCCGCGAACTATTTGTTCGCAAAACGATGTTTTTTTCTGGCACCGCAAAATGGCTTCCCTTTGCAAAATGGCTTCCCTCCCTTCGCAAAATGGCTGTTTTCCGGACAGAAGCTTTGGAAGACAGCGATTTTAAACAGCTGATCGGTGGTTCTCTATGGGCGATCTTCACTGGACGATGAGGTATTTCCCCATTGTACCGCATTAACCAGTTTTCAATGCATTCCAATGGTTTTTTTTCATTTGACAAAGATTTTGCTTAACAGCAATTTTCCTGGAACGGATTATAGTTGTCAAGCAGGGCATCACTGTATTGGCTTTAATACCTGGATGCACATCTTCTTTCCACTCCCTACTGATGCCAAGATTCACTGGCTCAGTGTATGTACATACACTTTGCTTACAGAATGTGTCTGGAGAAGGATGATCAGAATGATAAAAGGTCTGGAAACTAAACCCTAGGAGCAACAGCTGAGGGAACTGAGTATGTCTAGCCTGGAAAAAAAGAAGATTGAAAGGTGATATGATAGCCATCTTCAAATATCAAAAAAGTAGTCACATGGATGATAGAACAGGTTTGTCTTCTCTATCTTCAGAGGTTAGGACCCAAAGTAATAGTTTCAAATTATAAGAAAGAAAATTACACATACATATTAGAAAATTTCCTGATGGGAAGAATTGTTCCATGGTGAACAGCTTTGGAGGGTGGTGGACTCTTCTTTGTTGTAGTTTTAAAAACAGAGATTAGATGGTCACATGTCAAGGTTGCCTTAGCTCTGGATTTCCTGCTTTGGCAGGAGGTTGGACATGATGTCCCCTGAAATTCCTTCCAGATCTATAGTTCTATGATTCTATAACACTTGTTAAGAGATAGTACAGGAAATCCACATTGTCTGCCTCACTCTCTCACGCATACACATGCACACACCAACAATTTTGCCATTATTGCAGAAGAATCTGTCTCTTGTACATAAAAAAGAATGCCTGCTTCTTTGTCTTACGTTTTGGCCTGGAAATTTCAGAGAACAAGAAGCTGCTGACATGGCTACTTTACCTCATGCCGCTACCTAGGGCAGTGGAGATGTTTCTATATGAGAGCCACTTGATCTTATAGGACAGCAGCCATTTTAGGATCCCAGAATTCATGCCTGCTGCTGTACCATCCAGATGGGTGGACAGAGGCAGCAAGAGGTACTCGGTTTATATTATCTAAATAAGATTGCACTGGTTCCTCTACTGTGAGAAACAAGTTCCAAGGCTTAAAAGGTTACTTTTCAAAGGGACATATATTTGTAACTCGTTACTGTTACTCAATTTTCCCCTGTTCTATTCATCATTACCCTTGTGCCACAGTGGTTAAATGCTGTATTGTAGCCAAACCTGTACTCACAACCTAGGGTTCAATCCCAGGTAGCTGGCTCAAGGTTGACTCAGCCTTTCATCGTTCCAAGGTCGGTAAAATGAGTACTTAGCTCGTGGGGGGGGGGGAATGTGTAGCTTGCATAATTAATTTGTAAATTGCCCAGAGAGTGTTGTAAGCACTGTGGGGCGGCTTAAGCAGCACACTTTGCTTTACCCTCTTATTGGTTTGTACCTTTAAACATGATTAAACATTGGGAGAAGGGATCAAAATGCCCTCCTCTCTTGCCCTCTCCTAATGAGTAGACATGGTCTAGAGGGGCGGGGTATAAATTTAATAAATAAATAAATATAAATAAATAAATGAGAAAAAGTAACAAGTAAATAGTATTCATTATACAGAGGAAAACAATGTTTTACCAGTTATTGTATTAACATTGTAAAATGTATCATGTTACGCCATTACACCAAGTGATAGTGAATTTCATGTGACATCGTTATTTGCAACATGTTATTGCCAAGTGCTGAATAAACTGCAGAACCAATGTAGTCAAAGTTTTTTAAAAAAATGTTTTTAAGTCCTAATAATTCCACTGGGAGGGAAATAATCATAATTCACCAATGGCCCTCTCTAAAAGTGTGAATGTGATTTGTTCAATTGGTTTCTATTATCCCTAACTCACTTCCCACAAACATCCCCTTTGAAGGCTCATTCTTCTGCCAAATTCTATTCGTGTAAATAGGCAATAAAATCTGATGGGAATTCCTGCATGGGGAGGTAGTGCACTGAAATATGAGGTATTTGAAGATTAGACTGCAAACATTATCCCGAATGAGGTCTAACAAAAGAGCAATGTTAAAATTGGATGATTAAAAACATCTTTTTTTTTTTTGCTTAAAACAACTTATAAGGAGAACCATGAATTTAAAATAGAGTGAACAGTAATGGCAAATAGTTATATTTGAAAAGCATGAGCAAGCACTGAAAACATGAGTTTGGCATACCACTGAATCTAGCTGTGAGTAACACATTAATTCTGATTTATGAAAAGTCCTTTATGACAGTTCATTTGCATCAGATGGAAAAAACATGATATTACATCTTGCTGGGTGACATCCAGTAAAGCGGAATAGACACAACAAATACCCTCCTAGTTGAATATATAACTGGATCTGCAAGGTAAGAGTTAGTCAATGAATGGACAACACCTTGAAACCAAAGGAAATTAAAATAAGTTATCTAATTTCACAAAATGTCCCTCAGCTTCTCTCAACACAGAGAAATATGAGCCTTTAATAAAGGAAAAAGGGAAGATACTGTTCTTTAAAAATTCAAAGGTAGCCAAGGGCAGGAAGTCAAACTGAAGAAGCCAAAGCAGCCTACAAATCATGATCCACTAGGTGCTTGATGGTCTTTTAGTTTTGTTATCTCTGCATGAGTCTACCAAACAGAGACTGTCAATCCCAATGAAAATCACAATTCACAGCTGTTATGATACATTTTCATTTCAGGATCACAGACAAACAGAACTGCTTCAAACCATTCCAAATGTTAAGGGCTTCCATAATTTTAGGAATATTTGATTGGGAATGTAGATGCACAGTCAAGTCTAACTGAGAATTTAGGTTGAAATGTTTCATTTGGGAATTTATACAAAATGAGAAACAATAAATCATTTAGCTTTATATTAGAAAGTTTTTAATGTACATTTTAAAATAAAATATATTAGAAGGCACTGAAATTTTTTTATAATGAGGATGACCAGGCAAAGGTCTAAGAGTTGAGATCCAGCCTGCAAAATAATTTCTGCTGATTCTTAGTAATCTCACCGCAAGTTAATCAAGATGTGATTTTTTTTTAAAAAAAGGCTTACTACTTCACTTGTAAGTAGATATGGCCATGAACCACCAGCACAATGACAGTTCATGATGGTTTGTGGTTCATCAGTGTCCATGAATCGCGATGTCATTTAAAAGAACAAAAACAAACCAGTTTATGGGCAGCAAAATCACACCTCCCACAACACCATAAGCCTTTCAGAAAGCACTAGGGCAGGAAGGAGGTCCCAGACAGCCTACTGCCCTAGTTAGCTGGACAGTGGTGTGGAGGAGGTGGAGGCTCAGACTGAGTAAGGTAAGTGCTGGGGTCCATTAATGGTGTCTGTGTGTGTGCTTTCTGGAAGCGAAATGCCAAACAATGAAAAAGTTCAGCGTTTCACTTCACTTAGTGAAAGTACAGTTACCCTGAACTGCCCATAAAATGAACCACAAATCAGCTCAGTTCATGGGTTTGTTTTCTGCTTCATGGTTCATTTACTGCCCATATTTTCTAGGAAGGAAAAGAAAAAATTATTTTTATATATATTGTTTGCAACCCATTAGTTTCTATTCTATATTAAAATATTGACATTAATACTGAATCTAACTGTTATCTTTAAAATAAAGAGTCCTGTTTAAACCGATATTAAAGCATTCTGTTTAGCATTTAATAACTAATACTACAGTTTTGTTAAACTTAGTATAACTAAGTTATAAGACTCTGCTTATGGTCATCTTTAAGTCCTAGTGGAGTCTGGCAGCCGGCTCAAGGTTCACTCAGACTTCCTTTTTTCCAAGGTCTGTAAAATAAGTACCCAACTCATTGGGGGGAGGGACAATGTGTAGCCTGTATAATTAAATTGTAAATCACACAGAGTGCTTCAAGCAGTATGGGCCAGTATATAAGCAGCACGCTTTGTTTCTGTTTTTTGTTTTTTGGTGGGTTTTTTTTTTTGCATATGCTTTTGTTGACTTCAGCTCACTTCACTGAGCCGCAAAAGCTTATTCTAAATAAAACTGTTAAAAATTAAGGTGCCAAAAGATTCTTTGTGGAGTTTGCCATAATAGATTAGCATGACCAGGCCACACTAATTATTTTTAAAGGAAATGCAGAGACAACAATTAATCTCACAATGGAATGTCTACAGATCCTTACAGAAAGAGAACAGGAGCACCTTGATAGGACATTTCAGTTTTCATTTATCAGCTATGAAACTCAGAGAATTGGTGAAAATATTGGGAGTACAGAAGACTGTCACTTCCTGTCACTGTATTTCCTTTTACATTTTGTGTTTTATATTGTCTATTTGCATGCAGACACTGCCTGAAATCCTACTGTACTTGGCCTAGCAAAAAGGTACACCTGCAGAAGCTCACTGGGAGTGGCTCCCAAACAAGCTGTATTAGGTGTCTGATGGTACAATTAGTTGTGCAAATGTGCCTTGTTCACTGTCTTGTTTTCAGTCTGTAATACATTGTATAGTAAATGTTAGGCCAAAAACAAAACAATTTTTAAAAAAAACAGAGAAGTTAAGAATGCTGTGGCACCTTAAAAACTAACTAGTATATTTTAATGTGAGATTTTTGTGGACAAGTCCCACTTTCTCCGTTCATTTTCTGTTGTCTGAGGAAGTCAATTTGTCCATGAAAGCTAACATTAAAATAGTTAGAATGTAGTTAGTCTTTACATTGCCACAACATCTTTCTTTCTTTCTTTCTTTCTTTCTTTCTTTCTTTCTTTCTTTTTCTTTCTTTCTTTCTTTCTTTCTTTCTTTCTTTTCTTTTCTTTCTTTCTTTCTTTCTCTCTCTCTCTCTTTTCTCTCTCTCTCTCTCTCTTTCTTTCTTTTTATTCGCAAAGGCTTTCATGGCGGGGATCTAATGGTTGTTGGGGTTTTTCAGGTTCTTTGGCCGTGTTCTGAAGGTTGTTCTTCCTAACGTTTCGCCAGTCTCTGTGGCCAGCATCTTCAGAGGACAACACTCTGTGCTCAGGGTGCTGTCCTCTGAAGATGCCGGTGACAGAGACTGGCGAAATGTTAGGAAGAACAACCTTCAGAACACGGCCAAAGAGCCTGAAAAACCCACAACAACCACTTTCTTTCTTTCTGTTTTAGGCCTGGCAATGCTATCACTGATTAACACAGCTACCTCTTCTTAAACTAATAAATGTTGGGTACTTTTAAAATGATAAATGACCATTATGTGGGATTTTGGGGTTTTTAAAGTTTTAAGCTGTAAACTGCCCAGAGTAGTGCTACACTAATGGGTAGTATATAAATTTAATCAATCAAAAATGCCACAAGTGATCTTAGTTTCTTGACAGCTATTGCTTATGTTGACAAGAAAGCACTACTCACATACAAAAGCATGTGGAATTCCATTATATGTCTAACCCTGCCCCTTCAAAACAAAAACAAAATACTAAGGAGGCAATAAGAACAACAGCTAAAGCCACAAAGCAGCCCAATGCTTAGTAGATATGGAATGATGACTGCTATGGAAACAAACAAACAAAAAGTAAAAATAAATGGATCAGAAATCCTGAATAGGAGCACTTCACACTCCCATCTTTCCATTGCAACTCACATTTGTAATTAATTTTTTATTATTATTATTATTATTATTATTATTATTATTATTATTATTATTATTATTATTATTATTATTATTATTATTATTATTATTACTTATCATGATTAATCTTGCAATTTATCAAAAGTCAAATAAAATTTAGATATGAAATTGCACAAAAACCTTATTGCTGTTAGACCAGTTTAATGTTGCTAGATCTCATGAAACCAGCTCTGTTCCTTTGTGAACCATTTTCTTGCTCCTCAAGATTGCACCACAAGAAGCCTCTGTGACGGGGGTGGGTGGGGAGGAATGACAGTCGGCCACTTAAAAAGTACTTTGCATTTTCCTAGGCTTATTTTAGGCTCCAATGTGACCTTTTAAAAAGAACAAATATGATTTGTGTGCGCGACAGAAATATGTTTAAATGGTCAATGGCTGATTCTAGGTGCAAAACTGGCTGCTCTCACTTTGACATGTTTTTCATCACAGGGTATGGGGAGGGAATGGAGGGAAAGGGGCCATGTGGAGTTGCGGGGGGTGGTGTTTGTCACATTTAGCCTTCTTTTAGCCTAGTCTGATTTAAACAAAGGTATGCTTTTTAACCAGACTTCTCAAACATAGGTACTACAGTATCCATCACAAACAAGGTCAATCACTTAGTCACTCTAAGTGACTTCTGTGATTAAAAAAAAAAAGGTACCCTATGGGGCAAGGAATAATTGGGCCCGTACCTCCTAGAAGGCATGAAAAGCCTTTATGAGTACAAAAAAAATAAAATAAAAATAAAAATAAAAATAAAAAAATAAAAAAAAGGGCAGGGGCCACACATGGACCCTTGGAGACCAATTTGCCCATCTCAGCAACGGATGGAAAAACAGTCTGCAGACTTAATTTGGCCTAGCAATTATCAGAATCTGGCCTGCTGGAGGCTGACCATCAATCCCTCCTCACTTTGAAGCCTCAACCTCTTGCAGGATGAGAGGATTCTATATTATGTCAGAGAGACTCCTTTTTGTCACTGTCAAACAGAGCTTGCAGGAGATGTCAGAATCAAAGTCTGGAAATCAATCACCTTCTAGAACTACTGGTTGATAAAGAGGATAGTCCTTCTCCATATGGGGAAAGAAACAAGAGAGAAATTATTCCATCTCTCAATCATCTGTGTGGATCACCTCACTCTTCTCTCTCCCCACATGGTGAAACAGAAAGAAATTTGGAAATGAATTTATAATCCAGTTTTGGCACTATCAGATTTTCTGGCATATAGCACCAAAAACAAACAAACAAAAAAACAATTTCATTGTTGAAGATTGGTTTCAGAAAAACCATAGCTTTTACATCAGCTGCAGCTAAGATGCACTGAGCCCTTTCCATGGTTAACGACATTAATTGTATTTAAAATATAGTATGAAGAATGTCTTGTGTCTTTTATTTTCAGTACTGCTGCCTTCTTTATAACTATGTTGTAGAGAGAAAATGTTTAAGAAAAGGCAAGGCTGATTTTTAAAAAGAAAATATTTATTTCCCAGAAAATCTTAGAACTATAAGACAGACAACCTACAATCTGATCTACATTTTGTAGAACACTGAAAAATATTCCAAATTTGCATGGTCTAAAAATGCTGAACATTCACTTATCTGTATCTATCCTCTGTGGTTTTAATCCCACAGTCATGAGAATCTGAGCTGATTTAATGCTTTTGATTAGAAACTCGTTAAAAACATATCCTGACTGCTTGTTTTGGCAGTTTAGACTTGTATATGAACCAATAATGGAATAAAACCACTAACCCCCCCCCCCAAAAAAAAACCCTGGGTAAAAGGTTCATACAGTAACAATGCTGCCAAGATTTCTTTTTCTATGATTCTTGAAGTCTGGCACCCTCAATATTGGTGGGCAAATTACATGTTATGCTCAAGCAACACATTGTGAGTTTAACAGGGGCTCTATTTAATTTGGAAGAAAGTCTACATATATCATAGAATGCTGTAATTTTATAATGATTAAGGTATGAGCATAGGCTTCAAGACACTCAAGTTTCCCCAGTCATTACATTCAAAAGGCAAATAGGAAAACAGAGTGTTGAGACAGAAGGAGGGGAGGGAAAGAGAGGGGCCTCTTTTGCCTAGAACAGTCTTAGAAATTCTGTGGGCTGCTGCCTCTCCAGTTCCCTTTAAATCCATCATAAAAACAACAAATTGTTCTGAGCCCTTCACTCTCGCCTAAGCAAAATGAAATCCAAGTATTAATTGTATTCCTTTTCAGAACTGTAACACATTTGAATTAGCTCTCAGCATTCTTGTAACAGCATTTCTGAGTATTCTTCTGTTCCCATTGCTCCTCCGTGGGAACATAGAATATAGCATTACAGTAATACCTCGTAAGACGATTGGCTCGCAGGATGATTAATCTGCAAGATGATTGGTTTTTGCGATCGCTCTCGCGCTTCACAAGACGATGTTTTCTATGGACAATTTTCGCAAGACGACAATTTTTCCCCATTGGAACGTATTGAATAGATTTCAATGCATTCCAATGGTGAACTGCGTTTCGCAAGACAATGTTTTCCATGGACCATTTTCTCAAGATGATTTTTCCCCATTGGAATGCATTAATTAGATTTCAATGCATTCCAATGGGGAACCGCGTTTCGCAAGACAATGTTTTCACAAGATGACGTTTTTCGTGGAATGAATTAACATCATCTTGCGAGGCACCACTGTATATTGGGTGAGACCCATCAGGTCATCTAGCCCAGTGGTCCCCAACCTTTTTCAGTCCGCGGATCAGCTGGGGAAGGCAGAGCATCTCCCACACCCATGCGTATGCATGAACAAGAGTGTGCGCTCTCTCGCATGAGCGCACTCATATGCATGCACAAATGGTGGTGTGGCACTTGTCTGGGTGTGTGCACACTCATGCACATACGCAAATGGTGGCACGGCATTCACGCAGGTGTGCTGAAGCACATGCGCAGGCTGTGCAGGGGTGAGTGCATGCGAGGGGTGGGGCGGGAAGTCTGTCTCAGCAGCCTGGTCCGGCTTAGGCCATGGACTGGCACCGGGCCACGGACCGGGGGTTGGGGACCTCTGATTTAGCCCAGCATTATTAACTCTGAATGACAGCACTTTCCAGGACTAGCTCTTTGAGGTCTCCCATCCAAATTTTAACCACATCTCACTCAGTTTAACTTCCATAATTAGAAAAGTCTGGGGGAACTGGTTGAGATACTAAGGCTCCCTGCTGAGACTTCACCTTTGCTAATGAGATTTGCTTATGCTATCAAGACTCCAACCATATTTTCCACTTTTTGTCCTGTTTTTCTTCTTCTGCTTGCTACTTATCCTGAGGGAACTGTCAAATTCTGTGCATCTCAATGTCCCTTCTGAAGAATCTTGCACAGAATTCTGCAGAAAAAATGTTATTGTACACGAATTCTGTGCCGCCCAATGAACTTTCTGGAGAAAGCTGAAGCAGGAAATATGGTCCAGTGCAGAGAAAGTGGCAAATTCTGTGCAGTTTAGGTTCCTTTCTGGGTATGTATGCAGAAATCTCAACATTAAATGTGGTATTTTGCACAGAAATTGCCAAATTCTGGACAGCTCAGTGCCCTTTCTGGGAAAATCTGGAGAAATTTGTGTAGAAAGGTTACCAGTCTGCACAGAAATTGCCATTTTCTGAGACATTCTATGAAGGATTTTGGAGAATTAGGCACAGCTTTTCTGGGAAAATTTGCATAACTGAGATACCGTGCGATCCAGAAACTGTAATTATTCTGTACAAATAGGTTTTTCTTTTGAAAAACTAATTAGTTTCAAAATTTCCAAGAAATCTCATAATACTGTGCACAGAAATTTAGGTGTTAGCACAAAAGAGGAATTTCCCTCCCACAGATTCTGACTAAGAGGAAAAGGCTGTGAGGTTCACATTCTTGCATCTGTTTCTTACCTGGAAGTAAACTATATTGATCTCTATGGGAATTCTGAGAAGACATACAAGGATTGTGTTATTAGTACTGGACACTACACTCACATTATTTTCCTGACCCTCAGCATTAAAATGGAACATTTTGGTCTCACTGATGTTTCAAAAATATATATAATATAATATAAAAAAGGTAGACTTACATAGTATAGTGCATTACAATTTGTACAGTTGAAAATAACATGACTGAATTTCACTTACTTGCTGCCTGAAATTCTGTTGCTTTTTCATGTAGTTGGAAGGCAAATTATGTAACATTCACTTGCTTCCAGCCAACAGTTAAAGAGACCTTGCTGAAATTCTTGAGTGGACACGAAGCCAGAAGGCCTGCATGCCCTCAAGAAAGTCAGCGATGATTCTTTAATTCCCAGCTACAAATAAATGAATGGTATGCTGTTTGCCTTTTGCCTGCATAACTGTGCAACAGGATTTTAGCTAGTATCTATATTTCTTCTGATAAGCAAGCAAGCAAACAGGAAGAAAGAATAGGCACAACAGATCTGTTAAACTTGACAGTGAGGCACTTTTTTGTCTTGATCAGTCTTAACATAGGAAGTCTATTTTATATACAATATATGGATGTGAACAAAGGAACCATCTAATTCCTTAAATAAAGAACAAGGTGGTAGCAAGAAAATATTGCTATAAAGCATGGACTTCATGGCAGGAGCGCAGCAGCAACAACAAGCAGGCATGGTCCTGCATACCAGTAGTTGATGATAAAAAGAAGGGAGCTAATGGTCATCTATCTGCCTTGCTGCATGTTGACACACATTTTAAAAATGAGGAAGCCACCACATTTTACCATCTGATAACCTGATGAACAGGAGTCACTCAGAATTACTCCTAAAACTAATTACAGATATATACAATGCACAAAAGGAGAGAACAAATCCATTGAGAATCTCTTATTTAATCTGTCTGCAGTCATACATTTTATTAAAGTTATGTTTCCACTTGGGTCCACCTTAAGATTTCACGGCATGGTAATAGATGGTAGCTGCGAAGAAAGTGATATATTGGGGAACATGGAACATAGAAACCATCTAGTAGAAGATTCAAGGCTTTTTTGTGAATGCTTAGGAAGCAGGTTGAAAAGGCACAGGTCAGTATTGGCTGTGAACAAAAAAACAATTAACAATTTCAATTGACCTCCTGTTAATGATCAATTCAAAGAAGGGCTGGGAGGGAACTGACATACCTTTTTCCCATGTATAAAACAGCCTTCCGTATAAGATGACCCCCACTTTTCCAACCCCAAATAAGAAAATTTGATTGCTGCTTTCCCCCTCCATTTCCTAAGCCCCGCAAAAGCAGAAGCAAAGGGCTGCGGAAGTGGAGGAGTAAGCCCTGTGGGGCTTAGGAAGTGGAGGGGGAAAGCAGCCATGAAAGGGCTGGAGGATCAAAGGGCTTTGATCCTGCAGCACTTTGATCCCTTCTCCCTTACTTCTGTGTATAAGACGACCCTCAATTTTTAGTCCAAAGATTTTAGATAAAAGTATAGTCGTATACATGGAAAAATACAGGATATATGTCTTATGAGTGAGCACACTGAAGCAACACCAAAAGGAATCTAACACGTTCCACTTTAACTCTTGATTTGAAAAGCCAGCCTGCTTCCTTCCTCAGAGCCATGCAAATTAGAGCCATGGGAAAGGAAGAAGAAGAAGTTGCTTTTGTTTGGAGTAAACATGAAAGGTTATTAAGATGTTGGTTTTGGCAGGTTTGGAATAACTAATTCAATATATAAAAGGGATTAGGTAAACTGGTTAGAAAATATTAGGTAGTCTAGCTTAGTTTTTGATATTTTATGGTGTGTATATCATGATTTTGTTCCAGTATTTTGGGAAGTGTGTTGTTGCTGCTGCTGCTACTGTTGTTATGTGCCATCAAGTTGCCTCTAACTTATGGCGACCCTATAAATAAGTAATCTCCAGAATGTCCTGTCCTCAGCTGCCCTGCTTAGCTGTTGTAAACTCAAGCCAGCGATTCCTTTAGGCAGTCAATCCACCTCGTATTTGGTCTTCCTATTTTCCTGCTGCCTTTGACCTCTCTCAGTATTATAGTCTATGCCAAAGAATCCTGTCTTCTCATTATGTTCCCAAAGTAGGACACACACAACCCCAGGCACCCAGGCAGGAATGCCACCACACACAATAACATGAAACGTCTTCCTACTCTATTCCTCCTAGATTTGTTTTCCTGTCTGGAGTTCCAGTGAAGCACAACAGTGCCCTGAGATTTCAGTTCATGCCCCAAGACCTGATAAATCTAGTACCCTCTCTAACTTGGTGTGGTATGACTATGTACAGTACATCTTGGACTAAGGTTTAAGGATATGTAAGCAAACCGACAGAGAGACAGACAGATAGATAGAGCAATTAAAGAAGTCCAAAGCAGAGAAGTTGCTCAGACCTCTACTTCTCTTAGGTCATCTGGACAGCTGAGACATGCATATTCTGAAAAACTCTTAAGTCACATTATATGATATTTTACTGTCATAGTTAACACTACGAGTGCTTCTCACACAACTTAGGTAATATATATAATGACTCATATTGTAAGTTTTACAGTATGAATATGATTTACGTTGGTGGCTTCTCAGACAGTGCTTTTGTGTGTCCTGTACGTAGTAGTCCTGTGGACAACAGCTCTGTCATCCTGGTGAACTACCTTAATAGTATTTAAGAAACAATGTCTATTTCAAACTGTTGAGTAGCATTCTTATAAAAACTAACTAGAGCCAGATCAACTTTTTAAAAAGACATTTATGATTTTTTTTCTGTGAAAGATTTCACTGAATATGATTTTAACCAAAAACTCCTAAATTAAAAGACAGGATCATTATATATTTAACCTAATCCTATGAAGTTTCAATTCTACATTATTAGGGGAAATGAGGCAATATGTTTCTGGCACCCTGAAAGAATCCCAGTGTATAGTATCTCATTTATTTAGGGACACCAAGTCCAATATGCCCTCTTGAAAGCCTTGAAAAAATTTGGCTGGAAACCACACATTCTTGTTACTCTGAAATTTTTAAATTATAGTTTCAATTTATTTCGTAATTTGAAAACAGTTACAAAAACTTTTAAAACATTAACTTGCACTTATCTGAAAAGTTCAGCAAAGAAGTCTAGCATGTAATTGCAAATCTGGACAAACTTTTTAATAATCCCTGCAGTTGCCTCTCTCTAATCCTTCAACACTGAATTTAAATTCTTGCTTAAAGCACTTAAGTATTAAACATTTAATAATGTGCTGTATTCTCTAGGTTCTGAAGATGATGCATTTTACACATTCCTACCACTCAAAATTATTGCCAGCTTCTTAAATTCCACTTGGACTTTAAAAATGTGCACAGACACAGTTTTTTAAATCTTCATAACTTATTTGCGATTCCTCAACTTTACTGAAATGTCTATGTATAAATAATCCATGGATTCTACCATGATATATCAGTTTTTCCTTATTCATGAGGAAATGCTTCTGCCAACTAAATGCAGGTTGAAGCCAAGATAAAACTCCTACTACGAGTATAACAAATATTTGATGTATCTAACACCAGCCTGCCTTTTAGGCAGATGATATGGTTATAACTGAAGTCAGATAAGGTTTTATCACTGCTGCCATGGTTTAAGAAACATACATGTTATGCAGAATGAGGTGACTTTATTTTGAACTATATTCCTTCAGATTGTATGAACTCTCCATGTATCAATCAACACAAAGCCAAAGAGCATCAGAGCATGAAGTTAAACAATCTTTGATGTGCCTTCTTACTACACATATGGCATTTTCCATATGAGAGAGCATTAAACAAATTATTGTTGACCAGCAGTGTGGAAATGTTTAGGTCAAACTTATGTCAGTTTGTGTAATATGTACCAGTATATGTTGGCTACAAACCTATGTATGGGGACAGCTGAGAAAGTATTTTGCAACTAAAACACAAATCCAAGATTACAACTTGGATGAAATAGTGGGGAGGGAGACACTAAAATTACTTTAGGCCTATTGAATTCAGACAGCAGAAATCTAATGGGAAGTACTTAGTTCTGTGATTCTATGGCTGATTCCTATTCATCTTCATATAACATAAAGTTATACCTTCATGAGCTTGCCAAGCATAACACCTAGCCAGTCTAGATTTTGCAATTTGATAGCACAATCATGTGAGTTAATTTAGCCAACTATGTGGCATGCATGACAAAGTGAATAGCACTTTCACCCTGCCTTTTTTCAGGACCACTGCATCATTTTGTTCTTCCAGAGTTGTGAAATAAGATTTTGGCCAAACAGTAAAATAATGAAAAATGTTGCTCCTTTTAAAAAAATTATTCCCCAAGTTAGCATATGATATTTATATTTATAAAATATGTGTAAAATGTATTCATTCAAGCCCTTCCCAACTGTATAGCATTCAACAGTCCGTTTAGCTTGAAACATTATTTGATAGCAGAAAGAACATAATGAACATTATGCTTCATCCTAAAAAAGAAGGCTTTTGTTGAAAAACACAGTCTAGATAGAAACAATGTGCTTATAAGAAAAGAAGCAAAAAGGCACTCTTTTCTTTGTATTAATAGTAAGAGGAACAATGGTTATTTAAGCTGAATTATTAACCAGTCATCTCATTAAATAGCAACACAGTACATCTATAACTTAAATTAATGTTTTATCTTCAAGGTATGTGTTTTTAGGCGAAGATATTCCAGACCAGCAATACATTCCTCACACCTTAGATCACTGTTTCCAACCAAATATGTTTGGTGCTGAGAGACATACCGTTATGTTAATTTGAGATCAAGCTCTACCTAGAAATGCCCAAATCTGGAGTGTAGATATTACTACTGCCTCTTCTCCTATCAGTTTCAAATGACGAAAATAATAACTAAAAATAAGTACTGTACCTATCCTTCATATTTGTTTAACTTTTTTATTATTTTATTTTGGAAGACAGATATAAAAGAACTCAGTAATAACGGGAGTGGCCAGGAATTATTCCCCTAATTTCAAAACATCGAGAAAATATTAGAGTATAAACATTTCAACCAAAGGAACAATAAAAGCATATCTACTGAACATACACAAAAAGGACACCAGTCATTTCATAATATCTACATCCAACCAGAAACTCAAAGACCATGTTAACATAGGAAGTTATATGAGCTATATGAGAGAATTACACAAATCACATGGGAAAAGCAGGCTTGCAACAGGTAAGCAAGGTTAATGGCAAAGATTTTCTTCTCTGCCCCAAAGGCTTGCTCGACATTAAAGCTACTGTATTAGAGGGAGTTGGTAGGGAGAGAAGACATTTAAAACTGAAAATGAACATTTTGATGGAAGATCAGGATTCTAAACAAATTGTGACCTCAGCACACAGATGAACAAATTAAGAACCAAAATAATTGAGAAACAACCCACCCCCATACACACAGAGACAAAAGTTGAGAGCACATCAAAGGAAGTGGAAGAAAAGTGTTACCCATAAGTAGCCGCCGTTTCACCCGCTTGTCCACATCAGCTACTGACGTGGCATTGAACTCAGAACTCTCAATTGCAGCCTCATCCTCCTCTAAAACACAAGTAAGGGACAAACATGGAGCAGTTGGTTAATGAAAAGCCCAATTTTCCACTGCTGAAGACAGTTTCTTGGCCTGGTGCAACCGAAGCCAAGAAGCATGAAAGCACTAAAACCCCATTTAGAGAGTTAATTCCATTTGAAATCCCAGAAAATCAATCAAAGTGTGCAGGAGGGAGGGAAGGAATGGAGGAAGTGGGCAGAAGAAAATGACAAGGAAACAAAGTAATGAGCCAGCCAACACATATTAAGCTGGTCGTCTCACGCTAGGAATAACACAAACACAAAAGAGAAGGTGCCCCAGATTGGTGTTAATTAAGAAATTAAATTTATGAAGTTTCAAGTTCAACACATGGTTAAAAAAAGGTCAGTCTAAGTGTCAGAGGCTAATAGATGCCAGCTTTTAAACACAGCTGGCAACAAAAGCACTGAACACAGAAGAAAGCTGGAAGAATCCGGTGATGGATGAGCATGGGTATGTGATTGCTTTGTGCACGATGACACAGTATATATAAAAACAATAAAGCATGCAAATTTCTAAAAAATTTAAAATATCAAAGAAAACAAACAAATTTAAAAACAAAACAATTAAGTTGGGCAGTGCTGGTTGCCTGCTTGTCTATGGAATATGACTAACTAAACATTCAATGCTAGAAAAAGGATGTTGCAGGAATATGCTAGTAATTTTAAGAAGCATGCAATAAACGGGGGGGGGGGAAGCATTAGTGCAGGACATCCTACAGGTAGTATCTGATGCCCAATAAATGAAAAGCTCCTTTCCAGCATTACAAGATGTTAAATTATGTAATATTTTAGAAATATGCTAAAAATAATCCATTTGCAAGGATGGTAGAGATGATGGGGTAAGTAAAAGTTTTCATACAAGGGGAAAAGCAATATGGGAAGCAGTGCCTGAGTGATTAAGAAGAAAATATAAACCCGAGTGGGGACTTTTCACATGCAGCAGACATAAAATAAGAGGGTAAGTCAAGAAAACGAAGACAAAATGGATTAGGAAAAAGGTACTAATGTGCCATTGCAGACATTTGCATCGTTGCAGTGATGTCCAAATTACTGACACCACTGAAGATAACAAATGAAAGGTAGAGAGAAAGAAAAAAAAATAAGAGGAAAATCAGAAGAAGTGGAAGCAGCTGCAGGTTTTATCTGTGGTAACACTAAATGGTTGAGTTGTAACAAGACATTGTTCTAAGAGAAAACCAAGTTCTAGATGAGATCAGGCTGCAATAGAGGCTTTGGTTTGAGGGTTTTCATTTTTCTTTTTAATGTTTTTTTTCCAGAAATTAATGGACATCAGGTATCAGACAAGACAGGCAATCAGGAACCATCACCAGAAAGCAAGAATAAAAATGAAAACAAAACAAAACTTTTTAAAAAAATATCTAGGAGAAAAAGCTATTCAGAAGAAGGAAAAGGAGGAAGGGGTAAAAACACAAGCAGCAATATGTGTCTTGCATCACGCAAACAGAAAATGCAACATAAATTTATACTATATAGCATCATTGCAAAAATGGAGGGGAGAAAGTGCATTTTTTTCAACTGTTAACAGTTACTAAATGCCAAATAAGGATAATATTGAAATCAGAGGACAGGAAAATGTAAACATGATGATGCAGTTGTTTTTTTAGCTCTCAGAAAAAATATATATACAGTATCCAGGTCCCCTGTCCTGGAACATCTCTACATAACCTTTGTGGTTAGACTGGTATCTTACATAGACAGGTCTGTTTCCTATGTGCATAGATCTGTGGGAATCCATAAGACTCAGCTATTATGAAGTAAAAATAAAACTAACCCAAGAAGAAGTCAAACATCATTATAGCATGTATATTATAATCAATATCGGATTTGTTTTTAATAAGACTAAAAGGTTCATCCTTAAATCCAAGTCTGTTCATTTCATCCATGAAGCATCATCTGCTCACACTGAATGTACCCTTCACAATGGGACTAACTGAACAGTTTCCATTCCAGGATCAAACCCTCTCTATGCACATTTAATCAAAGCTTGCTGAAAGGACACTTAATAGCTTTAGTTCAATAGAACTCAGGGCATATGCAGGCTCAGAGATCAGAAAAGTTACTTTTTAAATTACAACATATCAAAATCAAGAACAACTTATAAACCAAGTTGGGTTGGTCTTTATCCCCTAAATGTTCAGGAGTTTCATCCATGTGCTGGACATAAGCTGCCTTCACACAGAATATCCCTGCTAGCACAAGCAATGGCTAGGGGTGTGCCACTCACTCTTCCTTCCTTCCTTCCTTCCTTCCTTCCTTCCTTCCTTCCTTCCTTCCTTCCTTCCTTCCTTCCTTTCTCCAAATTTCTTCAAGAATTCCTCAAGCAGAATTCTGGGAGTTCTAGTACACAGACAGATACCTATATTTCACTCACCTGGAACAGGACCTACCTCAGAAATTTGTGAGGCCCGTTTCCTGTTACTAATGTACACAAAAGAAAACCACCCCAGAGTTTCCTGGGGGGTTGTTTGCAGGTGTCTGTCTATGGGCTGGAAGTCCCAAAATTACAACACACAAATGGTACACTCCTACCAGCTGTACAGGTTGGGGTATTCTGGGAGTTGTAGTCCAAAAGTGTAAGTTTTTCTCATCCCTGCATAAGTTTGATAAAATTAGACATTTATCCCTAGATGTTAATGTACCTTAGTTTCAACATAGATATGCACACAATTTTAATATTAAAGAGGGAAAAATGAATGCTATTTAAACTATATATTAACTCTCACTGTATCAAATCTGTTGGAATTATTCAACCAAACTTCTTTGTTTTGTACAATTAAATGTGAAGTTGGCTTCTAGGAATCACTATAAAATCTTCTACTATTTACTTCCATAAAATCATATACTTAAAAATTCATAAACATGCTTTCAATATTATCTATCAGAATTCTCTAAATTTCAAGTAAAAATTTTACTAATTCTAAACTAATTCTAAACTATGAGAAAAATGCAGCCAGCAAAACAGTTTTAAATTTAATTAATATTCATGGGAAAAGATAAATATGTGACTAACTCATCCAACAAGAACTTGGCTTAACTTGGCTAGATGAATGTTTGTGTTTTTGCACTATCAGGAATGCAAAGATAATGGCATGCAAACAGACACCAAGCAAATATAAGCACAATCCAAATAAAATTAGATTTAACTTTTAATATTTGAAAACATACTTCATTCTTCCACTGAAATAAACACATAAAGGTGCTTATTTTTTTGTAGGATCATGTCCTTTAAGTATATTTCACATTGTTTAATTTCTCTGCCTTTAAACTGATCAAAACATCAATTGCTATGATTCACCAAAAGTGTGCATTTTAAGTCCACTGACTTTAAGTGCAAAATTAAGCTGGCGAACTCAATAGGCTTCAATGAGACTAACTGTGGCTAGGTTTTTAAAATGTTTTCATATTTTGGTGTAAAATCTGGAGTGAATTTAATGTATCTCTTTAACCTGAACCAACTGCAAACTTAAAAGAGAGGGCAGTGCTATTTTTTCTATGCTTGCAACAACAATAAAGTCTAGACAAGAGGCCACCTTTAGAGAAAATATTCTACTCTTTTGAATTCTTAAAATTATGATTAAAATTGTTCAAATGACTATTCCATGTCAGAAACATTCCTTCTATAAAATTATAGCTCTTCCTGGATGTCATTCACAACTGCTGTATGCTTTGGTGCCTGCCTATCAAGTGATTTCTTTCCAAAATTTGAATGCCATGTCTCACTCTGCTCAGAAATCTAGGCATCAAGTTCTCATGATGGAGTTTAAAACAATTAGCATTTACTATATTCATTTTGCTATGAATATATTATAAACTAGTTTAAACAACTGCTTCGTTGGCATACACAACAGAATGTTTTCTTTTTTAAAAATGAACTCTTTTCAAGATTTTTGATTAAAACAAGCAGATAAACTTCACAGGATAACCGAAGTGTTTTTTCTGGTACATGTTGCAGTGTGCCTAATCATGAAATGAGATATATTACCACTATGCATAGTAAACTGTTGTGCATGCCTCACATTTTGAGTGAACGTAATCAAACCAAAGAATTCATGGCTGGGCCTGGGGTTGAAAGTGGGCCCTCTGAAATGTTGAAGTGAGGCACCCCCTCATCTTAATCTATGGGTGGCCCATAAATCAAAACCTAATTTGAGTAAAACCCAAAAATCTGTGAAGATAGCACTGTCACAAATCGGCTAAGATGTTCAATTCTGACCACATGGTTGTGATAAAGGGTACCCCTATGAAATAAAATGTATTTAAACATAGCAGAAATTATTCTTGTTAGCACTTTCCCTGAGTGAATCAATTTCTGAAACCTCCTATCACAATAAGAATCATTTAATTCCAAAATAATTCTTAAAATAGGTAAAGCATAACAGAATGGGTAGCAGAATATTCATATACTGTTGGTTAGTTTTACTTGTACATGAATACCCTGTATTCTTACTCTTGTATTTAATAAACAGGCATAGAAACAGAGGTCTAATGTATTTTCCAATGTACTATATTGGTAACAATGTAGAACACTATGCACAAAAATACAAATAAGAAGTCATAAAAGAGTAACAACCTTTGAACAAATGTTAAACGTTTTAAGTACTGCTTCCCTGATATTAAAACACCCAATCTTCTCAAATAAAATGAAGAGTTTATCATATAATCTTTCAGACAATATTTCAGTTTCACATGCACACACATGCATGAATGCACGCACACACTGTTTAGAATGGTACTTACCAATACATGTTCGACCATCTGAGTGCAGGGCATACTTCTGATGACAACCGCATACGGGACCAGTATCTGTGTCATCACAGGTGTGTTGGCAGCCTCCATTTCCATAGTTACAGGTTACTAGTTATTTCCAAAAAAATATGTGCATATACATATGTATGAATAAAACAACAATGAAACTAATTAGTTTCAGGATGGGTGAGTTCTAGGTGCATATAAGAAATGGAAATTTTTAAAAGGCAGTGTGTATGGCAAGATAACTATACGTATTAATATCAACACTGTTGTTTTTAAAATGTCTTATCTTGTTGGACAGTAATATTTTAAGGAGACAATTTCCTGTGCGTATGCTCACAGTTTGGCCCCATATAAATAGTGGTGCAAGGACTGGAATTGTGGCCATTCCCCTGCTCCTTCTCATTCTGGATTGCCACATGTTCAAGATTCAGGTTACACAGCTTCCTATATATATATATATATATATATCAGCAGCTAATATTGATTACAAATAAATCATCCACCCTCTTCAAGCTAAATCTAATGTCAGCCTACAAGAGAACATTTGTATTAGTTTAGTTTTTCTTGTTCCTTTATTATGTAAGCAGGAAGGCAAGCATCACTGCAAACATGCAATCTATGTTGCAAAACCACAAACCACAAGCTGCACCAGACACCAGCCTTCCTAAAACCCTGTGAATGAATGTCTGTGAGTAAAGTGGACATCCCACCATTGCATACAAATCTAAGGCTGGAATACTCTTGTTGTTCCTATAAAGTTTGTGTAATTTGTCACGGCTAATTGTATTTATCTGTCTTAAGTACCAAAGCATATCTTGGTCACATGCCGAATTGCATAAACAAGAGATGCACCAGCACTTCATTAATTAGCTGCAATTAGCCACAACAAAATCTGCAAATTTAAGACGTTTATATTCCTCCCTGTATCCTAGGATCAAATCTTATGGAGACAGGATTCCAGACTACATTCCTAGATATCTTAGTTATGGACTGTTTTTCTTATACACAGATAGATTCTTTGTATAAAAAAAGAAAAGCCTTGAATGCATTATAGATGTGTATTGTGTCAGAGGAACGTCAGTAGACTCCTACCACAACATATATTTTGCTCTGTGCTATTATATCACCTATACTCTAATTATAGAATGTAGGATTGTTTTTCTTCTACTTATTTACATGAGTAACATCCATTATTAATAAGAAATATGTTTTCCTGTGGGTAGGGTGTTGTTCTTTCCAGCTATGCTGGAAATTCACATTTTCACATTTAATATATATATTTTAAAAAGCCAAATTCTGAACCTATTTTTTATCCTTAGATCTTCAGAATAGTAAAACATTTAAAAAGAAAGAATGACGCCTGAGCTTAACATCTTCCACATAGCCCTTCTTTTAAACATTTTATGGTTTTAAACTATAGCTATTTAGCGACTCTCTACTTTGGGTGAACAGGAATTACTAGGTAGCTCAGTGGCTTAGGTCACTGACTGCGGGGCCAGATGGTGGGAGTTCAATTCCCCACTGTGCCTCCTTGACAGAGGCTGGACGCAGTGATCCATAGGGTCCCTTCCAGCTCTGCAGTTCTAAAGCTGTTGTTTTTGAGGCAGTATATCTACAGATTTTTTCCTACTCATGTAAGCTGGACAACCTCAAGAGAAGGTTCCTTGTGGTAGCTCCAAATGCAAATATCATGACAAGAGCAATAATAATAATAATAATAATAATAATAATAATAATAATAATAATAATAATAATAATAATAATAATAATAATAATAATAATAATAATAATAATAATAATAATAATAATAATAATAATAATAATAATGTCTTATTATGCCAATAATAATAATAATGCCATCAGGTGATTCTAGCTTCACCTGAACACAAACTTCACTAGAAGTGTTTAGACTAAGCTGCATCCCCATATCCATGATAAGAGAAAAGTCAAACTACTTTAAGGGAGTTCAGTTTTATTCAGTTAAAGTGAATATGGCAAAATGAACACTTGGGAGATGTGCTATACTGGACAGTATATGATAAATACTTACAACATCTAAAATTGTTTTGAAAAATCAGAGCTAGTTTCCTATGACAGCCCTATTCATGATAAGGAATTGGTCTCAGTATTCCACCATTAAACATACAGTATGTGTTTTAAACCTTACTATTAAATTGACAAGAAAAGAATTGTTTAGATAAGGTTTATATGTTTTACACTGAGTGTCCAAAATCCTTCCCCTCTTGCAGTTTTCTCCCATTTTTCTCTGACTCTCAACATTCCAAAGCCGCTGACCCTGCTCAGTCGTTACAGAGCTGTTTTCACATTCCTTTTTAACCTCTTAAAACTAAAGCAAAGCTTACGTTGTTGATAGTGTCTATTTTAAAACTGTTGCATTTCAGCAAAATTCAAGGTTCCCTCAAGCATCCCAACACTCCCCTTATTTCTCATTTTTGGCAATGTTGGTTCTATCCCTTGCTACCCAAGTTTGCCATTACAAACTGATGTCAGTGTCAGTGAATGCTGGCCATCTTGGATGAATGAATGCCTGTTTTGTCTTTTTTGGATCCAAACCATTCAATGTATTGGGATGACTCATCTCTGTATTGAGATGACTTGTCAATATTAATTGATGCGTTTCTGGATGCAAAGTATCACGACCATAATACTGAACATTGCTACACCATCATGTAAATATTCCTTTACTAAATGTTGGGCATATTGCAATATATGCATTTAAACCCCACATAGATATGCACTGTGCCAAAAAGCAAAATGAGATTATCACAACAGCATAACTTCAAGCACTCAGAAGCCAAGAAATACCAGGATGATACAGGCTCACTCCTATTCTGTACTGTACTTTAAAAAAAATGAAATGTAGCCACTTAAATGTCTTTTTTTCAAAGTTACTCCCAGAGAAAACCCTTCACACCTGCTCTACTTGCATCCCATCTTTTTAAGGAAGACAAGGAAGTGCCAATGGAATTATATCAAGGATGGGCCAAATCCTCCAGATCTCATAATAATCTGGAATTTAATATCCTGGATAATTAATGTAGGAGATTGGATTAGGCTCTTGGGAACTGTTGCACAAGAGGGATATAATCATTGTGCAAGAAGTCTTAGATTTCTTAGTCCTCAGCATCATAGTTCAGTTGCACTTTTCAACTGTGCCCTTCTAATTTCTTATAGTATGCATGGGTATGGTACCATTCCTAGCAATTAGGAACCGAAACCATGGATGCTGCCATGCATGTATGGCATATCCAGGGATGCAGGGAAGTTGTTGTCAACACTACTTGCAAGGATTTAGAGGCCCCCAAGAGCACAGTTCAGGCCATCAATTTCTGGGGACTAGATGGTGTAAAATAATCTGAAAAGTAAGTAAATAGTTCTTCTAATTGCATTTAAAATACAGCTTTCACAAAGTTTGCTATCACCTCCATTATATGATATTATAGTTACAAAAACTCTGTGGATAAGGCTGAGACTTATCCAAGTGACTTATTCAAGGGATGCCATTTGGTCACGAACCGGCACTCTACACACTCTACCATCCTATCTCTCTCACCCATATTAGTTTCTGAGGAGAAGGAGGTATCAAGCAATAACATCTTAAAATGTGCCGTTATTTTTCCTGTCTTGGGAGGCTAGCCATTATCTTTGCCTCTGGCCACATGATGAAGTCTAGAGATACACTTTGCACAATTCTCCAATGGCTGCAGAAGAGTGCTAACGTTGGGACAGTGTGTATAATCTACTTCTGGATCCTGTTGCAGGAAACTGAGATTCAAATCACTGCCCAGCTAACTGCTTTAAGACAGTCTCCTTTTCTCATCTGACAAGCCAACAAATTAGAATGTATTATCCAGTATTGTATCTGCCATATCTATTAGCATCAGTATCTTGAGTAAAATAGTGCAGAATTACTGGATTTCACATTTTATAGTGTTTTGTAGGTATAGTTTCTCCAATCATTATAGTGGAAGAACCTCACCTGTGAAAAAATCTCAAAAATCTTGCTATTTTAAAAATGAGAGGCTTGTCAGGGATAAGATCTGTAAATCTTATAGTCAATTAATAGAATAATTCTCTATCTTCCTTGCAATTGTTTATCAAATTTTCTCAGATGAAACTGATGGGTGGAACACTTCTTCTTTGCAAATATTATCCAGTGGATTTTTAAAATAATTTATGTCACCATACAAAGCATTTCCAGACAGTGGCTTCAATTATAACTTATGAAGGCCAGATTATAAAGAGTGTAGCTGAATGTGAGCATACTACGGAGGTAGAGTCAAGGTTATAACAACAGTTTTAGTAAAGGCATTTCCTTATTTCATAATTTGGGCCCAATTTCTTGCATTGAAATAGTCTTGCATATTTTAGACATGTAGCTATTGTTAAAGCCAGACTAATTTCAAGTTTTGTCAAGATTCCTGAATTAATTTCGACAGTGGTCTTAAAAAGCACATCTTTCTAAACCTGAAATAAGACGAATATTTTAAAATATGTGTATGCATTCAAGAAGTCATGTTTAAGAATTTAGTCATCTTTGTCACATTTTGAAATTTCCATGACATTATTTAGTTTATTAGACCTATATTTTGATTATTTATATTCCTGCAGGGCTATTGAAAACGTGGTAGCAAATGTTCTCCAATATATAGCCAATTTTTAAAAGAAAGATGAATATTTTTTTAAAAAAATATCAGTTTCTAAATATGGTACAATACATGTTTTCATATGGATTTTGCTTTCATTTTGTGATACAACCTGCTAAAGTGCTTTTCCCATATGGGGAAGTATTTAAGCAGCACATTTTGCTTTGCTTTGCTTTGAAAATAAGGTAAAGGTTCCCCTTGACATTTAGTCCAATTGTGTCTGACTCTAGGGGGCAGTGCTCATCCCCATTTCCAAGGCATAGAGCCACTGGTTTGTCCGTAGACAGTTTCCATGTTCAGGTGGCCAGCGTGACTAGACATGGAACACCGTTATCTTCCCACTGTGGTGATACCTATTTATCTACTCGCATTTCTACATGCTTTTGAACTGCTAGGTTGGCAGGAGCTGGGACAAGCGATGGGAGCTCACTTGGTTGCGTAGATTTGATCTTACAACTGCTGGTCTTCCTTCTGACCTTGCAGCACAGAGGCTTCTGTGGTTTAACCCGCAGTGCCACCACATCCCCTGCTTTTAAAGTAGGGGAGGCTTAAAGCTTTGACATCTGCAGAGCAACTTCAAATCCAAAAGCTGGCAAAATTTAAATATTGACTTTGTAGGACTTTACATGTATTATAACATTCATATTTTCATGTGTAGTTTACTTTCTACCCTATAATTTCAGAATCTTTAACAGACTCACTAATCAACATGTGTGAGAAATATCAGGCAAAATCCAAACAAATAAAAGCAAAACAAAACAAGCCAAAAACATACGGCACCTTAAAGACGAACTATTATATTTTAATGTGAGGTTTCATGGATAACTCTACTTTTTCAGACATATGGGGGAAGAAGAAATACTGTATGAAATATCACTTTCACAATTAAAACATACTATATATTCATTGGCTCTAAGAGTTCAGTGTGTGAGAGAAATTCTTCAACCTTATTAAGTAATGATATGCTGAGGGATGGACATTTAATTACTGCAGCTAAAACCATTTGAAAAATTAGGATAGATTTTTGAGATTGTTCTCTAGAACCACAAAGACTTTCCTTCCTTTTTCATACCCTTCTGGGGATACTGCAGAATCATTGATGCCAGACTTATGACCCTCAACTGATGAGAACATCTTCTTTCCTAATACCTGCCAGTCCACAAAGTTCCCATGCAGGAAAAATAAATAATTTAAGTACAAAGAGAGTTTGTTTCATAACTGGCTGGCTGAATTGCAGAGGATCTGCTGCAGGGAAGGAAGGAAACTCTGGAGAGGTTTTCTTTGGGAGTGAGGAAAATATTTTATTTTAAAATAAAATATCAGCTTTTAACTCTGGCTTTAAAAACAGAAACTTGCTAGGCTAATCAAGGGAAAGAGAATTCAAGAGTTATGGAAAATGATGCTATCCTCACCATTATTCCATCTCTTTGATTCTGTGGGAGGAGCAGAGCAGGCTAACACTTGCTGTTCACATGGTGAGGCAATGGACGCCCAATAGAAGTATTTTTTGTTTACTGAGCCTGGGTATTATCTGTGATCCCCAATAATGTATGTATGTGTGTCTGAACTAGTTTAAGTAATTTCCTATTCCTCGGGAACAGGAATTATTTAACCTCTAGCTTTGAGGGTATTGTCTAGTGCAGAAGTCTCCAACCCCCAGTCTGTGGCCTGGTGCTGGTCTGTGGCCTGAGCCGGACTGGGCCGGGGAGAGAGACCTCCCCCCCGGACACACTCCCCCGCCGCACAGCCTGTTTGTGCCTGCGTGCAATTAAGCACGCACCCACATGAGCGCTGTGCTGCTCTTTTAGCATGCGCATGAGAGTGTGCTCCTTCACGCATGTGCACGAGCGCAGGGGGGTGTCCCGCCTTCCACAGCCAGTCCGCAGGGCTAGAAAGGTTTGGGACCACTGGTCTAGTGCACTCTCTATGACCAAGCTCACCTAGAACGACTCTAATGATAACTTAGAGATTCCTTTTCAACTTCTGGCAGTGTCTGACACAAATTTAAAGTGAAAACTCACAACCTCTGCATTCCCACAATGTGAAGGCTTAAGGCAGGGAGTCCTTCTCATATTACTAGTCTAGTAGCTACTTCAGGGTACTGTTGCCATGTTCTGTTTTCAGGTCAGGTCTGTCAAAGAACTATGGATGTTGCAGCTTTTTGAGGAGTTAGAGAAGTCCTTAGCAAATAACCCAGTATTCTTACAAAACTGCAATACACATTTTTATCAATGTCACTCAGAACTGAGATATATTTGGTACATTCATGATTCAATGAAAGCAATGGCCAGTATCAGATCAAAAGAGACTGTAGCATTTTTTCACATCCCAAAACAGTCCAGAGAGGATTTCCGCAGTCCTTGAGATGCCAAAGCTAGAAAAATACATGTTTTTGTTTTATAAACATTTTACTTAGGTTTGTTTTTATTTCTTCCATTCCTCTAAAACCTATAAGATAAAATTTGGCAGTCTGCTGACAGTTGAATCCTCCCCCTGGCTGGATTAAACTATTGTGACATTGTGGCATGTTCACAAACACCCAATTGACTCTTTGTTCTAAAATTCTTTTAACCAACCACTCTAATTTAAAGGGCATTTAAAACATATAAAAATCAGCAACATAGACAGGCATTTGAATCATAACATTCAGTATGTTCACCATCTCAAAGTCTTGTAGGTCTTCGCACAGCCCTTTAGATAACTCTAGTGGTGCCAACCATAAAGTCTGCACCTGCATGAAACAGAGTAGATGCCTCACTGGCTTAAAGACATGCTGAAGGCAACTACTTTGGTCAAGGCCCAATCCATTATATCTTTATGAATTCCATGCTGGGCATCTGAACAATAATTCACATTAAGTTGCCCAATGCTGAACACAATGTGTATATCTGAGAGAACTAATTTGAACCTTTGAAAAGGCTGCAATAACAGCAAAAGTGATTGTAAAAGTAGCAGATAAATAGGACCAGGATCAGGGATGGACTGTTTTAAATAAAATCTGTTGCAGCATCTATATAAATCTTGTTGCAAAATTCAGGGTGGGATGTTTTGCATCCACATGATACACTACCTTTCATTACTGGAGTTCATTCAATTCTATATATTAAAATCAAATCCTAAGCTGCTTCTATTTCAGTGGGTTCAGTTGAACATCATAGTTAAGGCTGGCTTACAATTTTAAGATATGGATCCAAAGTTTCCTAACTATCTGTTCAGAAATGTACAGCTTCTCATTTTATATCATTCCCCTGTTTGTAACATATACCGGTAACCTGTCGTTTAGCTCTTACTTCTCTGCTTTCAAGGGGAAAAATACTCAACGACCTCAGGCCAATAAAATCAAATTGATTTCTTGATTTATTTATTTATTTTACAAAAAGGAAAAAGCAATATGGACAAAAACATGCTGGGTATTTGAGATTTGTCTGCATCTACCTACATTTGCAGTCCTTCTGGTTTTTGGCAAGTTCAAAGCCAGGCCTACATTCACAGGCAACCCCACCTTTGGGTGTCTCCCGGCAGATATGTGCGCACCCATGATCTTTGTTCATACAGTTCATACCCTCTGGAGAAAGAGAAAGAGAGAGAGAGAGAAAAATGCACAATTTCTGAAAACAATCCAAATTGCAATCAACTCACAGCAATCATGAAGGTTCATTATCACATTTCGCATTACAAACTACCCCCCCCCCCAGTTTTGGCATTTGAGCTGTTTCATTCCTGCAAATCTTTTTCTTGAGTGAGAACTCCCAGAGATAACTGCTATCAAATTCATTTCTGTGTGAGGAGACAGTGTTTGGAAGGCTCATGGCAGCTTTGCAATATCACATATTAAATATCTTGAATGGAAAATTAACCATGTCTTCAGAGAGAATGCTAGTATGGGAAAAAAATCATTTCTCCCTCTCAAAAGAAGGGGGGAGGGGAAGAAAGCAAATGGCATCCAAGTGGAGATTATCATTTTGCAGCATTTTCACCAAGCAAGCTTGTGGGCTTCTGTCTCTCATTGATAGTCATACTACAATTTGCGAAAGCTACGTTTTGCTCACCACTTTAAAAACAAACTATTCTTCATTTGTTAATAATTTTTCCATACCCTTCCACCTCCAAATGTGACTTATTAAAAAAAAAAGAACCCACACACTACAAAACTGTTAACGCCTAAAAATTATTTCAATAACATGATTAAAAACATTTCAAATCCATCAAATCCTAAATGCCCAGCCAGGGAAAATACCAAAAGCAGAGTTTAAGATATTCAAAATCCACTTACATTTTAGTGTTGACGGAAAAAATATCCCTAGCTAGCTTTAGAAACATGCTGACTGGCTGTCATTGACAAGTTGTAAGTACGTAACTGATTTCATCAAAACATAGTCACCATTTTATACATCATTGTAACATTCCCATTATTATACCACCTTCCTTGTTATTTTAATTTGCCTATAAGGACTGTGTTGTACATTATGACCTGGATTAACAGAATTATTCTTGCTCTGTCTGTGGTCCATCTATTATTGTATCTTCTTCACCTGTTCGCCAACTCTATTTTGCTTTCTCCTTTTATAGCTTTACCATATTAGGATATCACCTCATTGGATACAGGAGTTCTAGACTTTGAAAATGTATGATATAACAAATACATATTTTTCCTGCAGTCTCTATGATGCAATGGGAGTCTGTTTATAAGGACAAATGCAAGTAATGTCCCTTAATGCTCCCATGGTACTAACCATAATAGTAACTCTGCAAACATAAAGAGTGAAAAAAAGCCTGGCAATTGCTACCAGTTTATACTTGCAACAGTATCTCTTAATCTCATTGGATGAACTTGGTGGTGAAACAAAACTTACTACACCAAATGAACAGTACATTGTGCACTAGAAAGATAACAAAACATTAATTAAAGTACAGGGCACTGCTCTTTCTGTTCACTTTTTAAATGACACACATGGTTAAGTCTATAAAAATAAAATTAGTGAGCACATATCTTTTTAAAAAACTTATCTGGGAACAGAACTTGAGGAGCACTTTCAGTAGCAAAGATGTGAAGACATAAATTTCCATAACAATCATACCAGAATAAATAGGCATTAAATTGCAGGCGTATGGGCTGCACTCATAGCAGTTTTTCCATAAACCTGTGGAAATGCAAGTGTAGGTGTTCAGCCTCATTCACTCTTTAACCTGCAAACAGTCCCTATCAATGTTTTCTTCTTAGTTTTGGGAAGCAACTGGCCTGATGTGAATCACAAATGCTAATAGCTGCTTATGGAACTTGTGCAGCAATCTAAGCCTGAAGGTTACATTTAACAGACAGGAAGGAAATCAGGGGGAAAAAACAGTCTTGTTGCTAAACTTGCTACCTACAGTAAACAAACAAATATTCTACTCTACAGACCGTAGACATTCAAGTGAAAATTAATGGCTCTCAGATAGTAAGATGTTTGGTTGTTGTAAGTTTTTCGGGCCATCTGACTGTGTTCTTGAGGTTTTTCTTCCTAACGTTTCGCCAGTCTCTGTGGCTGGCGTCTTCAGAGGACAGGAGCCAGAACTCTGTGCTCTGCTGCAGTTTGTGGGATTTGCTGTTTAGTCGTTTAGTTGTGTCCGACTCTTCGTGACCCCATGGACCAGAGCACGCCAGGCCCTCCTGTCTTCCACTGCCTCCCGGAATTGGGTCAAATTCATGTTGGTAGCTTCAGTGACACTGTCCAACAATCTCATCCTCTGTTGTCCCCTTTGCCTCTTGCCCTCACACTTTCTTAACATCAGGGTTTTTTCCAGGGAGTCTTCTCTTCTCATGAGATGGCCAAAGTATTGGAGCCTCAGCTTCAGGATCTGTCCTTCCAGTGAGCAATCTGGTTTGATTTCCTTTAGAATGGATTAGGTCTGTTCTCAATGCAGTCCAGGGGACTCTCAAGAGTCTCGTCCAGCAGCACAATTCAAAAACATCAATTCTTTGGCAATCAGCTTTCTTTATGGTCCAGCTCTCACTTCCGTACATCACTACAGGAAAAAACATAGTTTTGACTATGCGGACGTTTGTTGAAGGTGATGTCTCTGCTTTTTAAGATGCTGTCTATGTTTGTCATCACTTTCCTCCCAAGAGGCAGGTGTCTTTTAATTTCATGACTCCTGTTCCCATCTGTAGTGATCATGGAGCCCAAGAAAGTAAAATCTGTCACTGCCTCCATATCTTCCCCTTCTATTTGCCAGGAGGTGATGGGACCAGTGGCCATGATCTTAGTTTTTTTGATGTTGAGCTTCAGACCATTTTTGGCGTGCTCCTCTTTCACCCTTATTACGAGGTTCTTTAATTCCTCCTCACTTTCTTTTTTTTTAAAAAAAATATTTTATTGTATTTTTCTATTTTTCGATCTTTTGCAACCAGAGTGATTTATTACAATATATTCCATTCATTTAATCTTATCTTATACTCTCTAACACAGTGTTCCTCTTGAAGCTATAGTTGTTCTGGAGGATCTAGAAACAACTTGAATGGTTGATAGCACTATGCCTATGTGGCACCTCTCTCTAAGTAGAACTCATACAGCTCCTTTGTACGTGTCTCAGCTACAGGCAAATAAACAACTTAGGAGATGGTTTATGTGAAGGTAGCAGGAGACTCACACAGAGTCCAATCAAACATGGAGTAGAGTTCACTGTCAAGCTGTGTAACATTAATAGTAGTGAGCAGAGATCTTTTCCACTCAATGTAGTGTCATTCAGTGAAGCTTTTCCAGGTGGTTAAGGACTGGCTATATTCTGAGCAAGGTGAGATATTGTGGACCCTCAATAACTCATTGTGATGTCATCAAGAATGGTCAATATGACCAGATAGGCGGGGTATAAATAGAATCAATCAATCAATCAATCAATCAATCAATCAATCAATCAATCAATCAATCAATCAATCAATCAATCAATCAATCAATCAATCAATCAATCAATCAAGATATGTGGAAAGTAGAATCATCTTGATTGTCATAACTTAAACACCAAAAGCAATTTTATCTGTGGAGGTGCCCAGAACATTATCACAATCCATTTTTTATTACTTGAGTTTCAGGCTGCTGAGGTCTAAGGATGTGAACAAGGTATGACTGGCTGTGTTATGGTTGATTGCTGCCTGCCTTTAGTTCATATAATGTAATTAAATTCTTTAGAAAACCTTCAGTTTATGATTGCGGGATTCTGTGCTTCTGCAGCCACGATTCGCTTCGGGCAGACTTTCCCTGAGTGAATGGCTGTCTGAGAGGGATTTTTATTGATTGATTGATTGATTGATTGATTGATTTGATCTAATTTGTATCCTGCTCATCTGGTCTATATGACCACTCTGAGCGGTTTTAAATAGACTGCTGTCCCTTGATGCTTTTAAATGTGGTTTTAGTACTGGTTTTATTTACTGTTTTTAATATAATACAGTATTTGTTTAAGTATTTTTAAATATTTGTATACTTACTGTTGTTAGTTTTTAAATATTGTCTTTTAATGATATAAGCTGCCTAGGATCCTTTTTAAAGAGCAAGGTGGGATAAAATATTTTTTAAAAATAAAATAAATAAAATCTCTGTTTCTCCAACTGCACAGCTACCATTTTCCAACAGCACAATTTCTCCCCAAAATGGATATTTTGTGTCCAACTGCATGCTAAACAAACAAACAAACCAAAAAACCAAAAAAACCAAATCAGAAAGACTGGGTCTCCTATCTACTGTGTCTCATGACTGATAATTCAGTGGTGCAGTCACCAGTTTTCATTTCCCCCCCCAGGTTTCTTTGCTGCCCTTTTTTTAAAAAGGGAAATGTTTATGTTTTTCAGTCATTTTGTGTCTCTTCAAATTGCTGGCTGCCACCACCACCTCCAGAGATTTACCACTTTATATCACAATGTGGTGTACACAGAAGGTAAAAGATTCCACAATCCTTTCTGCTCTAAACCAGTCAGTAGATCTTCAGAAAAGCAAAGTTCATGAGTGTATTTTGAAGGGGCACAATCTGTTTGTGCTTAAAAGAAAGCTGCTCTCCTGCCGTTCCCCCCCCCCATTTGTGTGTCTGGAATAACAATGCCAGAATGTTTATTCTAAAGGACTGTTGTCATGGCAATACCATCAATAACATCATTTTCTGCATCCTCCTTTGAAGCACATGAGCATAACAGCATCAGAGTACTCAAGATAGGACAATTACCTTTTATCACTTGCAAGAGAGTTTTTTTTTTAAAAAAGAAAGCCTCATCAGTAGAAAATTTTGTAGAAAGGAATCATAAAAGACCATTTCAAGAAGCACCCAGAAGCCTATTAGTGACAAAGACTCCTTCCCCTCCCTTTCTATGAATAATTACAGCTCTTCAAGAAGAAATCAGCCTCTGCTAAGGGCCCTTTGCAAGCTTTAGACAGTAAAACAAACATTTGACTATACAAGGATTTCCCTTTCATGTACCTGCTCAGGAGGCAGAAAGAAAAGAAGAAGACAACAGAAGAGAGAGAAAAACTTAAGAGTGCCAGAAAGAAAAAGAAAACCCAGAGAAACATCTGCTGCAATTACATTTTTAAAAATCCAGCACACTTTAAAATGAAATGTTCATATCAAAGTCAGAGCACTAGTGGTGGGATCAATAATAATAATAATAATAATAAATGAGCAAATGGCTATGTTTGTGGTGGGAAGCTTCTAATCTTGAAATATGATATTGTTACTTTACAGCATGACCCAACTCAAATAAATGACAAAAGGCACACTATTTAAAATGACAAGATGAATTCTCTTTTTGAAACGTTAATTTAAATGGCATTCTTTAATTTATTTAAGAAATATTTCAATATATTTCAAATATATAAATTCAGCTGGTACAGCATAAGTGCCTCAGAAATACAGAGAAGAATCAATAAATCTCCAGCCTTATGTTCATTTGTTATAAATTCACTATTAGGGTGCAAGAAGGAAAAGAGAACAAAAAGGGGGGAAAGGCTGTGTGGTCCTCATACAGCATCTGAAGGAGAGTGTGGATGAGATCTTTATTGACCACTAAAAAAAATGACAGACAGAAACTAGCTTTCAACCCTGCCTAGGACTTCATCAGGCTATGAGTGGTGCAGAAAAATGAAAAGGTTCTAAAAGTCAGATCTTTGTTCCAGGTTCCTCTGTTACAAGCAGGTTTCAAAATGACTTGACCTGAGCCTACGTCTCCCATCTTAAAATTATAGGTGAAAACAAAAGTATAAGTAAAAAACATAACAAATACAAAACAAAAACAAAAGACAAAAATGTGGTGGCATATTATCTTTGTCTCATTTTTTTGCATCACAGACAACTGACACTTTAACAGGGATGTGTAAACTTTTTATATCCACTGCATATATTTGAGAGATGAAACTGCATTCAATATAAAGATTGGGTTGAATTATTCAAGCAAAAATTGACTGAAAAGAAAGCAGGGCAAAATTAAACCCATCCAGGTTTAAAAACTTTTATAGCCTTCAATGCTGCTGGTTAACTTAGAACTTCTTTCTTAACTTTAATGTACTAAAAGAGCCAGATGGTGCATTGACGGTGACATGTCTTGTCCAGTGTCTTTTGGTATTATCTCATATTATGTGATTTTATCTAAACAATGTATTTTTATCTTCCTGGTCATTGACAGTAATAATAATAATAATAATAATAATAATAATAATAATAATAATAATAATAATAATAATAATAATAATAATAATAATAATAATAATAATAATAATAATAATAATAATAAGAATAAGAATAAGAATAAGAATAAGAATAAGAATAAGAATAAGAATAAGAATAATAAGAATAATAAGAATAAGAAGAAGAAGAAGAAGAAGAAGAAGAAGAAGAAGAAGAAGAAGAAGAAGAAGAAGAAGAAGATGATGATGATGATGATAAAGCTATCCAGCAATGCAGTGTGCAACATCTCTCTGTTATTTTTGGGATCCATAAGGTACAAATCTTAGTTCTTGGAAATAACCTCTTTTAAGACAATACTGTACCATTACTCATAGCACATTTCCCCCCTTAAGGAAGGGAGAATGACTTGTTGTTCAGTGGGTTCAACTACAAGAGCATGATTGCTCACCTTCCTGAAGAAAAGCCAATCTGTAAAGCTTTGGGAAGCTGCACTGTCAGAAGGAGGAACCTATAAAAGACTTCTAAGTATTTTAGAACCTGGAAAAAAACTGAGAAGGGTTGCTGGAAGATAATAGCAGATAGTTATTATTAATACTAATGCCACCTAACATTATTTCTCAAATGTTAGTAGCACAGCATAATGAGACCATTTACTTATTCTAAACCATTAATTTTGCTGGAAACTATCGGCTATCATGTCCCTTTCTGTATCTAAAAAAAGGAAATAGTGTGAAAGTCCCCACAATTCTACCATCTACAATGCCATTTTTATTACTAAAGCTCACACACAGCCTCTTTTTGTTTCTTGAGAAAAAAAATCTGTTCTTAAATTGTACACAAAGCTTAACATAGCACCTCAAGAGGTCTCCTCTAAGTATCAACAGAAATATAAATAAGGCTGCCATGTGACATATAAATGTTCCCACCTTGTTTGCATTTGTGTTAGCACTCCAATTCCAGGGAGTCTCCTGGAGCACTAAAGCAAGCTGTCAATTTATTAATTAGTTAGGTAATTTGTAGGACTGGATGAATCCCAAAACGGAATTAAGATTGCCGGAATAAATATCAACAACCTCATATATACAGAACATGAATTTGACCCAACTCCGGGAAGGCAGTGGAAGACAGGAGGGCCTGGCATGCTCTGGTCCATGGGGTCACGAAGAATAGGACATGACCTAACGACTAAACAATAACAACTTTGATGCCTTCCACCTGATAAAGGGACCCAAGGCAGCTTACAAATTATTAAGAAAACAAGCCAATGAAGAACAGGGTGAGTTATTAATTTTTTAAAAGAATAATCACACATGATGATATTAAAACAATTAGTTCTAACTGTTCAAAACAGCTTTAAACATCTTAAAGCCCATGTAACTATGCGCAGCATCCCAAAAATAAAAGCCCCATTGCCCAATTCAGTTGTTAAAAGCCTGTCTAAAAAGGAAGGCCTTCACTTGTCTTCTGAAGGACAGCAGGGAGGGGACTAACCCATTGTCCTGGAGGAGGGCATTCCACAATCTGGGAACAGACACTGGGAAAGCCCTCTCTTGTTGCTCATCAGATGTGTCTGTGAGGGTAGTAGAGCGAAAAGAAGGGTCTCCCTGAAGATCCACTCTTAAAGGAGATGGTTGAGCATGTTGTATAGTTGAAGAAAGGAAGAAAGTGTGCTGCTTATATAATACCTGCTTATATAACACCTCATTGTCTCTAAAGCACTCACAGGGCAGTCTACAACTTTTTAATTATGCAGGCTACACATTGCAACCCCCCCCCCCATGAGCTGGGTACTCAGTGTAATGACCTTGGAGGGATGAAAGGCTGAGTCAACCTCGAGCTGGCTACCTGAGCCTGTCGGGATCAAACTTAGTTTGTGAGCAGAGTCTTGATTGCAGTATTGCAGTTTAGCTACTGTGCCACAAGGAAAGAAAAAGGTTTCAGGAAAGAAAGCCAGTTTTAAAGACTGGGGGGGGGGGGAGGGAAGGAGGATGGTGGCAGAGGTGGATTTGACTACAAGAGTGAATTTTCAGCAACACACAATTTGCTCCTAACAAGCCATGAAACATGAATGATCCCAAATTTTCTGCAAAATAAAAGACACAGTAAAACTCACTCAAAACAGCTTGTTAGTAATTTGTTTGTGGGTGGAGTCACAATTAATGAGCAACTTCGAGTTTAAAAAAGCCACATATTTAGGAATTAATCTTACTGTTACCAGTTTTCATTAACTGTTTAACATGCGAGTGCACTTCAATAGTGAAAAATCTAGGGAAAATTCTATACAGTCATGTGAAAAAGAAAGTACACCCTCTTTGAATTCAATGGTTTTACATATCAAGACATAATAAAAACCATCTGGTTCATAGCAGGTCTAAAACTTAGGTAAATACAACCTCAGATGAACAAAACATGACATATTATACCATGTCATGATTTATGTAACAAAAATAAAGCCAAAATGAAGAAGCCATGTGTGAAAAACTAAGTACACCCTTACTGTTTCCATTGGAATTAATAGGTTAAGTAGCAGCCAGGTGTTGCTAACTAAATGCCTTTGAGTAATCAGCAAGTGTGAACACCTCTGTACAAGCCAAAGTTTTAGCAATTTGCTGGTCTGGAACATTCAGGTGTGTGTTAACACAATGCCAAGGAGGAAACATCAGCAATTATTGTAGAGAAGTGATTGTTGCTGCCCATCCATCTGCGAAGGGTCAAGTGGGAACTGACTTACGGTGATCCTAAAAAGGCTTTCAAGGTAAGTAATACTTTTAAGGAGTGGTTTTAGCATTTCCACATCCCCAGTGAGACTCCATGGTCAAGTGGGGATTCAAATCCTGTTCTCCAAATTCCTAACCCATCACTCTATCCACTACACCACACTGAGAATTCCTCCTACCTACAGGAATTCAAATAGCACATTTCTGGAACTACATGATTTAACTTTTATAAAGTTCCATAACACAGAATGTAAGAATGGGTGATACCTTTTATAGGACCACAAATAACAAACAAAAACAAACAAACAAACAAACAAAAACAAATTGCAAGCTTTTGTGGGGAGGATTCCATTTCATCAGGCTAAGCCTAATCACTTAATAAATAAGTGCAGAAAAAATGTGCGTAAGAGTCTACGAAGACTTACACCTTCTAGAACTGACACCAAAGAACGATGTTCTTGTCATCATAGGGGACTGGAATGCTAAAGGAAGGAGTCAACAGATAAAAGGAAAAACAGGTAAATTTGGCCTTGGAGTTCAAAACGAAGCAGAGCAAAGGCTAATAGAGTTTTGTCAAGAAAACAAACTGGTCATCACAAACACTCTTTTCCAACAACACAAGTGAAGACTCTATACATGGACATCACCAGATGGGCAATACCGAAATCAGATTGATTATGTTCTTTGAATCTAAAGTTGGACCCCACAGACCAGAGCATGCCAGGTCCTCCTGTCTTCCACTGCCTCCTGGAGTTGGATCAAATTCATGTAGGAAGCTTCGATGACACTGTCCATCCATCTCATTCTCTGTCGTCCCCTTCTCCTCTTGCCTTCACACTTTCCCAACATCAAGGTATTTTCCAGGGAGACTCCTCTTCTCAGGAGATGGCCAAAATATTGAAGCCTTAGCTTCAGGATCTGTCCTTCCAGTAAGCACTCGGGTTTATTTCCTTTAGAATGGATAGGTTTGGTCTCCTTGTAATCCAAAGCTATGTCAAAGTCTCCTCCAGCAGCACAATTCAAAAGCATCAATTCTTAGGCGGTCAGCCTTCTTTATGGTCCAGCTCTCACTTCCATACATCACTACTGGAAAAACGATAGTTTTGACTATGCGGACCTATGCCAGCAAGGTGCTCTCTCTGCTTTTTAAGATGCTGTCTTGGTTTGTCATTGCTTTCCTTCCAAGAAGCAGGTGCTTTTTAATTTCATGGCTGCTGTCCCCGTCTGCAGTGATCATGGAGCCCAAGAAAGTGAAATCTGTCACTGCCTCCATATCTTCCCCTTCTATTTGCCAGGAGGTGATGGGACCAGTGGCCACGATCTTATTTTTTTTTTATGTTGAGCTTAAGACCATTTTTTGCACTCTCCTCTTTCACCATTCATTAAATGGTTCTTTAATTCCTACTCACTTTCTGTCATCAAAGTGGTATCATCTGCATATCAGAGGTTGTTGATATTTCTTCCGGCAATCTTAATCCCAGTTTGGGATTCCTCCAATCCGACCTATCGCATGATGTATTCTGCATATAAAATAAATAAGCAGGGAGGCAATATACAGCCTTGTCATAATCCTTTCCCAATTTTGAACAAATCAGTTGTCCCATATCCAGTTCTAACTGTTGCTTCCTGTCCCATGTATAGGTTTCTCAGGAGATAGATAAGGGGGTCAGGCACTCCCATTTCTTTAAGGACTTGCTATAGTTTGCAGTAATCCACATAGTCAAAGGCTTTTGCATAGTCAATGAAGCAGAAGTAGGTGTTTTTCTGGAATTGTCTGGCTTTCTCTATAATTCAGCGCATGTTAGCAATTTGGTCTCTAGTTCCTCTGCCCCCTTCGAAATCCAGCTTGTACTTCTGGGAATTCTCAGTCCACATATTGCTGAAGTCTACCTTGTAGGATTTTGAGTATAACCTTGCTAGCATGTGAAATGAGTGCAATTGTATGGTAGCTGGAGCATTCTTTGGCACTGCCCTTCTTTGGGATTGGGATGCAGACTGATCTTTTCCAATCCTCTGGCCACTGCTCTGGTTTCCAAACTTGCTGGCATATTGAGTGTAACACCTTAACAGCTTCATCTTTTAAATTTTTAATAGTTCAACTGGAATGCCATCACCTCCACTGGCATTGTTAGCCATGCTTTCTAAGGCCCACTTGACTTCACTTTCAAAGATGTCTGGCTCAAGTTCAGCTACCACAGTATCTGGGTTGTCCAGGACATCCATATCTTTCTCGTATAATCCCTCTGTGTGTTCTTGCCACCTGTTCTTGATGTCTTCTGCTTCTGTGAGGTCCCTACCATTTTTGTCCTTTATCATGTCCATCTTTGCACCAAATGTTCCTTTAATATCTTCAATTTTCTTGAACAGATCTCTGGTTTTTCCCTTTCTATTATTTTCCTCTATTTCTCTGCACTGTTCATTTAAGAAGACCCTTTTCTCTCTCCTTGATATTCTTTGGAAGTCAGCATTTAATTTTCTGTAAATTTCTCTATCTCCCTTGCATTTTGTCTCCCTTCTCTTCTCTGCTATATGTAAGACTTCATTGGGCAGCCACTTTGCTTTCTTCCATTTTCTTTTCTTTGAGATGGTTTTTGTTGCTGCCTCCTGTACAATGTTACGAGCCTCCATCCATAGTTCTTCAGGCACTTTGTCCACCAAATCTAGCTCCTTAGATTGGTATTGCCTATTTTCAAGTGGTAGCCTGGCCCAATTATCCTTTTCATCCTCTATCATCAAAGGAAGTGAACAGACTAACTGCTTATTATCCCAAAGGTCAGTTTTCTTAATTTCTTTATACTTCCCGTATTTTTTATTTTAATCCTTTTTGGAGGTCATTTGTTTGAAAGATTGACATAAAGTATATCACAGAAGTGAGTATCCCCCTTATATTTCATAAATATTTCAGCATATCTTTTCATGTGACAATACTGAAGAAATGACACTTGGCTACAATGTAAGGCAGTGAGTATACAGCTTGTATAACAGTGTAAATGTGCTGTCCCCTCAAAATAATGCAACATTAATGTCTAAACCACTGGCAACAAAAGTGAGTACACATCTAAGTGACAATGTCCAAATTGGGCCAAAGTAGCCATTTTCCTTCCCTGGTGTAATGAGACCCGTTAGTGTTACAAATCTCAGGTCTGAAAGGGGAGTACAACTGGTCACTGGAAGTTCCACATGGCACCTCATGGTAATGAACTATCTGAGGTTCTGAAAAAAATGAATTGTTGCTCTACATAAAGATGGCCTAAGCCAGGGATCTCAAACTCAATTTACCTGGGGGCCGCTGGAGGAGAGTCTGGATGAGGCTAGTCCACACCAGATTTTCCGCCAAGCGGAGCAAAAGGCCAAGGAAGCTGCCCAGGAGTTTTCTTAGCCTGACTGGGGCTGTGAGGAGAGGGAAGAGGGGCGCGCGAGCCCTCATTGCCAGCCACGACCCAATCTGGCTCCTTCTTCACTACCACAAGCAGGAGCAGGATGAAGAAGTGGGAAGGGAGGGAGCGCTGGCGACTGCCTAGCCGGGGGGGGGGGGGAATGACATACATTTTTTAAAAAACCCTCACAAAATCACCTTGCCAAAAGAGAAAAGCCCCCATCAGTACCTGCGAAATTAAACAGAATGGGGCAGGTCCCCCCACAGGTGCACGTGGGCGTGCGCGCATGCACACAAACACACACGGAGGTCCGGCAACCTTCCTCTGAGGGCCCGCTCAAAAAAAGGCTCACTCAGCAGCAGCAGCTACCCCCACCATGACAGAGGAGCAAACTTTGCGAGGCGAGCCCAGGCAGCCTCCAGAGCCGAGGCGGCTGAAGGAGGAGGAGGAGGAAGAGGAAGCACCGCAGGGTGCTGATGTGGCCGCTGGCTGGGCTGGTGGTGCTGAGAGAGAAAGAGAGCCAGAGAGCCACTTCCCTGGAAGAGGAGGCAGTGGCAGCAGCTGCTGTTGGAGGCACTCTTCGAGGATGGGCTGGGAGCAAGCTGTGCTCTCAGGCATTGCTCCGCAGTGGCTTGGGTGCTTGGTGAAAAGGGATGGCAGGGCACCTCGCTCGCTGACTCTCCCCCAAAACAATGCCTCTTGGACCCTCCATCCAAAACTGTAGCTGGCAGACAGGCAAGCTGGCTGGCAGGCTGCAGTTCCGGATGGAGGGTGCAAGAACCACTATCTTGGGAGAGAGCCAGCGAGCAAGGCGAGGATTTTTTTTACTCTTGACAGCAGAGGACGCGTGGGCACTTGGGGGGGCAGGCAAGGCGAGGGCCACAAACTATCATCCAGAGGGCCGCAAATGGCCCTCAGGCCGCATGTTTGAGACCCCTGGCCTAGGCTATAAGAAGACTGCCAAAACCCTGAAACTGAGCTGCAGCACAGTGTCCAAGACCATACAGCAGTTTAACAGGATAGGTTCCACTCAGAACAGTATACTCACTGCTTTACATTGCAGCCAAGTGTCATTTCTTCAGTGTTGTCACATGAAAAGATATACCAAAATTTTTATGAAATGTGAGGGTGTGTACTCACTTCTGTGATATACTGTAGATACAATGAAATCAGCTGGTCAGTATGGAAAACATGGTGCTGCTGCCTAAAACAGCTGATTTTTCACAACACAGAGGAAAACACATGGCCTAATGTCTTTATAATAACAATAATTTTGTGGTGTCAAGTTGATTCCAACTTTGGCAGCTCTTTCCAGAGTTTTCTAGGAATGCAGTACTCACAACTCTTTCCCTTCTTCTTTGGGTGCTCTGGGACTGCGTAGCTTTGCGGCTGTTCTTCTGGGAGGCACAGTATGGGTGCAAACTCCTGACCCCCCCGCAGCCAGTTCCCAGTTCATTGAACTATCCAGCCAGCTATAATAATTATTAACCATATATTTATATCAAGTGTTCTTTGGTCTCCCCACACCACATGGTGGAGAAAGTCAGCTTGATGGTGGCAGAGAATGGGACAAGATATCAGGGGCTCATGAACAATCTTATTTTCATCTGTTGTTTAACTGCTCCCAGGAAGTTTTATGTTTTTGCCATATTTCCCATCAAATGGACATGATTAAGGGATATGAGTTTGAGCAGCCATTGATATACAAGACAGCACTGCAGCAACTTAACCAACATAATGGATCAATTACCAAGTCATAACTAAAGGAACAGGGGACAGCTGTTTATGGTGAGGCTTGGCTTAGATTTCACCCACAGTATCATGTGCTTTAGTCACTTGGCTTCATCATCAGCCAAGGCATAGGGCAATACTGCAAATGTCATCCTGACAAAACAACATAAATCCAGGCAATTGTATCTTCAATTTGTATTTTTTCCCTAAACAAACAGTAAATTGTTTGCATCAGTTTTTTTTAATGCAACTGACATTCAGTGATGAACAACTCGTAAAAAGCTTACGCAAACAAGAACGAATGTCAGATAAATAAATGGCATGGTAACATTTCCTGAGCAGATTTGAAAACAGGCAGTTAACGTCCCAGTTGCTAATTAGTTTTATCACTGGACAGCTTTGAATGGATGAATAGCAGTCCAAATGTTCCCTCCATAAAAAAGAGGATTTGCTAGAAATCCTGATACAGTCTCCCTTCTTCAAACTCTGTCCAAAAATGGCATGAGGCAGGAAGGGATGGTTTGGGAAAGGGGGAAAGGAAAGAAAAAGCCACCTTGGTGTTATGTTTTGTTTTGTGCAAACCATTCTGCTGCCATTTTATTTTATACATTTCAACTGTATTCCTTGCTTTCCAAGGAGTCTTGTTTATTTCATTTTCTCCTTGCAACAACCTTGCAAGACAGACTAGTTTGAGGAAGAGAGAAAGTGGTTGGCCCACAGTCACCTAGATAACTTCATAGCTAAATGGAGATATGAACTCGAGTCCTTCTCCAGTGTTTTAACCACTGCACCACTTTTCCAAGTCATTTGCAAACAGGAAAGAGTAGAGACAGAAAATAAGAAAATACTAGCATCCTTGTGGTTTCTAAGCATTTTTAGTGCATCCCGCCTTTCTCCCAGCAGAGAGACCTAAGAATTTCAAAACACAAGTATGAAAACAACTAAAAACAAAATAAATTCTAAAATAAAAAGAACTATTGGTTGTTGTGGGTTTTTCGGCCTCTTTGGCTCTGTTCTGAACGTTGTTCTTCCTGATGTTTCGCCAGTCTCTCTGGCCGGGATCTTCAGAGGACTGGAGTAGGAACTCTGTCCATGCTCTGTTGCTGTTTGCTGGATAGTTGAGTATTTATAGCTGTGGGAACAGCTTTTGTCTTTTTTTAGGAGATAGTGTGATCAGCATGTTTTTGTTGTGATGAGGGAGGGGAGAGATTATCTGTCACTGTGATTGATGGGTGTCATTAGCTGGTCTTTTTTGTGCAATGATCCCTGGCCCTTATGGCTGGGTAGAGTTCGTTGACCTTTTGCAGGCCATATTTTTCAGAATTGGAAGCCAGGCTGTGTTTAGTTTTAGGCCTTCTTCCTTTCTGTTCAAGTTCTGTTTATGTTTATGGATTTCAATGGCTTCCCTGTGCAGTCTAACATACAGATTGCTGGTATTGTCCAGTACTTCAGTATTTTGAAATAGAATTTCATGTCCAGCTTGTTTTAAAGCATGTTCAGCTACTGCTGATTTTTCCGGTTGTTTTAGTCTGCAGTGTCTCTCATGTTCTTTGATTCAACAACTGCAAGGTATCCGGTATACTCCTGCAGTGGTGAGGGGGTCCCTTCTGTCCTTTGCTGACTGTAACATTTGTTGTAATTTTGTGGTGGGCTTGAATACTGTTTGTAGGTTGTGTTTTTTCAAAAGTTTCCCCATGCGGTCTGTGACCCCTTTGATGTATGGCAGAAACACTTTATTTGTGGGTGGCTGTTTTTCTTCTTCAGTTTGTTGTTTTCTTGGTCTCCTGTGGATAGTCTCTCTCTCTCTCTCTCTCTCTCTCTCTCTCTCTCTCTCTCTCTGTGTGTGTGTGTGTGTGTGTGTGTGTGTGTGTGTGTGTCTCCCTCTCCCCAGTTCAATGGTTTTGTAGCTTAACAGCAACAGGAACAGAGCATGTTTCAAGTGGTTTCAAGAGGGCATGGATAGACAGAGGAAAAGAGAGTGTCAACCTCTTCTTGGACATGCATCCCTTTCCTGCATCTCTTGGCCTAATCTTTTTTAAAAAAACACCCTTTACAAGCCATCTGTTCAGACCTCTGATATTGATGACTTCTCTCTACCCCAAGCACAGGGAGGAAGAGAGGGTAAGAGGGGAAAGGTGGTAGAAAAACAGAGAAAACAGAGATGCCTGTTTTTTGTTTGTGGCCCCAGCCACCACTGGTTTTGGATGCTTCTCTGCCAGCATGTGGCCTCTGGCGCACTACTTCTGTGGTAATACAGCCCTTCAGAAAACATAGGTTCCCCATTCCATGCTACAGATCCACATAGCAGTGTGGGGGAAAAGCAAAAAAGCTCAGCTTGTTTTCCTTGCTGATGACCTGAAAATGAAGACATTACCTGCTTGGATCTTGGAAATGTGTTACCAGAGGTGGATAGTGTATGTTAGGTTCGTGGGGGTCTGTCATACATACCTCTCCTTGGGTATCTTATTAATTTATTGGTTGCTTTTACTCTTTGTATTCTGAACTGTCCTATGTACATCAATTTGTTTTAAACAGATTGTACTATAAACTGCTTTGGGGTTGCTGTAGCTGGAAGAGAAGACAGGTAGACACCTGCAAAATAAATAAATAAACAGACTGGGGACTGAAAAATCAGCATACAGAGATGCTGCCTAAAAATGGGTACAGATAAAAAGTGCACCCTTGGCTGAAGAAAAAAAGCATCTGAGAGACAGAATGTGGGGAAGGAAGGTAAGCCGCAGGAGTGATACTCTTTTCACAATTATGAAGAGATTGTTATCTTTCTGTATGATTGGTGCAAATCTCTGCTTCAACCCATTGCTCTCTCGCTGTCATTCTGTTTGCCCTTTTGTTGATCTCCAAAAGACTGAGTAAATTTCATTTTTTTTTAGAAATGAGCCATTTAACTCTCTCACACTTCCAGCACAGTCTCACTGGGAGGAAATTCATGTGCCATTTCAATTTTGCTGATTTCTGGCATCCAACACCCTGGCCTTTAATCCACGTTCTCTTGGCAGAACAAATTAACACACAAAATAAGGATAGTTCTTCCAAATCGGTAAACATAGACAGCTTAAAATAAGCACCATGATTCCTTCTTTGGCCCGACTAATACTGTAATTATGCAGTACAAGTCCTGGTACACTACTATATAAATATTTATCGATGGGGATTACCAGCAAATTGGATTTAAAAGTTAATGCATGATCAGCCCCTCCTTATTGGCTGTGTGGAAACTGATAGCCAAAAGCTTTTAATCCAGTCTTTTTCATGATGAGTAATTTTATACATTTCACTATACACAACGTTGTTTCACAACTGAGCATACTTAAAGACATATCTAACTCAAGTTTACTCATAAGTATGCTGGTATCAAACGTGTCTCTATCAGGACATTTCTATTTGTTAAACATTTGTAAGGATAACGACTAACATTTTCAAAGATATGCTTAAAGATTTTTAGCACAGCTAAAAACAGTAATATGTGAAAAGAAGCTTTTGTATATATTGTTTGTTTGTTTGTTTGTTTAGTCGTTTAGTCGTGTCCGACTCTTCGTGACCCCATGGACCAGAGCACGCCAGGCCCTTCTGTCTTCTACTGCCTCCCGGAGTTGTGTCAGGTTCATGTTGGTTGCTTCGCAGACACTGTCCAGCCATCTCATCCTCGGTCGTCCCCTTCTCCTCTTGCCATCACACCTTCCTAACATCAAGGTTTTTTCCAAGGACTCTTTTCTTCTCATGAGATGGCCAAAGTACTGGAGCCTCAGCTTCAGGATCTGTCCTTCCAGTGAGCACTCAGGGTTGATTTCCTTTAGTATTGATAGGTTTGTTCTCCTTGCAGTCCAGGGGATTCTCAAGAGCCTCCTCCAGCACCACAATTCAAAGGCATCAATTCTTCGGCGGTCTGCTTTCTTTATGGTCCAGCTCTCACTTCCATACATCACGACAGGAAAAACCATAGCTTTGACTATTCGGACTTTTGTCGGCAAGGTGATGTCTCTGCTTTTCAAGATGCTGTCAAGATTTGTCATCGCTTTCCTCCCAAGAAGAAGGCGTCTTTTAATTTCAGGGCTGCTGTCTCCATCTGCAGTGATCATGGAGCGCAGGAAGATAAAATTTGACACTGCCTCCATATCTTCCCCTTCTATTTCCCAGGAGGTGATGGGACCAGTGGCCATGATCTTAGTTTTTTTGATGTTGAGTTTCAGACCGTTTTTTGCACTCTCCTCTTTCACTCTCATTACAAGGTTCTTTAATTCCTCCTCACTTTCTGCCATCAGAGTGGTATCATCTGCATATCGGAGGTTGTTGATATTTCTTCCGGCAATCTTAATTCCGGCTTGGGTTTCTTCCAGTCCAGCCTTCCGCATGATGTATTCTGCATATAAGTTAAATAAGCTGGGGGACAATATACAGCCTTGCCGTACTCCTTTCCCAATTTTGAACCACTCAGTTGTTCCATGACCAGTTCTAACTGTTGCTTCCTGTCCCACATATAGGTTTCTCAGGAGACAGATAAAGTGGTCAGGCACTCCCATTTCTTTAAGAACTTGCCATAGTTTGCTGTGGTCCACACAGTCAAAGGCTTTTGCATAGTCAATGAAGCAGAAGTAGATATTTTTCTGGAACTCTCTGGCTTTCTCCATAATCCAGCGCAAGTTAGCAATTTGGTCTCGAGTTCCTCTGCCTCTTCGGAATCCAGCTTGTACTTCTGGGAGTTCTCGGTCCACATACTGCTGAAGCCTACCTTGCAGGATTTTGAGCATAACCTTGCTAGCGTGCGAAATGAGTGCAATTGTACGGTAGTTGGAGCATTCTTTGGCACTGCCTTTCTTTGGGATTGGGATGTAGACTGATCTTTTCCAATCCTCTGGCCACTGTTGAGTTTTCCAAACTTGCTGGCATATTGAATGTAGCACCTTAACAGCATCATCTTTCAAGATTTTAAATAGTTCAACTGGAATGCCATCACCTCCACTGGCCTTGTTGTTAGCCAGGCTTTCTAAGGCCCACTTGACTTCGCTCTCCAGGATGTCTGGCTCAAGGTCACCAACTACATTGTCTGGGTTGTCCGGGATATCCAAATCTTTCTGATATAATTCCTCTGTGTATTCTTGCCACCTCTTCTTGACATCTTCTGCTTCTGTTAGGTCCCTCCCATTTTTGTCTTTTATCATGTTCATCTTTGCGCAAAATGTTCCTCTAATATCTCCAATTTTCCTGAACAGATCTCTGGTCTTTCCTTTTCTGTTATTTTCCTCTATTTCTTTGCATTGTTCATTTAAGAAGGCCCTCTTGTCTCTCCTTGCTATTCTCTGGAAGTCTGCATTCAATTTTCTGTAACTTTCCCTATCTCCCTTGCATTTTGCTTCCCTTCTCCTCTCTGCTATTTCTAAGGCCTCGTTGGACAGCCACTTTGCTTTCTTGCATTTCCTTTTCTTTGGGATGGTTTTTGTTGCTGCCTCCTGGACAATGTTACGAGCCTCTATCCAAAGTTCTTCAGGCACTCTGTCCACCAAATCTAGTTCCTTAAATCTGTTCTTTACTTCCACTGTGTATTCATAGGGGATTTGGTTTAGATTATACCTGAGTGGCCCAGTGGTTTTTCCTACTCTCTTCAGTCTAAGCTTGAATTTTGCTATGAGAAGCTGATGATCAGAACCGCAGTCAGCTCCAGGTCTTGTTTTTGCTGACTGTATAGAGCTTCTCCATCTTTGGCTACAGAGAATATAATCAATCTGATTTCGATATTGCCCATCTGGTGATTTCCATGTGTAGAGTCGCCTCTTGTGTTGTTGGAAAAGAGTGTTTGTGATGACCAGCTTATTCTCTTGACAAAACTCTATTAGCCTGCTTCATTCTGAACTCCAAGGCCAAACTTCCCTGTTGTTCCTTTTATCTCTTGGCTCCCTACTTTAGCATTCCAGTCCCCTAGAATGAGAAGAACATCTTTCTTTGGTGTCAGTTCTAGAAGGTGTTGTAAATCTTCATAGAATTGTTCAATTTCAGTCTCCTCAGCAATGCTGGTTGGTGCATAAACTTGGATTATTGTGATGTTGAATGGTCTGCCTTGGATTCGTATTGACATCATTCTATCATTTTTGAGATTATATCCCATCACAGCTTTTCCCACTCTTTTGTTGACTATGAGGGCTACTCCATTTCTTCTACGGGATTCTTGCCCACAGTAGTAGATACGATAATCATCTGAGCTGAATTCGCCCATTCCCGTCCATTTTAGTTCACTGATGCCCATGATGTCGATGTTTATTCTTGCCATCTCCTGTTTGACCACCTCCAGCTTCCCAAGGTTCACAGATCTTACATTCCAGGTTCCTATGCAGTATTTTTCTTTACAGCATCGGACTTTCCTTTCACTTCCAGGCACGTCCACAGCTGAGCGTCCTTTCGGCTTTGGCCCAACCACTTCATTAGCTCTGGAGCTACTTGTACTTGTCCTCCGCTCTTCCTCAGTAGCATGTTGGACGCCTTCCGACCTGAGGGGCCCATCTTCCAGCGTCATATCTTTTAGCCTTTTGTTTCTGATCATGGGGCGTTCTTGGCAAAGATACTGGAGTGGCTTGCCATTTCCTACTCCAGGTGGATTGCGTTTAGTCGGAACTCTCCACTATGTCCTGTCCGTCTTGGGTGTCCCTGCACGGCATAGCCCATAGCTTCTCTGAGTTACTCAAGCCCCTTCGCCACGACAAGGCAGCAATCCATGAAGGAGTTGTATATATTGTACTGCTTATCAAAAGCCAATCTGATCCAACAGGTAGAGTCTCGGACTCAAGGGACATGGGTTCAATTCCCTGTTCGGCAGTGGTAAACCACTCATTAAACATTTCCCATATTTGAAAACCCTATCAGGGCACTGTAAGTTGGAAACAACTTCACAGCAGATAGCATATATAGCATATAACATCTATTGCACCACAAATAGAATTTATTTCATGGCTCTCATCTTTGCAGGCTTAATCTCTCCTCCTTAAGGACAGTATACACCAACAAAAGACACCAACAAAAAGCACGTCCTGCAGATCCTCCTGGTGCTTCCCATGTTGGGTGGGTGGGCAGGCAGCCTAAATATTGCCAATCCACTCCCAGAAGGCTTAGTGCAGAAGAAGTGCACGTTCTTTTGGTTATGGGCCTCTTTTAAGCCCAAAGCAGCCCTTTAAACAAAGGTCTTTCTGATCACTTCTATTTTGTGAAAAATGAGTAAATGCAATTCAAGAAGACAAAGGATGGCAAATTTGGCCCTTGGCAGCTTCCCAGTTCTGTATCAGGGGATAGAGTAAGCCCATTTTTTGTTCCTCTTGTTCTGCATTAGTACTGCACTCACTCCAGAGCTAATTCTTTCATGTCCCAGTTCCTTTCACCACAGACTAAAACCATTCGTAGATAGTCTGTCAAACCTTTGGTTCCCTTCTGCTCTATGGTGCACTTAGAAAATAATGTGGGGCTTTAATGTCGCCATCACTTGAATCAATAGTTTCACACTTGGAAATTGCTCAGGGCATAAAGAGTAAGCATGCTGTATCTGATCAAAGCTGTGCCCAATATCGGTTAGCATAATGGCCAGTCACATGCTAAAGGAACCCCACAAACAAGGCATCAACATGATAGCGTCCCCCTGCATCCCAGTATACTTATAGCAATGAGTCTTATGGATGTCATTAAAGCGGTGAAGCTAAGGGTATGGGACACAGAACTACAGGACCATGTTGGCCAGTTAGGGAAATATAACTTCTTTAAGAAATCTGCTTTTATCACCTCCTCATATTTAGCCAGCACGATGTCATCTAAAGCCATAAGGGCTTTTACACTAGCTAGGCTCAATGTATTTCCTTCTAAGCTTCAAAGGGAAGATTTCGAGGTTTGCTTGCATCAGATTGTCTCTGCCCTTGTCGTAGTGATAAAGTTCAATCAGTTGGTCATGTTCTTCTTTTCTGTACTTGTTATCGGGATCTTCACATGGAGCTTTTATCACCTATTATCTGTAAATCTCCTGGGAGATCAGAGGAGGATTATGTGCAGTGGCTACTCTCTGACAATACCCCTTATATTACAAGACAAGTGGCCAAATTCTGTGCTGCAGCAATGGTTATTCGTAAACAGATGTTTGTGTAGGTGATTTTAGATGGACAATATAATGTTTTTAATATAACACTGCCTGAGGTTTTACCTATATTAAGGATATATTATATTATTAATTGGAAAGAAGGGGTTATTTTATCATGTTTTAATGGAATTTTATTACCCTGCCCAACTTTACTAAACAATAATTATATGTATCTATTTTATATTGATTTGGTTTTACTGGTCTTTGACTGTAATAAAGTATACTACTACTACTACCACCACCACCACCACCTCCACTACTACTACTGTACTACTACTACTACTACTACATGATAGCACCCTCCTGCTCTTGTATACCAACATAAGCATTCTACATTGGTACTCAGAAGGATGTTTCTGATACTAGAATTAGTACAGAGCCATCATGAGTAGACAATCATATCTTCTATACTTTACTATAAAAGAGCAAAACCATTAATGAATGTGGCCTAATTTTATTAATGCATTTGTTTTATTGATTTTATGAGTTTGTATCCCGACTTGTTTCCACAAAAGAAATTCAAGGCAGGTAACAAATTGAAAAATAATAATACAGTACTCCAAAAATATGTACCACATCAACATTCGTAACAGGTACTGCTAGTACTAGTATAAGAAGCCAACAACAAAATCAACTTCTGGAAACCACAAAGAAAACATGGACAATTTCAACCCTTTACCTGTCAGGGGTCAGGGAACATTTTTTCCTTTTACCCCCCCCCCCCCCCAAATTTTATATACACCAACATTATCCCCTTGATTTGAAAGGAAGGAAATCATACATTATTTGAATTAAAAATATTATTGAATCTACACAGGCTGTGTACCGAACTAGCAGGATATATCATCAATATCAGTGGCTGCCAGGCTATGTACCAAACTAGCAGGATGCACCAAATTTAATAAAGATGTGCACTATTTTTGCTGGAACACATTGCACTCCAGCCATGGGGTGGCATAAGGAGTAGTAAGGTGTCCAATGTGCCTAGCCAGTTGCATTAAATTTTTGGTAGGTCGCAGAGGATTTAATCATCATCAATGGCTGCCAGACTGGTGCTGGCAATGACATTCTTGCTAGAGACACTCAACACAGAGGGGATGTGTCTTTTCCTACCACTTTAATCAATCTGTGTGTGGTGTGCAAAAAGAAACAAACGAGGCTAAAGGTCATGTCACCCACCCTGGTGCCACAGCCTAACATCAAAAGACCAGTGCACTATTTTTTTATCATCATCAATGGAAAACTCAGCAGTGGCCAGAGGATTGGAAAAGATCAGTCTACATACCAATCCCAAAGAAGGGAAGTGCCAAAGAATACTCCAACTACTATACAATTGCACACATTTCACACGCTAGCAAGGTTATGCTCAAAATCCTACAAGGTAGGCTTTAGCAGTATGTGGACTGAGAACTCCCAGAAGTACATGCTGGATTTCGAAGGGGCAGAGGAACTAGAGACCAAATTTCTAACATGTGCTGGGTTATGGAAAAAGCCAGAGAGTTCCAGAAAAACATCTATTTCTGCTTCATTGACTATGCAAAAGCCTTTGACTGTATGGAACTTGCAAACTATGGCAAGTTCTTAAAGAAATGGGAGTGCCTGACCACCTTATCTACCTCCTGAGAAATCTATATGTGTGACAGGAAGCAACAGTTAGAACTGGATATGGAACAACTGATTGGTTCAAAATTGGGAAATGATTACGACAAGGCTGTATATTGTCTCCCTGCTTATTTAACTTATATGCAGAATACATCATGCAAAAGGCTGGACTGGAGGAAACCCAAACCGGAATTAAGATTGCCGGAAGAAATATCAACAACCTCCGATATGCAGATGATACCACTCTGATGGCAGAAAGTGAGGAGGAATTAAAGAACCTCTTAATGAGGGTGAAAGAGGAGAGCGCCAAAAATGGTCTTCAGCTCAACATAAAAAAAATTAAGATCATGGCTACTGGTTCCATCATCTCCTGGCAAATAGAAGGGGAAGATATGGAAGCAGTGACAGATTTTACTTTCTTGGGCTCCATGATCACTGCAGTTGGGGACAGCAGCCATGAAATTAAAAGACGCCTGCTTCTTGGGAGGAAAGCGATGACAAACCTATTATGACATCAGAAAGATAAGTAAAGCAAATTAAGTGTGGACTTTCACTGCAAGCTTTGGAAATGAGAAAAAAGAAATGTGATTGCTACACACTTCATACTTCTGCTCTTCTCAGCAGAAACTGCAGAGCTAAATGCAGTGGAGATTAAATTTTGGAAGGTTTCTTTTTTCATGGTTTTATGAAAGAGTCAAGTCTCTCTCTCTCTCTCTCTCTCTCTCTCTCTCTCTCTCTCTCTCTCACACACACACACACACACACACACACACACACAAACCTGTCCTCTCTCAATTTCCAACAATTAGTTACTTTAGTTCAGTATGTCCATTTCCTCTCATTACATTTAAACAAACTTGATGAAGCAACCCTCCCCCTTAATTCAAGCCTTCCATCCTATTTGCCTGTTCCTTTTTTCATAGTTTTGAGTCAGTTTCTCTCTCTCTCATACACACATACACCCACCCACCAACCCTCCCCCTCCCTTTTCTATATACATTTAAACAAGCTGATGAAGCCACCCATCCCCCTTTTGCACCTTTCTTCCTGCCTTAATTGGAGTTTTCCCTCCTAATTGGAGCTTTCCCTCCTCCTGCTTGTGGCCACCTCTGGTAGAAGCAGTCATTCACAAGCCGGATTGACTGCCTGGGGCTGTTCTACAGCTGTAACCAACCAAGCAGCTTTATCTCCAATCTCTGAAAGAACGGAATTACAAGTGCCGCAATCAAAGAAGGTAGCAGGGAGAGGTGGCTTCCCGTTTGAGGTTTGGCTGCAGGGGGGTGGGAGTGGGGGTGGGGTGGGGGTAGCGCTATGCTCATTACCCCCAGGATTTTCATTTTTATCCCATTTGGGGTAATCTACCCCTGTTCCCTGACCACTGCTTTACCATCTTGCCTGATGAACAGTTCTGAAGAACTCAAAAAAACTTGCACTCCCATTGTAACAATCAGTTGTTTGATTAAAATATATTAATCACAAAGTCTTACACAGGAACAAGAATCTTAGAAAAAAAATGACTGTAAATAGTGAGGTGAGACACAGTACAAGCAGTTAGGAGCTATAATGTAGCATGATTTAATAATATCAATCCGACTTCACGGAAAGCCTAATAACATAAGTATCTCCCAGCCTAAGTAATTAGAGCCAAATTTGGAATGGCATTTGTAGCATATCTTTGCCATCTTTAGGATATTTAATTACTGGAATAAGCTAGTTCAAATGAGTGATGTCAGGCTTCCCAAGGTATGTTTAAATGAACAGGTGATCAAAACATTTTTTTAAAAAAGCTTGGTTCTTGCATTTTTCAAAATTGCTTTAAAATCATGGTTGTAGTGTTGACGCTATAAGTGTGTTTAACTGTAAAATGAGTAATGTTTTTAAGCAAAGAGTATAAGACATCAGAGCACAGTTGGATATAGCTGACCTGTCTTCTGTGAGATCTATGAAATAGATTTTAAAAAACACTTAAAACCCAATTTCAGAAGGAGAAATGAAAAAAGATTTATGTATGGTCTTTGAGCAAATGGATATGACAATGTGATAAAGATGATTTCAGGGCATCCTGGTACAAGATAGACTTTGTATATGTGGAACAGCTGAAGTAGAATACTTTGCCCTTTATTTGTTGTATTGCCAGCTATATTCCAGTATTAGAGAGCTTTATTTAACACAATTCCTTGACAGTATGAGAGAGTGGGAGGATGACAACAAGCTGAACTTCCTAGTGCAAGGGTCCAACCAATTTGTGACACGGAGGGTTGCTCTCACTATAAAAGCAGCCTCTCTCAAGAATAATGAAGAAGAAAAATGCCTGTTTAGATCAATCATGTAATGTTTTTATCTCTAGTGAGGTTTTACTGGAATGATAGAACTTTATTTTATTATAGCACATTCTCTAACTAAAGGTTTTACTAGAATGATAGAACTTTATTTTATTATAGCACATTCTCTAACTAAACTGTATATATAATTATAGTATTTTATAATTTCAACCCCTTGCAAGCTGAATGTCTGTTGTTGTTTTTATTATTAGCCTGTGTTTATTTGAAATGATCTGATGGCTTCTTCAATAAAGCACCTACACTACATACTACCTACTACTTAACTACCATTCAACTTTATGCTCTAACTATATATACAGTAGATGTGGAAGAAGCCATTTAAAGTATTTGCGCAAGTACTGAGGCAGAGACTGATAACATACCTACTTTTAAACACAAAATAAGGACATAATGCAGAACTGAACACAGAATTTGGCCAGGAGTTAGAAATGGATCATCCATATTGAGGTATACTTGAGCACAACAATGTTGGGAAAAGTTGAAGACAATATGAAAAGACAAAAAGCTAACACAAGGTAGATTGACTCAGTAAAGGAACCATGTCCTTTAGTCTGCAAGATCTGAGCAGGGCTGTTAATGATAGGACCTTTTTGAAAGACATTAGTTCAGAGGATTACCATAACTCAGAAGCCGTTTGACAGCACATGACAACAACAGTGATGGTTCAGGACAATATTGCATGGTTCAGCTAATTATAAAACACACAACTGTAACTCTAAATATTTAATAACAATGAAAACAATTAGAGATAATCACTTTTGATTTTATTAGGTAATTACTAATATTTTCTACAGGCTCTTTTTAATGTGCAGGCTTCTAAACCTTTATCTGGCTTAGGATAAATACTCAGCCATGGGATTTCCAACATTCCCTGTAGGAGATTGGTACAATACTCATTGCTGGAAAATATTCCTTGTGATTTTTCAGTATAATCCATTAACCGCTCCCAGTTTTGTTCCATAACTTTAAAAAAAACCAAACCCCCCCCACTCTCTCCCCCTGCTCTACACCAATGAAGCTGATAACTGTGTTAAAGGAGTTTATGCTATTGAGCCACAAACCTCAAACCAATATGAGGCTTAACTAGAATATAACAATAGACATCTTTGAGGTGGTTCATATGACCTTTTTCGTCACTCGATCACTCTATGCTTGATGTGTGCGTGAACTACATTCAGTGAAACACAATGTCTGAGGTTGTATGAACATATTTTTCTATAGAACTCATGGCACTCATATAAATAGTCACTTCACATGGCAGCAACCAAGTGAGAAACTGTTATCAATTTGAATCAGCCCTTAGTCCATTCCAATGGGCTGATTGTGAAAGAGTGACATATCCTTTAGCAGTGGTTCCCAACATTGGGTCCTCAGATGTTCTTGGACTACATCTCCCAGAAATCCTGACCAGTCCAGCTAGTGGTGAAGGTTTCTGGGAGTTTTAGTCCAAGAACATCTGGGGACCCAAAGTTGGGAACCACTGGCTCCGTGTAATAAATTGTATTACAATGGGCCCGTTGAATCAATAAAGATTTGGTAAGTCAACTTCTCCATAAGTTCTGCTGATTCAAATGGGCCTTATCTACCTGCAACTTACTTTAACATAGTAAGTCAAGGTCAGAGAAGGCCCATTTCAATCAATGGAAGTTACAGAGGAAATGACTTGCTAAATCCCCATTGATTCATTGGGCCTATTCTGGTGCAATTTACTATATTAAACAACAGGATTTTGGCCATTTTGTCCCAAGCACAGAGAAAGGCAAAACAAAAAAATTTCATGCTAAGATATTAGGAGAAGATACAATTCCTGATGGCTGAGGTCAAAAGGTCAGATAACGTACTAATTATAGGTGAGAAAAAGCAACCCAAATTGTCACTTTTTCTCCTAGCCTGCTTCAGACCACTCAACAATCTGATCTCAGGAAGGGGAGACATGGCATAACTCAAATGTTGAAGAAATTCTTGCTTTTCCAGATGTCCAAATAAACAATGGGCCAGAAACATGAAAATGGGGTGGTTTGTGCTATCTGGAAGGATTAAAAGGAGGTATCTTATTTTAGGGTGCCCATGACCCTAGCAAAATGATTTCTTATGTCATCATATGATGTGAATAGGTTTCACTGAAACAGAATACTTTAATTATGTAAAACTGGCCCTTAATCATAATGCTCAGTTTAACACTATAAGGCCCAGGGGCTTCAACTGACTAGGAAAAATATAATATTTTGAAATAATTTGGAGGAGAGGGAATAAGAAGTTTAATGGGCTCTTCATGGTCTGTTCCCTGTACCAATGGATACTCTATTTAATCCTTCAAGATGTTTTTGGTCACCTTTCCGGTCTAAGTGAGATAAAGGTGGCTTCAAAAAACTGGCCAAATATCTTGAGCTGTGTGGTGCTTCCTATTTTAAGCAACATGTTTTATAAAACAGAAAGGTGTACAGCTACTTTAAGATAACATATTAGTTGATGGAAGGCACCATTAAGCTTACTAAGGAGACACTCTGCCAAGTAATAAGTGCCGGTGATTGGCCAGGAAGTACCAAATTCTACTGGATTCCACCCCTTACCTCTCAAATTCTACTGGATTCCACTCATAACAAAGCAGGTACTCCCACCTTCCTCACTGCAAATGCTACTCCGCCAAATCTCGCCCTGAGTCTCTCACCTACATTTTGTGTTGGCTCCAGTATTTTTGAAATAAAAAGCTGGTGAAACTAAATGACATTCATAACAAACTGCACACACTTCAACATGGAAACCACATATCAAATTTGGAACACGCTAGTGGTATATCTGAAGATGTAAGTCTGCTCTCCCTGTGCCAGAGCACACTAATGCAATGCAACAGAAATAATTAATTAGCCAGTTAAAAACTCCTAGAAGTACCCAAAGTTTCCACACATGCAGGAGGATGCTCACTGCATCTCTACACAATTCATTAGCTTTGTCTCTTCCTAATCAGTCTACATTGAGGGGCAATACATTCTGCCACATCTTTGCACTGAGTTCACCCAGCTCTAAGAAGGCTGTGGTAAAACCAGCCTTACAGATAGACATGCCCAGAGCTGATGGAGAAACACAAAAAGGAAGCTCAAAGTAAGTGACATATCTTGAAAGCAAATTCTTGGGAAATACAAGACTGAACTGCCCTTCTAATCTTAGGGTGGGAGAGTCAAGTGCATTTCAGCTATCAAAAATACCGAAAACACCATAGTAAACCTCATGGCTGGTTTGATGTAGATTTCAGCACATTAAATTACGGCTAAGTATAAACATCCTTGCATTAAACCTGCAGAGACTTACCATACCTAAGCTTCTCCTTGGTCATCGCACATTCAAGTGTTGAGATCTGATTCTGTAATTTAACCTTTCTATGTACATTAGTAGGTTGCCATAGGTCTATATATAGCAAGCTGCCTACTCCAAGTGCTTCTTCTCTTTTGTCGTTAGGAGAAGAAATTAAGGGCAACCTGAGCTACATGGGACCCAGATGATCATCTGGGGTGACAGAACACTGGGCTTTAAAAAACCTACAGCCACCCCACCCCGATATTTGATTTCAGTTTAACAATGTAAATCCACTGTGCTATGTAAGGTTCTATTTATAAAGTAAACATTCTCGACACTTCCAATTTGTGCACAGGATTTGCATGTATATAAAAATTTCCTAACAGACAGAGATTTTCCTTCGTGCAGCTTTTGGTTTTAATGAATTCACTTGCTAGAAGAAAGAATCACATTGTGTCCTCTGTCATGCAAGATGTTTTAACAGTGTATAAATGAAACTTTGCTATTCATAGGATTAATGTGGCAGCACAGTATTGTGTAACTGCTGTTCAGGACTGCAGGTTTTAAGTCAAAGAAAACCATTCTGGTACAGCTCCTAACTTAACAGTGTGGTTTTTACATGACAGAACTTGACAACACAGATTAAATTATCATACTTACACAGAAGAGGTATGCTACTGTCCACTAGTATTAAGGGCATTTCTGTGCAATGAACTAAGGGCTTGTAAGCCTTCTCTTTTGGGTTGTAAGAAAACCTGTCTCTTGGCTACAGGAAATAAAGACAGTTCATTCATCCAAATATTACCCTCTAGGATTCTTTTGAATGTACAAAGAACTGAGCAAGAGATTGCGATTTCGTTGCCACTTATATTGACAAGAAGGCTATGGCAAGACTGAGTACAGCAGAAGCCAAACTTGATTAAATAAATGCTTTATATTTGTACAGCACTTGCATGCTCATCGTATACAAAATTGGTTTACAAGCTAAACTTTAACAGAGGTAAGAGGAAGGAAGACGATGGAGGCAGGAAAGATATCACTGCATTTGACTGGGTTTTGCCACTGGCGCTGATTTGGTTCAAAATATATTTCAAAAATGTTAATATTAGTAGAGAGGTAAAGGTAAAGGTTCTCCTTGACATTTAGTCCAGTTGTGTCCGACTCTAAGGTGCGGTGCTCATCCCCGTCTTCAAGCCATAGAGCCAGCGTTTGTCCATAGACAGTTTCCATGGTCATGTGGCCAGCGTGACTAGACACGGAACCTTCCCACTGTAGTGGTAACTATTTATTTACTTGCATTTACATGCTTTCAAACTGCTAGGTTGGCAGGAGCTGGGAGAAGCGACGGGACCTCACTCTGTCGTGTGGATTCGATCTTACGACTGCTGGTCTTCTGACCTTGCAGCACAGAGGCTTCTGCGGTTTAACCTGCAGCGCCACCACGTCCCACATTGGTAGAGAAGGCTTAACTAATTAACTATTAGTAACTTTGGGATACTGTCCTATAGAAAATCTGCCTGATCCTATGACTGCTTCTATATTGCTGGGTGGACTGTCTCACCTGTTTCAACATGCATTTCATTCAAGGTCAGCACATTTTAGTCTGCCAAAATATATTTGTGGCTGGGGTACATGTGATATGTCTGTACTTATGTTTACATTTAAAATCCTTCATGAATTAGGACCAGGGTACCTGATTCACTGTCAATCTTCATATTTGCGCTTTGAGGTTTTCTTCATTAAGATTTATCTCTGATGACTAGTTTTCCTGCTGCTCTGTTTTCTTTTTGTTTAAGATGCTATTTCTGTTGAAGTTTTATTATCATATTTTTTAACTTTATCTGAAGTTCTAGTTTTATTTTGAAGCCAGAGTATGAAGTTGCTTTGAAAGTTGGATATAAATAGTTAAAACCAAGAAATGAATTTAATAGGTCTGTTGACTCTACAGGGATACATTTTTTAAATGCAAAGTAAAATCTACTGAAATAAAGGAAAATTCAAAGTCCTTCCCTAGACTGAAGAATTTCAAGGGATGCCAAGCACTTTTTGAAAATAGTAGTGAAACTCTTTGTGAGATGTTTTGTACATGGTTAACTAGGTAGACAGACAGAACACAGGAAGAGTGGTATATAAAATGATGTGCATTGTTTTGCTTGTATGGCAGGATAATTCTACACACACAAACAACATTTCACTAACTCCACACTGATTCATTGAATCTGTGGCAGAGAGATCAGAATTGCCTTGGTGCGAGACATTTTCTTTATGACTACATAAATCTTTTCCATTAAAAATTAGAGTTATTTATGCTTAGGACTACCTGTGCTTGCAGTAGACCTGGTGGGCCAGGGGAAAGCTTTGCCAAGACCACAAACTAACTTGGACCTCCACGGGCTTCCAGTCAGCCATAAGGAGTGGTTTAAGAATGCATGTTTTTGAAGTTGGGTTATGAGTCTCAAGAGGCTTCACAGCTTATTTTAAAGCGGGGAGAGAGTGAGAGAGAAGGAAAAATCCTTGCTACTTTTCACCATATACTGACACCAGTGTAGAAGGAGGAAAATGTAAAAATAATAATATAAACCTTTTATCTTTTGAAGGCTACATTCTGAAGCATTTGCCTTCTAAACTCTGCTGTGCGCTTATAAAATGCAGAATCCCAGTCTGAACACGAAGAGCATATTGTGCTCACAATATAAAACAACAGAAGACATTGAAAAAGTTACATTTATAAAATTCTAAGCAAATATTTGTGCTAATGAAGGTTAAGGAGCTGGCAGTCCTGGAAACTGTACTTCTCTGTTTACTCAGTCTAATTTCAATGCAGGCAGCTGGAGTGGAAGTGTCCCTCCATTGGCCTGGCATCTCTTTCAACCTCGACCTAAACAGACCCTCTATAGGAGCAAGAAATAATTTCTTCTTTATGCTAACTGGTCCTCTATCAAGCCCTGGCAGCAAATTCCACAAAATTCACACATAGTGGTTTTATAAGATGGCCCCTGGTCAACTAGTATCTCATCTGAGACCACCTATTTCATTCCCTTAAGACAACACACTGTACTTGAATTTGACAGAGAAGGCCAGGGTCATTACTTGCTTTGGTACAGTGATCTGTTTTCCAAAATAAAATGGTAATAATGTTAACAAAAGTGAGCTGTGCATATCAGACACATCCAGCTACACACTGGTAATGCTGCATCCACCAAAAAAACCTCAGGAAGACTGGAACAGTACTCAAATATCTCAAACATAGACCAGCATCTATACAGAGGAAGTAACTTGTGAACCCCGCACTCTGCTTTTAAAGTCTACCCTGCTATTTCACATCAATCTTTCTCTGCTTTTTGCCCTGCACTTTAATGAAGTATCTTCAGTGATCATAACAATAGACCTCTGTAGTGGGGTAGGGAAGTATGAAGGATACAAGAAAGCAAAGGCTCCTGAATGTACTAGGACAGTGGCCCCCACTTTTTCTGACCCACAGACCGGTTGGGGGTACGGGGTCCGTGCATGGGGAGGCGGGGCATCCCCCCCATTCATGGAGGTGGGGGCGCTCGCATGCATGTGTGAATGGCACAGGGTGCACTCGTGGGGGGGTGGGGCACCTGTGCCTGCAGGTGGGCGGGCCATGCGTGAACGGGTTTGGGTGTGTGCAGGGTGGGTGGGAGATCTGTCTCCATGGCCCTATCCTGCCAAGACCACAGACCACCACAGGGCTGCGGACCAGGAGTTGGGGACCCCTGTACTAGGACATCATTCTTTCTAATATGTGCCTGTGCAGAGTGGGAGCATCACAGTGTTTAAGGGAGATGAGTTTTCTTCCTCTCCCTCATAGCTATGTGGGGCTCAAATGGCTATTCCTCAAATGATTTCCAGTCCAAAGCTTGAGTACATATCTAGAGGAAAGAAGGGAATTTTAATCCAAGATGGGAAAGGAAATTATATTATAAGGCTTGCGCGATGACCTGGATTAAAGAATGGATAACTTTAGAAAATCAAAGACTTATGAAACTAGAGGGACACGATTTAAAGATGGGATGGCATGCATATGTATGGTACGGGAAATAAGGGAACACTCACAGTTTGGAGAACACATTATTAGGAAGGCCCTAGGGATGGTATGGCAAAAATTTCAAGCACAAACTTATGAAAAAAATCCCATTGTGGGTGGCACCCATAGAAGCATTTACTGTACATTAAAAGCCCTGAACCAGAAAGGAATGCTGACTACATATGAAAATCTGTTAACTAATGAGCAGAAGATAAAGAACAAACAAGAGCTTGAAAAAATGGGTGTAGCTGTTGATTGCTGGTCAATGGTAAAATTAGAATCAAGATACAAAAAAGATAGAATGATGGGTTTCTTTGAGAGTAAAGTACAAGTGGATAGATTGTGGATATATACAGATGAAAGAATAATTAAAAAATGTATACATATTTAGTAGAATATGATTTAGAGGATGAGAGGGTGAAAGAGACAATGATAAAATGGGCAATTTTTTTTGGATACAGTGTGGATCTTGATGATTGGACTAAGTTGTGGAAAGAAAGCTATAAGATGCTTAAACCAGCAAATCTTAGAGAAAATATTCTTAAAATGTTCTACAGATGGCATTACACACCTGTAAGATTAGCAAAAATATCAGGGGGTAACAGCAATATATGCTGGAAGTGTAAAAAGAATGCAGGAACTTATTATCATATGTGGTCGACATGTGAAATGGTCAAAAATTATTGGACACAAGTATGCGATGTAGCAAAAGAAATTACCCAGCAGAAATTAGATATAAAACCTGAAATGGCATTATTGAATGTCATATCAGGCATTAATGATAATAAATTGATATACTCACAGCAGCTAGACTACTCTGGGCCCAAAAATGGAAAACCGAAGAGGTTCCAACAATAGAAAAGCTGTTAAAGAAGTTATGGGATACAGCAGAACTGGACACTCCATCAGAAGCACTATGGGAAGAACCAAGAGACTATGTAAAACAAAGCTGGGAACTAATATATTCTTGGGCCCAGAAGAAGACAGGAGTGTAGGGCAAAGTTTATGATGCATGTATATCTTACTTAGCATGTACTGGAAATGAAATTGGGGGAGCAGACGGATTAACGAAGCTGGAGTCTCTGACTCCAAAGGGGGGAGGGGTTAGTTTCCCCCCTTTTTTCCTTTCTTTTTTCCTTGTTTCTATTTTGACTTGTTTTTTGTTTCTGTGTGAATAAAAACAAAGAGGAAAGAAGGGAATTTAGGATGCCATTAAGCATTTTCATCCTTTGTCTAGAATGGGGGAAAATATTGTTCACACTGTTATTAAAAAGTGTTCTTGTGAATGGCTAACAGAGTTGACCAAACAATCCATAGCTTGATGATCAGTAACTATTCTGGTAACTAATTTAATGTAGCTGTAATTGAACAGCTAATACAGCTGGGCCTGCCTTTGGAAAATGAAGAAAAGAAACAATGCACTCAGTAAGTTATATATAAATTAAAATTGCTTTAGGGACCATCTTTGATGCATAGACCATGAGTTGATCCATCCATTATACAAAGAAACAATCCTCCATTTCTTCATTAATGTAGCAGAAGCAACAATACAATACAAATGCAGAACAATGAGCTAATATGGGAATGATTAGTGAACACCAAACATAGCTCATAAATTACTGCACATGAGATACAACCACACCCCTAAAGGTAAAGGTTCCCCTTGACAATTTTTGTCCAGTCGTGTTCGACTCTAGGGGGCGGTGCTCATCCCCGTTTCCAAGCCATAGAGCCAGCGTTTTTGTCCGAAGACAATCTTCCGTGGTCACATGGCCAGTGCGACTTAGACACGGAACGCTGTTACCTTCCCACCGAGGTGGTCCCTATTCATCTACTCGCATTTACATGCTTTCGAACCGCTAGGTTGGCGGGAGCTGGGACAAGCGACGGGCGCTCACTCCGTCGCGTGGATTTGATCTTACGATCTGCTTGGTCTTCTGACCCTGCAGCACAGGCTTCTGCGGTTTAGCCTGCAGTGCCACCACGTCCCCGCAACCAGACCCCTAAGACTCTTAAAACCAATGAATGTTTTGAATATTTATTTGTGAATTCTGTACAGTGGTGCCTCGCTTAGCGATGTTAATTCATTCCGAAAAAATCGCTGCTAAGCGATTTCATCACTAAGTGAAATGCGGTTTCCCATTGAAATGCATTGAAAACCGGCTAATCCGTTCCAATAGGAACGAATTGCTGTCCTTAAGCGAAAATCGCCATAGGAAACATCGTTAAGCGAAACGCGGTTCCCCAATTGAAATGCATTGAAACCTATTCAATGCATCTCAATGGGGGGGAAAATACAACAACAAATTAAAAAAAGAGTCAGAACAAAGTCAAATTTGGTTAACAAGGGGTTTATTAAGTGCACTTTATGATTTCAAACATTTTAAACAGTAAACTTTAACTTTATAAATAACAGAAAAACATTTAAAAACAGCAAACATGAGGCTGTTTAAACCATCGTTAAACGAAACAGGGGGCCCCAAATTTAATCGCTATGCGAAGCATGGTCCCACCCATCGCTAAGCGAAAATCGCCCATAGGGACTATCGCTAAACAAAGCGCAAATATGCTCTGAAAAAGTCGTCGCTAAGCGATTTCATCGCTAAATGGAGCGCCCGTTAAGCGAGGCACCACTGTATTTTATTCTGCATTTCATTTTATTCTATATGTCTGAAGAAGTGGAGTTGATCCACGAAAACTCAGATTAAAATATAATTGTTAGTCTTTAAGGTGCCACTTTCTTGCTCTTTTTTCCCCTTTGGATTTTGCCTAATGGACAACGTTATATTAAATGACTATTTGCAGTGTAGAGGAATGCTACACAACTTAACTTCCATACTGGAAAAATTGAGAAAAAGGAAATGAAAGAGGAAAATACTGGAAGAAAGAACAGCAAGCCTTATGCTAACAAGGCAGAAACAAGAACTACATCTTTAAAAGGCAAAGAGGGAAATGTAGACTTTCCTGTCCAGCTGAAACTTATTTGCTGGAGATGTTTTCTGAACCTATTTACCAAAAAGAAGCTGGGCTTTATGAAATATTAACTAGTGCATTTGAAGGACATATGTTTTATTGCACATTTCTAGTTCTGTTCAGTGTTGACGTGGAGATTTATGTGATGTTGTTGTCTGTCACTCAATCATGTTTCTCTCCCCACCATTTAATGACAAAAAAGGAAGCAGGAGGGAGGGAAGCCGAGGGGGTGGGGAGGAGGCAAGCCTACTGTTGGCATGTGGTAATATTTTTCTGGGTGAGTGTTCATTTGCTCTTACCAAAACAAAAATGTCCAGCAAGCTGTGTTTTGAGTTGTTTATGGAAGAAAATAGTTTCATTCTTCTAACAATGAGAAGAAAAGTAGACAAAACTATAACATTTCCAGTCTTTATAAATGCCAAGCCCCATAATTCCATCACACTTTAATGTGAGCAAGACATGCAAAGCATGATGTGGCTGTGGAAAGAGCAGGAGGTTTGATTTTCAGTGGTTCCCATTAAGTTCTATAATACAGTCTGGGATACAGGCAAGAAAAGAAAGAACATACCCCACGTGCTGAACACTGGTATTGCCTAGGGCAAAACGGGTTAGCTCCTGCTAGGTGGGGTGGGTAGGGGGGGGAGAGGACTCACATGTACACCCTTGTATTTTCTAAATGTTTAAGAGAATGGCTGTCATTCAGTTCCACCCTGAAAAAAGTAAAGCACTGCAGATGAAGACAACACTCCCTTCCCCTCTCCTCCCTTCACACCCAGCCTCACTGACTAAGGAGCAATGAGTCTCTGTGTAGAATATGCACAGAGGTTCATTGTGCACTCTGGGGGGCATACAGTATAAACTCCCTCTCTTCGTACAAAAACACAAACACAAACACTCTCTGTCTTAATGATAGGCATTTAGCTAGTGAGACTTGGGGGAGAGGGGAGACTCCTCTCTATTCCTTCTGCAATGGCCAAGCACATTGGTGATACCCAACCTAAAAGATGCAGAAATATCAGCTACACTTTACATAATTAGGAATCTCTCTGTATTGACAGCATGCTGTTTTAATCAGCTTTTGGTAAGTGACATGGATGGCATGGTTCAGCAATAGTGGCTTTTGGCGAGAGTAGCATATAGGACCATTGAATAGACTCAGGAGGGCTTCAAACTCTGCTTTATTTTTGTAGAGTAGGTTACATGAATCAAAAGTACCCTGATGTGGAAGAGACAGATAGCAAAAAAGTTCAGGTTAGCTGCGGAAGGAAGTGATACTGACTTTTCTCTGTTCCTCTCATTGGTTCAAATTTGGACACGGGATATGCTGAAATGATCCAGGACTTGCTTAAGTCTTTCACTTGCTTCATCCTCTGTAAGATGTAATGCCTGGAATCCTAGAAAGCTGGATCAATCAAGTTCAGGATGATTTCAGGAACAACACAAATCCCAAATTAGAGACACTCTGGAATGGCCCTTAATGATTTTTTAATCTGGGCATCTACATTAGTATACAGTATCAGCAGTCAGATGTTAATATGCATGAATATGAACAAATACTTTCTTCCAATAAGGAAAAAAAGTGCAATTGATTGGTTGCAGGCATGATGCACACATGCCCCTTATATGCCTTATTCACAGTGCATTGTAAGTCAACAAAAATATTTTCTTGTCCTTGGATTGCAGTACTATCACAACCGATGTAGCCCACTAGGAATGTACTACTGGTTGAACTGACTCACTAACTCCTTGCTGATAAAACATGCATGTTCTTTCTCATTATTTTTTTCAGCAAAAAGCACACTTCTTTCAAGGGAGGTAACACAATGGTTGGATCCAAGTGGAGTGACATTGACAGCATTCAGAGGTCATTTCTTTATTCCTAATGCAAGTGGAGGCAATCAGGAAGTGTGTACCAGCACTTTGCTTGCTAGTGTTCCCATGTTTCTAAACTTGTCATGATGTCCAAAGTTGGTCAAGGACTTCACTTTGTAATTGGAAACACCTTGGGAAAACTACTGACCACTTTCCCTGATTGCCCTGTACTGATGTTTTGATCGCTGATTCTTAGTGATGTGAACCAGTTCTGACTCTAAAGTATTTGAGAGTGTCAGGTCTTCCCTTTACAGGAGCTAAACTGAAAATTCATAACAGCAAGCAAATTTAAACCTCCCAGCAAGATCAACCTTATGCTCATCTTTCCCATGAAAAATGAATAGTAGATTACACTGTTTTTGGAAACTGGCCCTATGAAAAATTATGATGGATATCATTATTGGTAATCTAGAATCTGAATTCATTCCCATCTTCCATTTACAGTGTTATGTACATACTTTGCACCAGATGCTACTTGCCACAGACAGGTTTTGGACTTCTGCAACATGTAACCACAAGAAAGCAAGCATTATGAATCTTTGTTACTTCTTCGGTTTCACTCTCTTCTCCTGTGAACAGTACACTTGCTCAAAGTGACTATTCTTCCTACAGTATTCTGATCTCAAAAGAAAACTTTTTCAAAATGACAGATCATTGGTGTTCTCTATAATCTTTAAAAAGAATACATGTCTTGTTGGAGAAGTGGGTTATTTAAAAGCATATTCTCTTCACATCTTTTGGTGTTGTGGAAAAGGGTTGTGTTTGATGTGATTCAAGAGAGTACTGGTTAAAACCTAACCTGTAACTCTAAAATAGATCTTTTCAGTCTCTGGGGAAAAAAAAATACTAGGAACAGCTCAAGAATGTAATTACTATTGCCTATTGCCAACATTTACATTCAAAGCAGCTCTCTTTATTTTTGTGACATGGGCAGATGCAGTCTTGCTGACTTTTTAATCGGCCCATTATAAATTTTTGTTAAGACTGTAAATACAGGTAGTTCCACAATACGTTATTCAGGACCCCCTGGTGCAATGTCTAGAGATAAGATGCACCTATGCAGTATAAAAAATATTGTCCTTGGCGGTTGATCAGTTTGTGACAGCTACATTATAAATAAAGGCTGGTAAGATAGATGAAGTCTCTTTCAGTATTTTTGCAAGTTCATCAAATATCTTAGCCTTAAGTGAAGCAGATACAGCCAGTCATCTGATTATAGCAATTGTCTAGGTGTCACAATCAGGCAGGAAAGCAGCTCATTTCTTTTGGGATTGTTTGCTTCAAGGTAAAAATAACTCCCCTGAGCATCCGAGGAAACAAGTTGCCCGAGATCAGTCTTCAATATGCCCTAAAGCAGATATTTTATGCACAGGAATTGCTTAGGTTTCAGAGTGAGTGCCTTATCATTGTTCATTCAGCCTTTTCCTGAGTCGACTCCTCATCCAAGCCAGAACTCTCCTGCCCATTCTCCACCTCTCTTTCTTTGAACTGTTTGAAGAGTTCTGGGTCCCACAGGGGAAACAGCACATCAAGGCCCTGTGAAGAAATTGCTCTCCCCGGCCTCTCTCCTGCCTTGGCCTGAAGGATGCTTGGGGATGCCTAGTGTATACAGGTGCTACTGCACACAGATGTGAATGAATTGAAATTTACTAATTCATTTGGAGAACAAAATAGCCCCACAGTAAACACCCCAAGTATTCCTACAGTATCCATGCCTACTTTCAGGTGTCTGCGTTTCATGGGTCTTAAGATTTACACTGGTCTCTCTCTGTCTCCCTCTCTCTCACACACATGAGCTGAGCAGTATTACAATCACTGGGTAATATTATTTTGGTTTAAATTTGACCCGACATTTACTAAATTATCACCCCTACTCCCAGATGGCGGAGTCTGGGTTTTCTGTGTCAGCCAGCCTCCCTGATCAAACAGAAGCATATCCCTTTCAAAGAGAGGCCAACTGGGAAGATGGGTAGGTGCATAGCCTGTGCCTCTTTCGTCTGAAGAACCGGAGTGTGTTATCCAATTCACAGCTGCCTCGGCTGTAACGTCAAAACAGTATCTCTAATGCAGACTGCATCCTTCTTTACTTACTGTACATCGAAGAAAACGTGCCTGGCAAAATCCATCTCGCCATTAACTTTTGGACTCTAAGTTCATCGCACCAGTACACACCTGACAAAGTGGTCCTAATCCATCAAAACTGGCAGATTGTATGATTCTTTTTTTTAGTAGTCTATATAGGTATTGTCTACTCCGGCATTTACATTAGGCCCAGTCACACAGTTGATTGCCCTGGAAACTATGTCTTCTTCTACCATCACAGAGAAGTTTTAGCCTCAGTCCCCAGTCACAGGAAAGCAATGTTTTTAGGATGTTTTAGCAGCATAAAAAGAAAATAGCATCAGCATGCTCAGAGCCAGCTCCTGTGGTAAAATATTCATCACCTAAGTGACAGTTATATGTCTTTCCAAAGTGTAAAGTAAATAGGCTTTTCTAAATCAGGATTCCCCATGTTCTATGTTTAAACCACTTACTGAAGGAAAACATTTATTCACCCCCTCTGTTCACAGCATATCGTTTTTTTCTATAATTCCATTCTCATGCTTTACAAAATGCTAAATAATTGGCATCAGAACCATATTGAAAATTTTTAAAAAGGAGAGAGAGAGAGAGAAAGAAAGGAAAGGTACATTAATCACTTAAAACTCAGTAAAAAAAACCTGAAAATAGAAAATAAGGCTCATTTATGTCAGACAGCTAAAGATACTGTCCCAACCAGAATTTGATACAATAAATATAAGTAAATGCATAGACATTTCAGATTTAAAACATATTCCCTGAAAGGAGTTCTGAAGACTATGAGATACATAAGCTAAGCAGACACTGCTTTGTAATCTGCCTGGGAACCACACAGGAGTCTTTCTCACAAAAAAGGTAGTAAAGGTGTAACAAATCAAGCAGAATACATTTCCATTATAAATATTGGTTGTGTGGATAGCTTTATTTCTTTAGCTCAAAAATAAGAACCTTTTCCCACTTTGAATGTAGGCACTAATCTGACATTAATGACTCCTGTGATAAAAATATTATTTTAACATTGAGCTGAGTTTCATTTTGTGGGAAATAGTTGCTATAGAGAGGTGTATATTGAAACTCTACATTTAATCACTTTTCTATTTATCAGCATAGTCTTCATTTACAGACTACTCAGACTCAGCAATATTTAACCAAGGTGTCTTCGGATTTATATATTATATAGTCACAGTTAATGATAGATTTGCATGTTACCACTGCCCCAAGAAGGACAGATGCTGTGCTTTTTCCTATTTGTCTACCTTTTATTATTCACTGATGTTACAAATTTAGCCACCTTCTGAATGTTTAAAGTCTCTAAATGTGGCTTTTCTCTAAACAGATAACACAGAGTAGGGAGTTTTACAGAATGAAAATAGACTTTCTTTCACCTCCAAGTGGGTATGACTACGTACTTCCGGGGAAAATATTTCTGATCTTGGAGTATGTTTCTGGGGGGATCTACTCTGTTTCTCTGAAAATAAGACCTAACCTGGAAATAAGCCATAGTATGATTTTTCAGGATGCTCGTAATATAAGCCTACCCCCCAAATAAGCCCTAGTTAAGTGAAACCACACCCTCCATCACTGTGCAGCAACCAGAAGATGACATGACTGTAAAATAAAACATCCCCTGAAAATAAGCCCTAATGCGTTTTTTGGAGCAAAAATTAATATAAGACCCTGTCTTATTTTCGGGGAAACACAGTAGTAGCATCTTAGTCACCGTTTTAAATGCTAAAGAACCAACGATGGCCGTGGAAAATACAATATCCCGGAGTAACACTAGAGAAGTAGACACCCCTTGGCTTGAATGGCCAGAGCCCCCTGAACCTGAGGACTTTGTCTCTAAGACCCAGAAGCCAAAGTCAGCACCAACAGATTCTGACCCTAGTCCTGGCACCACAACAATACACCTCCTTACAGAGTTCTACAAGCCCTGGAGCTGGCACACTAACATCAGTAGTGTACCCAGCATGAACGCCTGAAGAGGAGAAGGTATGCTAAACTTCATAGCCCTTGGTTGGAAGGAGTGGTATCTTGGAAGAGCTCTAGACCTCACTGGATGTCTCCACTGTAAGGTCAGGTAAAGGTTTAAAAGGTAAAGGTTCCCCTTGACATTGTCCAACTCTAGGGCGCAGTGCTCATCCCCGTTTCAAAGCCGTAGAGCCAGCATTTGTCCGTAGGCAGCTTCTGTGGTCACGTGGCCAGTGTGACTAGACAAGGAACACCATTACCTTCCCACCACGGTGTTACCTATTTATCTACTCGCATTTTTGCATGCTTTCGAACTGCTAGGTCGGCATGAGCTAGGACAAGCGACGAGAGCTAATGATCTTATGACTGCTGGTATTCTGACCTTGCAGCACAGAGGCTTCTGCGGTTTAACCCGCAGCTTTACCTAAATAACCCCCATTAAAAAGTGTTTTCTTTTGGATCATTCACTCATTCATATGCTGGAATAATTGCTGAATAGATTGACACACAGTCTCTCACAGACAAAGCTACCAAAGGAAGCATGCTACCCCCCCACAAAAAAACACACTTTGCTGCCATGCTGCTTTCCCACTTCTTTTCTTATCATCAACTACCCCCCAAAGGAGGCGACTTAGCTCCACTTTGCACAGAGGGACAAGTTTGATTGTTTCACCTCTACATAATGTTTACAAGTGAAATATTATATATTTAGCTAACCTGAAACAAAGTCCAGCAAAAACCATAAGAACTTCCTTTTCCACATACTGTATAGATTAATCAAGTTGGATTAGTACAGATACAGAGGACTAATATTTCATTTCAGCTCATCCATTTTGCTACTAATGCATCATTTGTGGGGTAGCTGATAGCAAGTTTATACTATAATTTACTTGGGATAGGAGTTAAGGTAGAAGAAACATCCATCAATATGCCTATGCTGTAAGTCAACAGAAGAGTGTCGCTCTGTGGGCCCAAATCTGCTTGCTTGGAAGATACAGTTCAAATCACAGCTTTTTGATTTAAGTCAAAGTTTTTTTAGTATTATAATATTGTATTATTATATTTCTGTATCTATCTATTTACTTTTACCCTGAATGGGACTGATCTAAGAACCAGTTAGCAACAATACTAAAAAATAAAAAAAATAAAAAGGGGGGGGGAGGAGAACACACTGGGTGAACAACTGGCTATGAATGTGGTACTAATGTGAAGGATTTAAATTTTGGGACCATAGCTAGGCTTTTTGGAAGATGGGCTGCTGGCCAATCATGGGGTTGCACCCCACAAGGTCTGCGAGGAACATGTTTGGCCACAGCATGAAGAAAATTCACCAGCAGGACTTTAAACTGAATTGGAAGCGGAAGAGAAATACAAATGTGGAGAGTGTAGCTACATGTATATGATGTATCTTAGGAAAGTCTATTTCAGTAAACTCAGAACAGCTATAAGTAAGGTCTTGTGGTAGGGTATCTTAACAATAAAATAAATACAAGAAAGGTGGGAGTTTCTTAAAGGATATTCTAAAAGCACAACTTTAAACAATTCCAAAAAGAAAACAATGTGAAAGACAGCCAAAAAAAAAAAAAAAACACCAATGTGGCTTTACAAAAAAGTCATAGAAGATCTGAAAGCAAATAAGGACATATATAGGAAGTGGAATGAAGGCCAGACCACAAAGGAGAAGATGGTAGCAAAGAATTGCAGGGATGGCATTAGGAAGACAGAAGCTGAAAATGACTCGAGGTTTGTAAGAGATGCTAAAAGCAACAAAAGGAATTCTCGGAACCACTGTTTATTATTTTCTTGAAATTGTGGAAGATGGGTGACTGGAGGAGGGGTAATGTTATCTTCAAAAAGGGGAAAAAAGGAAGAACCTGGGAATTACAGACTAGTCAGCCCAACATCAAACCCAGATAAAATTGTGGAGCATATTATAAAGTGGTCAGTCTGTAAGCATGTGGAAAACAATGTGGTGGCAACTAGAAGCCAATATGGATTTGTCACGAACAAATCCTGCCAGACTAATCATCTCATTTTTTTTTGATGGCCAGCTAACCCTTTCTTCAAATACTTGAAATGCTATCATCCAGAGGAGCAGCAGATTTCAGTCTAATATCAGGAAAAAACGTCCTAACATTTACAGCAGTACTGCAAAAGAACCAATTACTTTGGGATGCGGTGAGCGCTCCAACACTGGAAGCATTCAAAACAAAGTTAGACAGCCATCTGCCAGATTTCCTTTGACTTGGATTCCCACACTGAGCTGGGGTTTGATGGCCTTATACACTCCCTCCAACTCCATTATTCCATAATTCTATGAATAGCAATTTCTGGTGACACAAGGAAATAGATGGCTAATTTGGGATTCTTTATTCCCCCTGTTCACTTCATTTGAAAAATGTGATCTGTTCTCAACTGCCTTCTATTAAAAATAATAGTCATACACAGATTTTTATTCTAGCACTATGTGTTGGAGTGAGCAAAGTTGGGGGGGGGGAAGGGTGGAAGACAAGCCTTGTTTATGTCTGCATTTCAGGCAGAACAAAACATTATCCCTATTTCTCTTCCAAAACCAGGGATTCACTACGCAAAACTCTGATGCCCTATCAAAAAGTTTACTCTTAAGAAGAACAGTCTGCCTGTTTGTTCTAACACAAGCTTGCCACAATCCACATTTGGCAAATTGGTTTGCCTTGGTTTTGTCAGCAGGAAGACAGAAGTAGTTCCTTTTAAAAATTATAATCGGCAGACATACAATATCTTTAGTAGGATCACTAAATATGCTAAAAACACCTGAGCTAATTAAGTCTACTTATTTTCTGAGAATAATTTTTTTTAAAAAAATACTCATTTAGGAACACAGATATTTCTAATGTAATTTCAATTTCTCGCTGAGATACATTTTCTCCTTAACAAGAAGAATTAATAACCAACCCATTAAACTATGTTCTTCGGGAAAACCCAAACCTCCAGAAAATAGTTTCAAAACTTGCTGTCACATAGAATTTAGCACAGCAAGGCCTCCATTCATACAGGAATATGGCTATTGGGATATATGACACAAAAAGCTGACTGAACTAGAAAATACCTGCCCAAGTGACCTTCATGTTGTTGTTTATTGTTGCTGTTGCTAGAATCTGTTTACATGACACTACTTTTAAGTCTGTACAAATGTACTGAAGTCTTCAAAATATTAAAGACATCGACTGAACCAATTGTATGAAATTCACAGGATTAAGATTTCAGATTTAAATCCAAGATTTAAGATAGTGTAAGTGGTTAAGACTGCCAAAGAATTGATGCTTTTGAATTGTGGTGCTGGAGGAGGCTCTTGAGAGTCGCCTGGACTGTAAGGAGAACAGACCTGTCCATTCTGAAGGAAATCAACCCTGAGTGCTCACTGGAAGGACAGATCCTGAAGCTGAGGCTTCAGTATTTTGGACATCACATGAGAAGAGAAAACTCCTTGGAAAAGACCCCGATGTTGGGAAAGTGTGAAGGCAAGAGGAGAAGGGGACGACAGAGGACAAGATGGATAGACAGTGTCACCAAAGTGACCAACATGAATTTAACCCAACTCCGGGAGGCTGTGGAAGACAGGAGGGCTTGGCGTCACAAAGAGTTGGACATGACTAAACGACTAAACAACAAAAGTGGTTAAGATATTCCACCCCAAAAGAATAGATTTTTGACAAACATCCACTGTCCTATTCATATTTTGGGCAGCTTCACTTGCCTTTCAGTTCTTTTAGTAATTTTTAAAATTGTTTCCTTTAATAGTTGAGTCCAACTGTTTTCATGTAAGCATTTTTGTTCATGCATGCCATGCACATTTTGTCTTAAATATCCATGCAAACTTCACAATTCCACCATCTGTGCATGTCACTATTCATAGCCATTTGTGGAAAAAAATATTTAGTTATTGGAAAAAAAGAGACTACTACAAACAGTAGGAATACATTGGGCAAACTGCCATAGAAGGGTCCCTAAAATGCAGATAGTTTGCTGAAAATCTAATTTAAATATAATCAGTTTGGATAATATGGAATTCCACAATAAATGTATGTGACTCAGGAATGCATCATGTTTGCTGAAATGAGTACAGCCATCGTGAAGTCTTTTCTATCCCATCAAAGCATGCACTGTACTCAAGAAAAACATGGCATACCTTTCACAAGTGATAGAATCACAGTATGCTTTCTATTTCATTATTCTAGCTAACAATTGACATAGTAGGGACAATTTCTCATGTAAAATTTCTCATTCTCTGTGATTTTCAGAGATTTTTCACCTGGGGGCTGGGGTGGGTGGGGACTCTACACTGTGACTTCCACCTATATTAATTAATTAATTAATTAATTAATTAATTAATTAATTAATTAATTCATTCATTCATTCATTCATATCCCACCCAATTAGACTATGTCTACTCTAGGTGGCTTACATTAAAAATAATAAAAACAGAACAAAGATTTAAATCAATAATATTGGGATCATTCAAGATGGAGAAAAGAAAATCAAGTATTGGCAGGAGAGAAGGCCTGCCTAAACAGCCAGGTCTCTAGTTGGCTCTTAAAAACACCCAGTGAGGGTACCAGGCAGATCTCTGACAGGAGATTGTTCCAGAGTCGAGGGGCCACTGCCGAGAAGGCCTGGTTTCTTTTTTCTTTCTTTCTGGGCCTTCCTTGGCATTGGGCCCCTCAGCCATCTTTCCTGGCTATAGCGAGTGATTCGGGTAGATCTAGGTGGGAGAAGGCATTCCGCCAGGTATCGAGGTCCTAAACCGTTTAGGGCTTTATAAGTCATCATTAACACTTTGAAATCAATGCATCAGCAAGATGTCTTGGTTTCCTATGAAAATGAGGTCCATCTCTCTCCCTCCCTTTTTCACCTGTTGTTCTTCACAGTAAACTTCCAAATTCTATGCAGCTTTAATGCACTTACTAATAGGTGTGCACTAGCATCAAAATTTAGATTTGGAATTTGGATTTAGAATTCAGAATTATCACCCTTCAAATATGAAATTTTAAAAATTCAGAATGTTCAGATATTTTGAAGTCTGTTACAGTGAATATATAAAGTCATTATTTCCTCCTTTTAAAAACACAGACGGGCAAATCAATTTAAAGGGATTTCCGATGTCCACTGAAACCTTCCCAGCGACTGTGCCAAACAAAAAGAGTGCATACCAACAGCCAACAGTGCCTAGGTATAAGTAACTGACTTGAGAACTTAATCTGTATTGGAAGGCGGTTCTCAAGTCAAAAAGTCTGTAAGTCAAGTCTCCATTGACCTACAGTGCATTGAAAACTGATTAATCCCGTAACAGGCCGTTTTTGTTCCATTTTGGTTTTTTTCTGGTCTGTAAGTCAAATCTCAGTCTGCAAGTCAAACCTAAATTTTGTGGCCAGAGAAGTCTGTAACTCAAAAAGTCTGTAAGTCAAGCCGTCTGTAAGTCAAGGGTCCACTGTAGAACTATTGACTGAAACCTGAACAGTGGGAATGCCAGCAGGAAATGCCGGCAGCACTGAGGAAGCACCGGACAGGTCACCCCAGGCAGTGGGCAGATACCCAGCCAGCACTGGCAAGCAGATTAGCGCAGCAGATAGCCTGGGGTGGGCAAGAACTGTGTCTACATTATGAAGCACAGCACAACTGTGATTGAGCACAATCTTGGAGCAGCAGTTGAAAGAATGAAAGTGAAAGAAGGAGGTGGCAGCAGAAAGAAGGAGGGTCAAGCATGACACATTTATTACTGTGACCAGTGTGTGCCAGGGAAGCCCAGCAAGGGTACGTTGATCTTAAGGAAAATAGGTTTTTCTACCGATCCATGTTCCAGTGTGGACTGACAGTGTTCCCTGACTCAGAGAACACTCTCTCAATATGCACACTAGTTGGTGGGCAAGCTAGCAGTCCCACTACCACCTTGGCCAGACCTCCCAATCAGACTCCTTCTCAGCCTAGTAAGACAATAGATCAATCTCTTTTGACTTGCAGGGCTCCTGTATGTATGCCTCTGCCATGTCCTTCTTCTGGGCTGGTGTCTATGGAAGACAGGCCCCTCCCATGATTGTCAAGACAGTATCACAGAAAACTTGCCCAAGTTGTTGCAGGTGTAAGGGACCTGGATTCTGGAATACAACTACTGGTACTGTTATTTGGAGTGCTATGAACATTGCTAGTTTCTTTAAGTGCTAGCTGGGCCCTCTTCACTAGCTGCTGCTGCTGCTTCTGCTGCATATGATGGAAAGTTGGATGGCATTGCCTCCCATCTTGTTGCTGATTAATATCCATTGCCTATTGTTTAATTTGGGAGTCTAAAAGACTCCTCCGCAAGCAGACAAACCTGTAGTAGGGTAGGTTCTTTAGACTGTTGGCCAGGGCCACTACTTTTGATGAGAAAAAAAAATGCTGTTCTCCTTCTATGGAATCCTGACCCCCATCCACGTAGACCAGAGGTCTCCAAACTGTTGACCGTGGGGGCCACACCAGATATTTTCAAATTTTTTGAGGGCTAAAGGAACATGCTTCTGAAACACAGCCCACCTATGTATACCTTCTGTCTCCTCCCCCCCCCCCCCACTATATTAGATGATTATGTACTTGAAGGGGAATTCCCAGCAACCACCATGCTGCTTTCCACAGGAGAGATTTGCTGGGAATGGGAGCTGAGGAAAATCCTTCCTTGAATATGGCAGAGCTGCATGATATGGAGGAAAGCAATATGCTCTTAATAAATCTCTTTCTCAACCACAACTGAGTGTCAGTCTGAGTGCTCATGCCATCCTTGTCCATCTTTGGCACATTGGCTTTTTGGGAGAAAAGCACCTTCTCCATCTTCTTTTTCAGCCCCTTATCCTGTCTGGATTGTACAAAGACATCACTGGAGGTCCACTCATCTCTGTCCCACCTTAAATGAAAAGCTTCCATACCACCTTCTTGGCAGAGACATACACAGCCTGTACTGTTGCCTGCTGCTCTTTCATAGTATCAGTGCTGAACAAGGAGATGAGTGACATCTTTTTGTCAGGGAGACTCATAATAACAGTTGCAGGCTGTCTTTTTCCTCTCCCTCTCCCGTTCAGTAGAAGCTGCTGCAGTGGGTGTAGGCAGCATTCCTGGAACCTTCTCCAAGTGAGAAGGTTCCACCACACCCATGTTCCATACTGCTTGCACACTCTACTCAAAGAAGAACAGGTTCTGATTCTGCTACAGCAGAATATAAACCTTTCCTATGAAAACCACACACGCAACACACAGGCACAAAATCTATTAACTTAATATATCTGGCTATATACAACTAAACCTTATTCCCCTGTCTGATTTCCCCAAAGGGGTCTAAAAATAATATAATAGTTCCCTGTTGTTTTATAATGTATTAACCTACTGATCCTCAATCTTATTTCTAAGCATACTGAACAAACTATATACAGTGAGATACAGAAAATATAAATATAAATATAAATATAAATCGAGAGTTCAGAAAAGGACACTAAGAAAACTGCTGCAGTGCAGGCTTGCACTACAGCTTATCAGTAAGCAGCTATGCCCATCTTTCAGTTGGGAAGAACTATGTGAAAAATTACTTTCTGGTTTCTGTCCCTGCTTCTAGAGTTTATCAGTTCAGACAGACATCATTGAAAGGTTTTCTTCTCATGCCAGCCCCGCTACCTTGGGAAACCCATGGCAACCCCAATCAGGAGACACTGAGTTCTGTGCCCACAATACCCTTGATTTCAGGCTGTCTTTAAGTTTCGAATATCAAGAAATCATGTCAGGATGCCTGAGAAACAGGTTTCACATTCACTTCTTCCTCTAGCAAGTGGAAATCTAGCCTTTGTATTTGTTATCTATAAGAGTAAATGAGACTCTGAATATTAAGAATTATTATTAAAGATATTCAGAACTATTAAATTCAGATACATTTGGAACTATCCAAATATGGCAATTCTAGATATTTCTGAATCTGAATGCACATTCCTTCTTACCAGTGAATCCCATGGAGGAAAGATGACATTCCACAAAGAAACTGAAACACTCCTTTGCAGCTTTGTGTTTCTTTGGCCCTTTCCAGATGAATCCTGTGCAGGAAAGGTGCCGTTTTGTGCAGGAATTGTAATAATCCTGCACAGCTTGGCATCTCCAGAAAAAAGGTACATGGAATGGCAAGACCTGCTGCAAGATTTCTTTCGGCAAACATTTTTATTTGCAAATAATCTTATTATGAGGAGTCAAGTCAGATGGTTGCCACTCAGTTTCTCTGTGAAATGCAGAGGCTGATTCACATCTCATAAACCTTGCACAAGAAAAGGCCTGCTGATTCGTCTCTTCCCTCCCCTCCAGTGCCTTTCCTCAAATACTTAGGGTTTCGATTACTGTAACTAGTAACAAGCTCAAATTCAAAAAATTATAATGTACAAAAAACAGTATTAATTAAATTTGTCACTATTATTTAAGAAGAGATTACATTTCACAATGCAATCCTATGTCTGCTTCAAAGTAAGCCCCTCTGATTCCAAAGGAAGTCATTCTCATGCAAGTATGCCTAAGTCTAACTCACATATATATCAGTAGGGACTATAGAATCCCTGAAATTAAATCTGCGCATCTTCTTTCTCAAACTTAATTTCAGAGGCCAACTAAGCCCTTACTGTTGAGTAATTTACTTTAGTTCTACCTGCCTTTTCCATCTGCTGCTGGCCAGGAGGTGGCAGGCTTTTCTTTCAGAACCTTGAACTGTCACTCATGATTTATTTGCTTAGAACTGTAGGCTGATGTGGTGTATTTATATGAAAGGAACTTTCATAAATAAGCCAACACTTCTGGTATCACAAAGTAGTATTTATTTTCAATAAAAGAGTGTAGTGTCTATCAGCTTTTAGGGAATTGCCCCCACTCCTTTTTAAAAATGTGGCTTGCATGAACACAGGCAAGGTACTCCTGAGTCAGCCTTGCATCTACCTGTCTGGTAGAGAGAGTATATAAACTGTTCACCTCTATACACAAACTATGAACACAAAATGCATGAAAACATTGGTTAGGATCTGAACTTAATTTCAATCTAGATTACTTTTAACTCAGTATTGCATATATCCATCTCACATGACCCATACATAACCAATAGGGAGTCCCTGGGTGCCAAAACTGTTCATTGTGGCTCTACTGCAATTAGATATACAACTAGTAGAAGTAGTATATAAACAATAACCACTCTCACTAGTATATATAAAATAGTTTTAAAACAGCTTGAGCATAAAATATACAACGAGAATATAAAACGGGTCATGGCAAAACACAGGTGAGGCTTAAAACTTCTAAATGCCAGAACCAGGAAAGCCATCAGAAAAGCATTAAGAGAGTCCCTAAAAATCTTAGGAAGATAAAAGCTTTCAACCTGTAATTCCGTCATGGCTGTTGGTGTGTTGGTGGTTTCACACCCTGTCAAAATGGAATATGTATGCATTATTTTAATGTACGCAGGTAGACATCCCAATTTGAAGAGACCCTTGTCCAGCAGGCCGAGGCAAAGAGGCAGTCCCGGAAGCAGCAAAATCAGGGAGCTGGACAGGGGACAGATTGCATTTGCCTGCAGTGTGGAAGGGATGGTCACTCTCGAATTGGCCTTCTCAGCCACACTAGACACTATTCCAAGACTTCTATTCAGAGCATGCTACCATAGTCTCTCGAGACCGAAGGACGCCTACAGGTAGACACATTGTGTTGTAGTGGTTCATACTACATTTCTAAATTATGATAACATGACCGTATGCTACTTTTCTTCCTGTCCAACAAAATTCCTGCAAATACTCTCCCATGCCAAAAGGAGGGTGTTATTATAGACAGGGTCCTCTTCTACCACTCTCTAGAACTTTACTGGGATGGCAGCATTCAAAGAAGGACTTCTGAGGCAAAGGCCTAAGCAGGGATACTGTATATTGCCAGGAGATAGTCCTTCTGGCAGTTGGGCCTCAGGTAGTTAAAAAAAGGATTTTGAATTGGATCCAGAAATGGAATGAAAGATAGCATTTGTTACGCTGAATCCATCTTATTGTAAATAAACCAGGATTCACTACTTTTGCAATGGAACCACAATCCTAATCTGAATTATTGAACTGATCACTGAAAAACTGAAAGTGCTTTGGTCATAGGATGGGTCTCTTGTCTGCATGTATGTGTGTTTTACTTTTTGAATAACTGGATTAATTTATATATGAGTAGTATACAATTAGAGATACAGCACATGAAGGAATTTGGATGATGGGCAAAGTGTTATATAAACAATGATGTTCAAACAGATTTTTCAGCTGTTTTCTTTGAAGATTTGTGGAACCTGGGGGTAGGAGTCACTTTGTAATAAATTAAGGAACTATGAAGAGATATTGTGCATTACCTTGTACTCCAGAAGTGGAAGTGAAGACACATATAACTTTTTAACTGTGGAAAAAGCAATTTGAAGACACAGTTGCAGTGCTTAGAATAGATGCTTCAAGTGTGTGTTCAAACTCTTCCTGTCATACTTTAGAACACAGTTTAACAACCTGAGGATCATGCCCCCGAGGGGGTTGGCAAAGTGTTTTCTGGAGAATTGTGGGTCACCTCATACATGTTGTAGCCCTTGCTAAATAATTTCCTCCTTGACCTTTCAGAGCCAGAAATTAAAGTTAATGTGTATATATGATAAACAGGCCCTTTAGAGGAAGAAACAGGCTTATACTTCTTGCAAAGGGGTGACTAGCCCATTAAAAACACCTTTTTACACAAATATGGGGAGTTACAGGTTACTTGGCTTTATAAAAGGTGGCTGTGACTTGAAAAAGGTTGGCAAATGCTGCTTTAGAATGACTATTTTTACCCTAACAATACTGTTGTATATGTTCCCCTTAACACAGAGAGCATTGGTTCAGCTTTCCTAACACCAGTTATACCAGTACTGTATGCCAGTGTCCAGACAACACAGGGCTGAAACTAGCATCAACAGAATCAATTATGTGCCCTCAAGTTGATTCTGACATATGGAGGCCCCTGTCCCAGTTTCCTAGATATAAAATACTCAGAAATGGTTCACCATCCCCTTCTTCTCGGGGCACCTTGAAGACTGTGCAGCTTGCCCATGGCTTACAGAAGCTGACTCTTCCTTCAGGAGGCATCATGGGGAGCTGGACTCTCAATCTCAGAGTCAAAGCAAGACAAAAGCAAAACAAAAACACCACTGTTTGTTCTGCTTAGTTTCAATTTGCTCCAGTACAGGACCTGTTTCTCTGGACCCTTGTATTGTGTTGTTTCACACTGAACAGTACATTTGTGGATATGTGCTGTTTGATGACACTTCCTTATTAGCTTTTTTCCGCCAGTCAGCCTTCACACTGTGTGGACAAGAAGCGAAGGGACCAGAGTGTGAAGTGGGTAGGGAGAAGCTGAAGAAGATAAGCAAAAGAGGAGGACAAGCTGGGTTGAGAGAGAGACATCAGGGAGCAATTTCAGGTCTGTGCATCCCAGTACACCCCAAACCAAATTCCTTCCCTGTGTGTGTATGCAAATACTAGGAAGACCTATTCAAATTTGAAAGAATTGTGCAATCAAGCCCTTACATGCAAAAGAAAGACATTTCTGGCATGTTGTGGATGGTGGGACAAACATTAGAGAGACGGAATCTTAATTGTGGCAGACAGAATGGTGGGTAATGCCTCTTGCATGATTTATTCCAGTTAACATCTCCTTGGCCCTTGCTGTTTAACTCACAGGACAAAATATGGCTACCATGCAGGTGAAAATGGAAATAAACAAACTAACATATTGCTGAATTGAGGGACTGGCTGCAACTTGATGGTTACATATCAAGTACAGTGGTGCCTCGCTTAACGGGTGTCCTGTTTAACGATGAAATCGCATAGCGATTAACTTTTTGCGATTGCTTTTGCGATCGCTCTGCGATGTTTTAAATGGGGAAAAATTGCTTTGCGATGATCGGTACCCTGTTTCGCTTACCGGAAAGCAGAACAGAGGTGTCAGTCTTCCCTCATTAGAAACTGAAGGGGGATCAACTGCCATTGAACTGGATATGGTCCTGAAGATCTTCAGTCTCAAGCACCATTAAGGGGATCCCCAAATGCTGAGGGGGGGAGTGGGCACCCAAACCTCATTCTCCCCTCTTTTTTATTAATATCAGAATACTGTGCAATTTAAAATTATGGATGTACACTATATGAAATACAGGTCAAATTAAAAACAAATTAAAATGTTAAGATGATTAGACTATTTTTGACTAGAAGTGGACTACTTCAATAGCTTCATCTTAGCCATTTGCTGGATCTCCTTTTCTGCATGCGGTGGGGATTAAATGGCATACATAAAAGTGCTGCAATGATTGAATTTCTCTACAGTCACAAAACATCTGTCCTATATCCAAGTAGCTCAATTTAACTTGATTACTCTTTGATTACTCCTACTTTGCTTCAGAATCTATTTCTATTAAGTGACTCCCAGATGGTCCAGCTAGAGTCTTGTCCTGGTGGGAGACACTCTCCAAGGTTCATCCATTTGGCAAGTTGTGTCATTTTTGTTCTCCATAGGCTTAGCCTCACCTCTTCCGGTTTAATATTTAGAGCTTATGATTTGTGCAGAAAACTTTTCCTTGATGTTAGCTGTTGTCTAGGGCAGAGGTCCCCAACCCCCAGTCCGCGGCCTGAGCCAGATTGGGCCACAGAGACAGACCTCCTCCCTCCTCGGCATGCACTCCCCACCACACAGCCCATTTGTGCCTGTGTGTGCCTGCGCCCATGTGAGCACTCCTACCCCTTTGCTCATGTGTATGAGTGCCCCCTGAGCATCGCACCACCCTTTGCGCATGCGCATGAGTGAGTGCCTGCCCGCACGAGCACTGTACCACCCTTTGCGCATGCGCCTGAGCGCCTGCACAAGCACCCCCACTCCTTTGCGTGCACACACGAGTGCAGGGGGGTGCCTCGCCTTCCCCAGCTCGTCCGCAGGGCTAAAAAGGTTGGGGACCGCTGATCTAGGGGGTTGGTGTCCATGAAGTTATCAGGTTTGGTGCTGAATTACCTCACTTCATTCGTTATTTTCTAGCACCTCTTGACCTTATTTCTGGAGGGACATTCCATCCAAATAATACACTTTTTCAGTCTCCCCTCAAAGAGGATAGAGCCCAATGTCCTAACATCTTTACACAGGTTTGGACAGGATCATTACCGCAGGAAAGAATCTCATGTGAACTATACAGGGAAGGCCAGTCAGGAAGATCCAGCGATGACTAAAGCAATGTGGAGGTCAGGACAGTTGCTGCCCTGATACTGCCCTGGCAGACCATAGAAACGATGTCCACTCTCAAGGCTACACTGAGGAGTCCCTGTGTTGACTGTCTCTGCCAGTAGGGGGAGGAGAGAAGGAGCTTCCACTAGTAAGTGTGAGTCACATGCACACACTAGTAGGCTTCTGGGGAAATTATATGGCTGCCAAAAGCAGAACTTATCTTTCCTTGGCATTTCACTGAGTCATTTCCAAATGGGTACCCCAAGGAATCCATACCTACCATATGTTTTCTACTATAGGGCAAACTCACATGATACATGCATGTTTGCATGTTCCCCCATGGGGCATATGCAAACCCTGGAGCCACAACTTCTGTGCTGGCTAGGGAATTCTAGCAATTGGAACTGTAACCAAAAACAGGAATTTCTGAAACCAGGGAATTTCCATTTTGGAAATGGAAAGGGATGAATGATAAATGATTTGGAGTGAAAGGGCTAGACTTCCATTCCTTGGTGTATCTGTTCCAGTATTCACCATCACCATCATGGCTGCTATTAACCATTTAAACATCACAGAAAATTTTAACCATGATTGTCTGACAGAAATTTCACTTTATAATAGTATTCTCAATCAGCGCCACAAACCTGCTTGCCAGCTTCTTCTGGTATTACAAACCAATGTCTGCAGTGAGCATGCATGCAAACCACTTTGCACTATATCCATTACCCTGGCTGACTGAATTTTGCCAATATTTATCTGTTTGGAGATATTTTGTCTCATCCATGGGTTCTGCTTTAATGATGGAACAAGTTCTGTATGGATGATTCATACCAAGCTGCCTAGGTGTTTCAAGCAGACTTTTTATGCACTTGTTTATCAAATATTATCCTGCATCATTTAGAATTGGTGTCACTGTGAAGAGTTCTGGGACCCTTCAAGATGAAAGCTATTCAAACAAATATAAGCTCATTACCTGAAGCACCAAAGTGAGCAGACAAGGCATAGCAATAATGTCTACCAGCCAGCAAAAGAATTCTTAGCTAATGCATCCAAGTGTAAGTGACAGCCTTAAGATGCATGATCAGCATGGAGATTTGCCAGCCCAATGAACTATCTCAAACAATGCACGAAGAATTCATCAACACCAATACACTTGTCAAAGACAGGAATCCACAGAGTAACATATTTGGCTAAAGAAGGTCTGAGGCTTCCTTTATGCCTGATGAAACCACTCATTGCGGTTGAATTAGAAACATCACATACTTAAGCAAGAAGTGTAATTCTCCCCCAAAAAACTTTCAAACCATTCATCTAAAAGGCTCCACAGATTTGCGCCAACCTTGTTTCATTGCTGTTTACTTTATCAAAATATCGGCCAAAGCCATGGCATACAGGCTGTATACTTGAGCTCCTCATGCTTCTCTGTACCTCTAATTAGAAACCTGAATGTAAACCAGGACCTTTGGGATAAGGACTTGTCAACCGTCCTCTTCACCAGAGTGGCTGGCTGTGTGGCAGGGGTGGGGAAGTGCCGGTCAGGCTGCTTCCTGGATTGGCACAATGAGAATGACACCGGCTGTGTCCATTGCGCGGTGAGCAGTAAGTGGACCTACTGGTTCTGGGAGAGGGACCAGTTTTCCCAGGCAACTATGGCGCCAATATTTGCATTTGTATCCCTAAGAATACAAATACGATCCCATGCCTAATCTAGACCAGTCATTCCCAACTTTGAGTTCCCAGAAGCTCTTGAACTAAAACTTCAACCACTACCTGTTCTGGCCAGGATTTCTGGGAGCATAGTAAGAGAACATCTGGGGATCCAAGATTGGGAATCACTGAACTAGGTGGACTAGAAGCCTGGCACCTTTGTTTTTTCGAACACAGCAAATAAACACTGTTGACAGGGCAATAAAATGTTATGTAACTCAAGACATTTTTACAGATTGTTGAAATCATGCACTCAACAAATGACTAAAACAGCTAACAGAGTATGCTGAAAACAGTGCTTGTTACCAAGCTAGTGGTACTTTTAGTTTTAAAACAGTGCTATTCTGAAGAAAAAAGGAGAGATCTGCCAAAGTTGCTCTGAGCTCCTTGGAGAAAGAGTGGAGAAAAGTAAGCCTGGCTGCTTGGAATAAATTATCTTTTGGCAGAATAAAAGTCTTATTTTTTCAAAGAATCGTTCTGGGTATTGGGAGGAATTGGCTATACAGAAGAGTGGCCCATGTAGATAATGTTAAGCATTTCTCTCCTTGCTTCTTCACTCTAAAATGCCTTCTCTCAAAGCTGTTTCCATACCAGAAATATAAACCTTCCACCCACTTGGAAATAAAGAGCAAATAGGATGGGAAGAAGAAAAAGCCAATGATTTTTAACATGATATGCATGAAATGTAAAATAAATACTACCCCCTTTCTTATCTCACACACTGGAAGACATAGGTCAACTAATCATCTTACATCTGAGGAAGTGGACTTGTCCATGACAGCTCACATTAAAATAGAGCAGTTAGTCTTTAAGGTGCCACAACATTTTTGTCTTCTTTATCTTTTTTTATTCTTCTTTGTTTTTTGCCTGATAATCATCAACATTTCCCTCACGCTCTGTCTAATCTACAGGTATGCTTTCTATCTATTTATTGAACCTGAAAAAGGACCCAAGGTGGTTTACATCATTAAAAGACAATATTTAAAAGCTAAAAATAGTATTTTCAACAAATATTCTATTTATGACAGTACTCTGAAAAGATTTTACCTAGCAACTCAACCTATCTGTGAACTGGATTCATCATACATCTGTTTTTTGCTGGAGCTAGACTGCCTGAGGCAGCGATTAAGTGCTGAACTAGCACACCTTTAATATTCTATACAGTGGAGCTGTAGCTAGCAACTCTGGCATGCAGGGTTTCACTGTCCTAATGGTTAGTATGGGTCATGTGAGACTGGCACACATGGGGAGAGGACAAAGAAATGGGGAAGGATGTTTGGGTCTGAATCCCTGACATCCAACTTCATTCCACAAGGAGACCACCTGTTTTTTTGCTTTGTGTCCTTATGGAAACAGGGAGGCATGGCTGGCAGTGGCATTTCTGCCTGAAATGGGTGTGTATGCATCCTTCCAGAAGTAAATTGTAATGACCTCTAAATTTTGCCACCCTGGGCCAAGGACCTTATTGTCCTGCTTGGCTCTACCTCTCTCTCTCTCTCTCTCTCTCTCTCTCTCTCTCTCTCTCTCTCTCTCTCTCTCTCTCTCACACACACACACACACACACACACACACACACACACACACACACACACACACACACACACACACACACACACACACACACACACACACACACACACACACACACACACACACACACACACACACACACACACACACACACACACACACACACACCAGGAACAGAACCTTCATAATGAAATGTGAGTAGCAATTCCCTTGTTTAAAGAGCTGCCCAATTTTAAGCATTAGGAAAGGAAATGACAGGCTTTTTTTTGTCCAGACACTCTATAAGCTTTGGGAGCTGCAAAAGGTTGGCAGACCATGCAATTATGTTGAAATTCATAGATTGCTTGAATGACAGCCTGGAAAGAGCTGTCATTATTGATTCAAGAATTATTATTTGTCATTTCTTACTGTCAGCACCTACTAACATGCATCAGACCTCAAGAGTGAGCATAAAACATTCTTGCATTCATGTCAGGAAAACCATCTCCTTCCCTCTCTTGTTTACTCAATTCCTGGTATTTAGCTTGTAAGCTCCTTAGACACAGGAACCTGTTTCTCCCCCTTATGAAATTCTACACTGATGATACTATGTGCAGACTATACCACCATATTAAAATCAGTGTACTATGCTCAACATGCCCAGTTACACGTGATTTCAGAAGCTAAGCAGGGCTGTACTTGTCAGTACTTATATGGGACAGCACTTGGTCATACCAGGAATTCTCCAGGGAGGGACGGGGGGGAAAAGTCTGCCTGAAACCCAAGACTTAACATAAGAGGGCTGCCATTTATTATGAGTGGCAGAGAAGAGATGACTCCTGAGGTCCACTTGCATATAGCAGGATGATCCCTTCCAGGTGGGCCATTTGTACCATCCTCCACTGTCCCCACTTTTTCTCATTTGGTTTTGAGAAAGCAAGAGATTTACCAGGACCTACCGAGAGTTGTATCCAAACTGGTTTTGTACAAAAGTAAGGAGCAGGAAACTGTATAGATCTCAAAGCACTTCACAGTCAGTCCCTTCTTTCTGTCCCTTCTTATTGGATCAATAGGCAACTGTCTGGATGACAAGTGCTTTGCTGTACAGACTCAGTGTAATGGTTGGGGAGGGGCAACTTTTGATCCCCCACAGTGTCTCCTGGCAGCCGGAGCCACATGATGTGAGCTCTATACCATCTCTGTCTTCCATGCATTCATACAGATGTGCCACTTCATCCACTCTCACTCTACACCTTCTGGCATCTTCACTTCCTCCTATCTATACCTTCCTTCTTGACAGTTATTGTAGACTGGCAAAGTGCCATAGCACTAAGCCACTACTTCTAACTCTGCTTTTGGAGACAAGGTCTTGGACTGCTTTTAGAAAGAAACAGGAAAATAAAAAGGCTGGAAGGCAATGCACCTTAAGTAGTACAAAATAAGCAGAGGGGTTCCAGAGGAACAAAACAGTGCTGTAACTCATGAAGAAAACTTGTTATTACCTCTATGGGATGCAAATACTATAAATGATAAGGGAAACATTGTCTGGTTGTCAAGACGGCATCCATTAAGATCAGGGTTTAACAGGTGGCTTGAAAGGATAAAATGCTTTATACACAAGAGTCCTACGCTTCAGTTTTAACAAAAACAGTTTAATACAGCATACAATGGTGTTTAGAAATTATTTATATAACTGGGCTTTAATAAACACAATGTTGTAGTAATGGGAGACTTCAATTGTCCTGATATCTGTTGGCAGACAAATTCTGACAAATATGGACCTTCCAAGAAATTCTTGGCTTGTATGGCTGATAAGTTTCTCCTACAAAAAGTGGAGAAAGATACCGAAGGAGTAGCTATTCTGGACTTGGTCCTAACCAATAGAGATGACCTGATGGAAGGAGTCTGAGGGAAAGTGACCATGTTCTACTTGAGTTCTTGATTTCAGAAAAAAGCACAGTGTGCTTTTACACTGGATTTTAGGAAACCCAGTTTTCATATACTTGGAACAATGATAGGTAAGGTGCCACGGCAGGAGATCCGAACAGGAAAAGGAGTCCAAGATGGGTGGGAGTTTCTAAAAAAGGAAATTCTAAAGGCATAACTACAAACAATTCCAGCAAGAAAAAAAAGATGGAAGACAGCAAAAAAGATCAATGTGGCTTCACAAAAAGGCCAGAGAGGACCTAAAAACAAAAAAGAGCACTTATAGGAAGTGGAAGGAAGGCCAGGCTATAAAAGAAGAGTACAGCAGTGTCTCGCTTAACGGGCACCCCGTTTAACAATGAAAGCACATACTGACGAACTTTTTGCGATCGCTTTTGCGATCACAATGCGATGTTTTAAATGCGGAAAAGTCGCTTTGTGATGATCAGTACCCTGTTTTGCTTACCAATCTTCGCAAAGCAATGATTTTTTAACAGCTGATCGGTGGTTCCAAAATGGCCACCAGGTAAAAAAATGGCCACCTGCTGTTTTCTGGGACAGATTCCTCACTTACCGGGCAGCGAAAATGGCCGCCGTATGGAGGATTTTCGCTTAAAGGTGAGTCTGAAGCCCATAGGAATGCATTGAAGGGGTTTCAATGCATTCCTATGGGCTTTTTAATATCGCATAGCCGACGAAATCGCTTTGCAGTGATTTTTGCTGCACCGATTATCGTCGCGATGTGAGGCACCACTGTACTAAGAACATAAGAGCCTTGCTGGATCAGGCCAACAGCCCATTTAGTCCAGCTTCCTGTATCTCAACAGTGGCCCCACCAGATGCCTCTTGGAGCACATGAGACAACTAGATACCTGTCTCCTGATACTCCTCTCCTGCATCTGGCATTTTGAGTACAGACAGGCAGCAAAGAATTCAGGAGATCGCATTAGGAAGACAAAAGCTGAGAATGAGCTGAGGTTAGCAGGAGATGCTAAATGCAACAAAAATGCATTCTTCATGTATGTGCATAACAAAAGACAGAGAAAAGAAACAGTGATTCAGTACAGTAGTAGTACAGTAAACCTTTATTGGCATAAAACAGTGTGGACAAGGAAGTAAGACACAAGAGGAAAAGAATCACAAGGTGAATAAACACAGTACAAAATATTGAGAAGACATAATACCCGGGGAATGAGGTAAAGAAAAGTTCTACGTTATGAGGCAATACTAAATTTCATAATTACAGCTAAATAGTTTACCACCGCCTTGGTGAGGGGAACACAGCGATCACTCAAAAAAAAAAATAGGGAGAAGGTCAGGGAGAAAGTCTGAAAAGGGAATCAACCAATGATCTGAAAGGAGTTTCCAAAGGGAGTAATGTGCTAGACATCTGAATAGAATATGATCTAATGTGTCAGGCAGCAAGTGACAAAAAAGGCAAAGTCTTTTGCCTTTAGGGGTTTTGGAGAAATGGTCATAATGCATGGCCAAGGGAAAGATATTAAACCGGGCTAACATGAAAGCCCTCCACAGCATAGGATTAATCAGTAGGTTGAAATAATTTGAAGGCTATTCTAAAGAAGGAGATATACCAAAAAATTTTGGAGAGCAAGAGGGATTAAGAAGATCTCTTAGGTCAGTGATGGTGAACCTTTTTGAGCCCGAGTGCCCAAACTGCAACACAAGTTATTTATTATCAACTTACTGTATTTATTTCAAAGTGCCAATACTGCAATTAAAACCCAAATGCTGAGGTTTTAGTTTAGAAAAAACAACTGCTCCTGCACTGCAAGGGTCAAATGCTTGTTCCCACCCCCCAATGGGCGGTATCAACAAATAAATACTTACTGGTAGGGCAAATCTGCCTTTCAGTGGGAGGAAGTTCCAAAGGCTGGGAGAATCTTTGAAACACAGTTGCATCTTTGATAGGGCAGGGATGGTGTTAAAATACTCGTATGCGTTTCAAACACTTAGGCTGTTTTTCTTAATGGACTCCTTATAATATCTTTTTCATGGCAAGGACAAGAAAAAATGTCCAAAAGGAGGCAAAAAAAGGGGTCAAAGGCTTCATTGTGTGACTGTGCCCATCCTTATTCATTTATTACTTTCATTCCCCCCCTTAGCTCAGGGCTTAGGAAAGTTTCTTTTGGTACAAATGCTGGAAGATAACTTTTTGGAGCACCAGCCTAGAATCCTGTCAGGCGGCCAACATGGGGAGATTTAACAATCAGAGGTATTGGTCACAGGGGATATATTAATAGGATTAATTTTAAAAAATCATGCAAAATGCAAGCTTTTGTGGATGAATCACATGATCAGAGGGACTGTTGGCATCATCATCAGGACTCAGGCAATACTGAGGGTGCTGCTGCACCTTGGGAACCCAACCCCACTCACCTGGGTCTTTGTGACCTCACAGAGCCCCACCTCTCTGCTGGCAGATAAAAGGGTCTTGCTGGGCAGGGCAGGAGACCAGAAGGGAGGCCAGTGGCCAGAGGGCAGTCCGGCAGAGAGCGTGGCAGTGGCTGTAGGGGACCCAGCCCTTCTGCCCAAGGCAAGTTCTCTCGCGAAAGCAGATGAACTTGCTAAGTGGGCTGGGGAACTCATCGGGAGGAAGTTGCCAGAAGTTGTCAGCTCGAAGCTGGCAAAGATCCGTGGCTTGAAGCTGGCTGATGTTGGCAATGGACTGGGGGGAAGTTGGTGGACGTTGGCAGACAGAAGCTGGTGGAATCTCCCTGCGGAAGCTGGCTGAGGCCGGCAGAGGTTGGCGGATGAAGCCGGGGGACGTTAGCCTCCTGAAACCAGCTGGCAGAAGCCTGGTGGATATCAGTGGATGGAAGCTCGGGCATGTGTGTGAATGGCTGGTGGAGTGAAGGTGTGTGTTTTTTTCAGGGGCGGCTGGTGTGTGTGTGTGTGTGAGTGAGTGTGTGTCAATGGGTTAGCTGACGTTCTGTGAGGATGTCGTTCTGTATGACTGACCCAAGCATTCGGGAGCTGGCGGAGGCTGGTTTCAGAAGCGGAGTGGAAGAGATGAATGAGTGGATATTCCTGGCGGAAGCCAGTGGATGTTGGCAGGTGGAACTTCGGGAAGAAGTTGCCAGAACATTGGTCAGTGGATACGCCTGGGTTGAAGCCGGTTGACGGCGGTGATTGAGCTTGCCACTTGTGGTTTTTTTTTCTCTCTCTCATAGGGCCCGAAGCGTCCTCTTCCCCAAAGGGATGCGAGGGACCAGAAGGCAGGCATCCTGCTGGAGCTGAACCAGGCCATTCTCTCTGCTGAGGATACCCATTTAGCTTCTTTTCCAAAACTAATAAAAGAAATTTTCGGAATGGTTTTGCAGTGCTGTCTTGTTTGTCAGGGGCTGTCACCGCATTATCTTCCCCATCCCCTCATTATATCTGGCCCCCAATGCCTGAGGTGGGTCTTTGTGAAGTCATGGTGTGGAGCCTTGTGATGTCATAGGAATTGGGAACATAATATTTCTCCATGCATGTGTGAGGGAGTGAGCTAAGTATTGTGAGTTCCCTGTCTGAGCTCCTAAGCAAGTATATTATGTGTCGTGTTGGACAGACACAGGAAGCCAGTGAACCCAGGTGCCATTTGGAGAGGGTTGGAGTTGGGTACCCATACACTATGGCCACCCCATAACAATAAACAAGACTTGCTCCTTCCCTTCCACCACTGCTCCTCACATTTGTTTGCCTGGCCTGGAGATTAATGGCACAGCAGCTCATTCTCTGAAACCTGGCAAGCCTCATTTTCATCATCAACACCATGAGCACTCCATGGATTTACAGAGTACAAGTGGGGAGAAAATATGCCACTTCAAAGAAGCTTCCAGTCCAACCTCTCATGCCAGTGCCACAACTGAGGAAATGGAGATGGGCAATGATTTGAAGATGAGCATACATTAAAATTCATGTGGATCCATGCCATGGATAGATGGCAAAAATACACTGATACTGCAAAACCTGCTGCTTGAGGGCAGTGGCTGCCTCTGAGTGCCTAGTGCAGTGATGGTGAACTTTTTTTGAGCCCGAGTGCTCAAACTCCCATGGGCGGTATTAACAAATAAATACTTACTGGTCCTCCAATCCCCCATTGGGCTAGACCAGTAATGGTCGCCATTGTACTCCTCCGCTGGACCACTGCACCAGCAGACGGGATTGCCAAAATCTGGGATCAGAGTACGGGTAAGTATTTCTCTATGATGACTTATGGCTCGCGTACCCACAGAGAGGACTCTGTGCGCCGGCTGTGGCACGTGTGCCATGGGTTCACCATCACTGTCTTGGGTGTTCAAACTCCCATTGATATAGCTTGGCCTTAATATGAGAGTGGGCAACAGATAATTCCAAATCAAAGAGTGATTCCAATGGAATATCAATAGATAACAACTTAGAATGGATAAGTTGTATCCATCTAGGGAAGTCGGGATCTTTTAACAAAGAATATAGTAACAAATCCGGGGATCTAGTTAAAAACAAGTGAAACCAATATTTAAAGGTGAGAGTCCAAGCCAGAGTTGAGGGGAGATGAATCCCTAGTTCGAGTAGAATAGAGGCGAGTTGGATGGAATTTGGGAGACTAAGTATTTTCCTAAAGAAGGAGGCCGTCAAACGGTCGAGATCAGAGTGGGCCGATGCAATCCAAACAGGAACTCCATAATTGTGAGAGAATTTTAGTTTGAAATATATGGCTAGCAGCTGGAAAGAACTGATTGCCAGCAGAAACCGTGACTCAGCTATTCAGTGTGGATGGGAAAATGATAACAGATGCCAAGGAAAAGGCAAAAGTGCTCAATTCCTACTTCTGCTTGGTCTTTTCCCAAAATACAGTCTATGCTCCTCCAGGCCAATGTGAAGTACAAAGAGAAAAAAAAATAGGATTGCATCTTAAGGTTGATAAAAAAAATAGTCAAGGAGTACCTTACTACTTTAAATGAGTTCAAATTCCCAGGACTGGATGAACTGCATGCAAGGATATTGAAGGAACTGGCTGAATAGATCACAGAATCACTGTCAATTATTTTCTTAAAATCATGGAGAATGGGTGAAGTGCCAGATTGGAGGAAGGCTAACATTATCCCTATCTTCAAAAAGGAGGAAACAAAAAAATATAAATAAATAAATAAAGATTGGTCAGCCTGATATCAATCCCAGGGAAAATTCTGAAGCAGATTATAGAGCAGTCACTCAGCAAGCACTTTTTACAAAAGCAGTAATAACTAGAAACCAATACGTATTTGTCAAGAATAAATCTTGCCAGACTAATCTTATCTCATGTTTTTATCAGGTAACCTGTCTGGTAGATGGTGGGAGTGTAGTAGATATAATATATATTGACTTCAACAAAGCCTTTGAAAAAGTGCCCCATGATATTCTGATTAGCAAACTAACTAGCTGTGGGCTGGATAGAACAGCTGGTTATAGAATTGTACTAAGAAAGTGTTTACCAACGGCTCCTTCTCAAATTGGGAAAAGGTAACAAGTGGGTAACCATTAAGGTTCAGTCCTAGGCTAGATGTTCTTCGACATTTTTATTAATGACTTGGATGAGGAAGTGCAGGTTATACTTATCAAATTTGCAAAAAACACAAATTTGGATGGAATAGCTAAAACCTTGGGAGAGAGGAACAAAATTCAAAAATATCTTGAGTACTGGGTTGAAAAAAACAGAATGAAATTTAATAGGGATAAGTGCAAAGTTCTACACCTATGAAAAAAGAACCAAATGCACACTTACAAGATGGGGGATAATTTGCTCAGTATGGCTATGAGTGAGAAGGATCTTGGAGTTGTTGTAGATCAAAAGTTGAATATGAGCCAACAGTGCACTGTGGCTGCAAAAAAAGGCAAATGTGATGTAGGATGCATTAACAGTAGTCTCCAAATTCTGTGAGGTACTAGTCCCCCTCTATTCAGCACTAGTTAGGTGTCATCTCAAGTATTGTACTTTAAGAAGGATGCTGACAAACTGCAACAGGTTCAGAGGAGGGCAACAAGGATGATGAGGGGACTACAAATCAAGCCCTATGAGGAATAACTGGGCATGTTTAGCCTTGAGAAAAGAAAACCAATGGGATATATGATAGCACTTTTCAAATACTTGAAAGGTAATCATACAGAGCAGAGGCAGGATCTCTTCTTGATCATCCCAGAGTGCAGGACACACAACAATGGGCTCAAGTTACAGGAAGCCAAATTTAGGGAAAATGTCTTAACTGTTAGAGCAGTATGACAATGAAACCAATGACCTTGGGATGTGGTGAGCACTCCAAGGCTGGAGGCATTCAAGATAAAATTGAATAACCATCCGTTAGATCTACTTTGATTTGGATTCCTGCATTGAGCAGGGGGTCGGACTCAATGGCGTCAGAGGCCCTTCCAACTCAATTATTCTATGATTGTATTATGGATTTCATCTCCAATTATAAATACTTGTATTAGAAGTAATACATTTTAAACTGATAAGGAATATCCTTCAATTCTATTTCAGCTGTAGTTTACCGATACTTACCGTATTTTTTGCTCCATAAGACGCACCTGAGCTTAAGACGCACATAATTTTTAGAGGAGGAAAACAGGGAAAATATATTCTGAACCAAATAGTGTAATAGAATATTTAATAAACTATAACAGAATAACATTTGAACCATGTAAAGTGAACAGCAGTCAACAGTGCCATTAAGAACTATTACCACTGTCATTAACAAATGGGGAGACTGTTTTAACAAATGTTTCCAGCTTCTTTTTGGCTCTGGGCTAATGAAAGGCCTTCAACTACAAGATCAAACTGTTACTGACAGTGAACTAATTTATAAATAAGCTACTTCTATTTCATTAAATGATTAAATATGTTGTTTGTTACAACTTTGTTGTTAAAGCTGCCTCGAAATGCGAGGAAGGAGACACAGGATACAAATATTATAAATAAATACACAAGTGTTATTGTGTAAAGTGCCACAATTTATTTTTTATATAGTTCGAACTTGTAAACACATTGCATGTGCAAACAAATTATTAACGAACTATTGATCCATAGAAAACAATAACGCCAGGAAAAAATGAAGGCAACAGAGAAAGAGGAAGACCAAATATGAGATATGTTGACTCAATAAAGAAAACCACAGCGAGTCTGCAAAAGTGGAGCAGGACTGTTAATGACAGGACCTTCTGGAGGTCACAAATTCATAGGACTGAGGTCAGTCAAAAGTAGTACATAACAGCAGTTACTGGCTCTGCTGTGAATGTGGTTGCTGACATACATCAACTACATAAAGGAGTATTCACTACCCCTTTGCAGAAATGTAAGACTTATTACTTCCAGTGCAAGCTGGGCATCTTTTGAGTCACGATGCAACGCTCTGTCTGCATAGCCATTATGCTTCATCATTATGTACAGGGGTCTCACCACCATTAGTTAATATGATTAATTATTAACATTTTGCCAGGTTTTATTGGGGAGACAGAGGGGGTAAGATCACCAGTACATTGTTTTTATTTTTTATCAACACAGTCGTCAATTGGTTTGCATAATCTGATTTCCAAATGTTATGTCCCTTTATTCAGAATATTTCTAAGCAAGCACCATAGTAAGAAATATCTGTGCACTTCCACATTTGAGTGATCTGTAAAGCCCCCTCCCCTTCCCCCAGCACTTTACATATTTTCCCCTTGTTCAAAAATACTGCTTTCCAGTGTATTTTCCCATCCGTGCATATAGTTTTCTATTCTCGTCAGTGCTGCCAGTCAGTCTGGAGTTGGCCTGTAGACTACTTAACTATTTTTATTTTCACACAGGTGTGGAGAGATTTTTCTGATCCGACTCTCCCTCTCCCTCTCCCCTGCCTGTCATGTCGCCTGTCTTGGTTTTGAACAACGTCGCATTTCATAAGAGACTGCTTAATATCTTTTGCAGCATGAATTCTGACACATTTTCCTTTCAGATACTGCACAGAATGCACTTTGCGCAGAAATCTTGCAAAAGAATATTGCTCATTTAGCTGCCTCCAGCTTTATCTTACAGAGCATGAACTACAACCTGTATACTAGGTCCATGTTTTGTTTTTCACTTCTGTCTTCCAAGAATGATTTCCAATGACATTTATCTACCACAGATAAATCCTAGGTTGATTGTAGGACACAGGATTCAAAGGCACACTCTTAATTCTCATACCCTCAGTGTTGTTTTGAATGTTCACAAGACCAGAAAGAAGAGACTAATTAAACTCTCTCCCAGTGACAGTGTAAGCACTGCACAGACACATGGACGTTAGTCCACCAATAAAGCAAAAGAAGCAATTAAAAACAAACAACTAATCTCTATCAAGAAAATTCCACTCAAGACAGAAAAGCCTAAATCCTAAAGCTAAGTAGGTAAACATGCCCTGGTGGACACACAGGGGAGGAGCAATAGTATGTTGGCTCCTACCATGTTTCCCCGAAAATAAGACAGGGTCTTATATTAATTTTTGCTCCAAAAACTGCATTAGGGCTTATTTTCAGGGGATGTTTTCTTTATTTTTTCATGTACCACAATCTACATTTATTCAAATACAGTCATGTCATCTTCTGGTTGCTGCACAATGGTGGATGGCGGGGTTTCACTTCACTGGTGCTTATTTTGGGGGTAGGGCTTATATTATGAGCATCCTGAAAAATCATATTAGGGCTTATTTTCAGGCTAGGTCTTATTTTCAGGGAAACAGATAAGAGAAAGAAGAAAAGAGAAATAAGACTGATAGGCAGACCCAAAGGATATGAGTCTACAAAGAGATGGAGGAGGCAAGAGGAGACAGAGAGTCAAAAAGACAGACAAGCATTTGGCTTCCCTACTCCTCAAATTCTGCCTTGCAGTTGTTTGAGCTGGATGGGTGCCAAGAGGTGATGCTTGGTGGACGGCAGGCAAAAATGAGTAGCCCTAACAACTGAAGGCTCAACTACGCAGGGAGGTTATCCCACATTTATTTGGGTTGATGCAAAGTTTTCTCTATTATACCTCCTGGCAGTTTCCATTGCTGAAATTTGCTGCTGTTTCAAGAACAAAATGCCATTATCTCATTGCAAAAGTCCACACCACGACTTCCAATTACTAAAATTTTTACTTTGGTCATAGCCTCCCCTTTTCTTATCACTTAACACTTCTTCCCTCTCTTAAATGTTTATGACAAGGGTTATAGTGCTTGACTTGATATGACAACTTGTCAGCATAGCGCCGAGCATACCTAAATGAAGCTTCTAGTCTGCCTGACTGGAATAGGAGGGCTTATAATGGGGCTGGTGCTGCTTCCTAGAAATATTACATAAATAAGGATCAGGATGAGCTTGGAAGTGCCACGTGTGTGTTTGTACACATGCATGCGCAGATGTATGCACACACATAATTGCTCTTCTTCCTTTAAACAGAGATTTGGAATTATGGGGAGGGGGCAACTCTTCCAGGGATGCTTTTGTTTTTGAAGTAGTTGCCACTGCCCCCTTCGGAATAATAAAGGCAACCAACATGGTAGAAACAAAAAACAAAAAAAAATGCTTGTTATATACCGCCCCATAGTGCTTAATGCACTCTCTGGACAGTTTACAATCTAATTATACAGGCTACACATTGCCTTCCCTGCCACACACACAGTGAACTGGATACTCAGTTTACCAACCTCAAGCTGGCTACCGGAGCCTCTCAGGATAAAAGTCTGATCATGAGCGGATTCCTGACTGAAGTACTGCAGATTAACCACTTTGCTAAAAGAAGATAATGGACACTTTGCTAAAAGAAGATAATGAACACAAAAAGGTCATACCTACTACTGGCCAAACAAAGCGGAAAAGGACAGTAATACTCACTGTAAGTTTTATGTCATGTAGTCACAGAAAGCAACTAGAAATTGACTGTGGCAACTGCAGATGAATAACAGGATGCAGTCGAACCCTGAGTGTGTGGTTACGCAATCAGTGTGTGGCTTATTGGAACCTTTGCATTGTTTTGTCCCAGCCTTGAATCTATGTAGTGGAAAAGAACCCAAGTAATTAGGATGCAAAACAAGTTTCATGGTGGCTGAAGAACTGGAATAAAGGATATTGCAGGCAAGGAGAAATGAGCCTTCCTTTAAATATAGTTACTAGATAATGAAGACAACAACAACAATAATAATACTCTTAGAACTGCAGAGCTGGAAGGGAGTCTATGGATCATTGAATCCAGGTCCTATTCAATACTTACTGCAATCTCACCAGTTTACAGGGAACACCTCATCAATAAGCTTCCTGAAGTAGGAAGCTTATTAATGAGGTCGTCCCTGTAAACTGTTGATTGTAATAAAGTAAATAATACATAAATGAATAATAATAATTAAAAAAAACGCTTTCCTTCCTGTATACACCACAACACACCTTCTACAAGTATGGAACAGCAGTGGAAACACCACACAGACTTTAGAAAACAATTTACTATCAGATAATATTTGTGATTTTAGAGCCCATGTGAAGTTTTAAAAGCTTGGTGCGATCCTTTTGTGTGAATAAAACTTTTAAAATTCTGCCTTATTCCTTTCAAGCTGGATGCTTGGTTTCAAATATCCAATATAATTTTTGTCAGGCTTTTTGACATATGCTGAAACTCAAATTCTTCTGCATCATTTAAGCGTGATATGCCTTAAGGACTCTGGCCCATGGTGCAAAAGATAAAGTTTTAGACCAAATTAAACCCAAGGATTGATGTATGTTGACTACATGTTTCCCCTATAGGCACAGACACATCAAATCATTTAACCAAATTAAATTATTTTGACAGACCGACAGCAGAACCCACAAAAGTCAAATGATTATAATGGCATTTGATTCAAAGCTAATTTCAAAATAAGTTATGTGAAGACTGAGACATCTGATTAACATTTAATATGCTAAAAACATAAAATTGTCAAAACCTGGGCTGACCTAAATAGTATTAGGCATGAAGACTAACTACCTGTACTGTTCTTCAAGCAAATCATGCACAGGTTTAAGAACTTACTATTTCATTGCTGCCTGTTTGTAGCTATGCCATCATTCTAGATATTAGTCTAAATCTGATACTTATGGGTTTATTTCTCTCTCAACTCCTTGCAACCCTCCATCATACCAAAACCCTGTTCCAAAAGTACCTTACAGATCTTTTCTTTAAATGTTGCACAAGAAACTTTGAGGGCCTGGTCACACAGCCAAAAAACCTGGGATCTGACCTTTGTTAAAAACCATGCTGAGTTTCACGCTCACACATATTTATTTTCCTCTGACAAGTATTATTTTCTTAGAAAGTAACTTTTTTAAAAAACGGCCCTCTGGTGGGACACGGTTTTCTTAATTGGCATAAGGCCCATTGGGAACCTTACAGATGATTTTAAAAGGGGGCATTTCAATTACTCAGTAGGAATGCAGGAAATGACTCAAAAACCATATGACTTGAGTTGGCTAAAATTAAAACGCTACATATTGTGAGTTTCTTGAGAAATGTAGACAGGCTCTAAGAGAGACCAGTTCAGCTTGTGGAAGCAAACTTGTGCTCATGGAAATACAGCATGATAGCCCCCATTGTTTCATTAAAGCAAAAAATAAATATAAAAATCTGATCTTGTAACCAATAATTGAGAATGCGTTTCTTCCTATGTTCTTCTCCATGTTCACAGTTCTTTCCTTTCTGCACTGACAATATTTACTTTGTTAGGACACCAAAGGCACACATAAAGCAAAAAAAAAAAAAAAAAATGTTGCTTACATATCACTCCATAATGCTTCAAACACTCTCTGGGTGGTTTACAAGTTAATTCTGCAGGCTACACATTGCACCCCCCCCAGCAAGCTGGGTACTCATTTTACTGACCTCAGAAGGATAGAAGACTGAGTCAATCTTGAGCTTGCTACCTGGGATTGAACTCCAGGTTGTGAGCACAGTTTTTGCTGCAGTACAGCAGTTTAACCACTGTGTCACGAGGCTCTTTCTAGAGCAGGGGTCAGGGAACTTTTTTACCTTTTAACCCCTAAAAAATTTATATAGGCCGACATTACCCCCTTGATTTGAAATGAAGGAAATCATACATTATTTGAATTCAAAATCTTATTGAATCTACACAGGCTGTGTGCCGAACTAGCAGGATATATCATCAGCATCAATAGCTGCCAGGCTATGTACCGAACTAGCAGGATGCACCAAATTTAATAAAGATGGGTGCTATTTTTGATGGAACATGTTGCATGGGGTGGTATAGGGACTAGTACCAGGCTATGTACCGAACTAGCAGGATGCACCAAATTTAATAAAGATGTGCGCTATTTTTGATGGAACACGTTGCATGGGGTGGTATAGGGATTAATAAGGTGTCCAACGTGCCTAGCAAGATGCATTAAATTTTTGCTAGCTCGCAGAAGATTTAGTCATCATCAATGACTACCAGAGTGGTGCTAGCAACGACATGCATGCTAGAGATAGCCAACACAGAGTTGGGGTCGGGGGGCTTTTCCTACCACTTTAATCATTCTGTGTGTGGTGTGCAAAAAGTAACAAACCAGGCTAAAGGTCATGTCACCCACCCTGGTGCCACAGCCCAGCATCAAAGTACCAGCACACTTTTTTTTATCATAATCAATGGAAAACTCAGCAGAGGCCAGAGGACTGGAAAGGATCAGTCTACATCCCAATCCCAAAGCAGGGCAGTGCCAAAGAATACTCCAACTACTGTACAATTGCGCTCATTTCACATGCTAGCAAGGTTATGCTCAAAATCCTACAAGGTAGGCTTCAGCAGTATGTGGACCAAGAACTCCCAGAAGTACAAGATGGATTTCGAAGGGGCAGAGGAACTAGAGACCAAATTACTAACATGTGCTGGATTATGGAGAAAGCCAGAGTTCCAGAAAAATATCTACTTCTGCTTCATTAACTATGCAAAAACATGGCAGAAAGTGAGGAGGAATTATAGAACCCCTTAATGAGGGTGAAACAGAAGAGTGCAAAAAATGGTCTGAAACTCAACATCAAAACTAAAATAAAATTTAAAAAAACCAAGATCATGGCCACTGGTCCCGTCACCTCCTGGCAAATAGAAGGGGAAGAGATGTAGGCAGTGACAGATTTTACTTTCTTGGGCTCCATGATCACTGCAGATGGTGACAGCAGCCACAAAATTCAAAGACTCCTGCTTCTTGGGAGGAAAGCAATGAAAAACCTAGACAGTATCTTAAAAAGCCACCCTTCCCCCTGCCTTAATTCAAGCCTTCTGTTTCGCTTGCCTGTTCTTTTTCATAGTTTTGAGTCAGTCTCTCTCTCTCTCACACACACACACACACACCCCTCCCTCCCTCCCTCGCTTTTCTACATACATCTTCTACATACATTTTCTACATACATTTAAATAAGCTTGACAAAGCCCTCGGTCTATCGCACCTTCCTTCCCTCATTCCCTCACTAACTTGATCCTTTCCCTCCTGCTGCTTGCTTGCAGTCATCTCCAGCGGAGGCAATCATTCAGAAGCCCCGGATTAATTGATTGCCCAGGGCTATTCCACAGCTGTAACCAATCAAGCAGGCTTATCTCCGATCTCTGAAAGAACGGAGGATTTACAAGTACCCTGCTGCAACCAAAGAAGTAACAGGGAGAGGTGGCTTACAATTTGAAGTTTGGCTGCAGGGGGTGGGGTAGCGTTCTGCTCATTACCCCCAGGATTTTCACTTTTATCCCATTTGGGGTAATTTACCCCTGTTCTCCAACCACTGTTCTAGAGCCACACAACCAGATTTTAACAATGGACCTACTAAGTATAGATCTATAGCCTTACATTCTCAGGGGACTCGGGGACTCTAGAGGGATAATAAGCAGCCCTTGTTAGGAAACAACAACAGCCACCATCCTCCTTTAGAAACAATAGACACTGTTAATGACTGTATGATCTTTATTTAATTGTCAACAATAATACATTGAAACATAGCTGTCATAGCACAGCGAAAGACCTTGCTTTTGCTTGGGATTTTCATCACGTTTTGTCATGACTCAGTGGAATAAGATGCTAATTAGCATTCTCAGACTCCACGGGGTACTGGCTATCATTCTGTGAGGATTCACAAGGAAGGTGGCAGGCTTTTCTTCCTAGAAGAGGAAAAGTCATCCATTTTTGATTGTTGTGGGTTTTTCAGGCTGTTTGGCTGTGTTCTGGAGGTTTTTCTTCCTAACGTTTCACCAGTCTCTGTGGCCAGTATCTTCAGAGGACAGGAGTTAAAACTGTTCTTGTGTAGTGTGTGGGATAGTTCCATCGGTTCCCAGGTGTGAAAGCATTTGCAAATGCATTACCCATTTTTCATGACAGTATTTATTTATTTATTTTTAATTCCACTCAGGAAGGGAACATTCTCATCCCTTATTTTATGACTAATGTCTCACGTCCATGACTGTATTTTTTAAAAAAATTGGAAATTAATTGCCCTAATTTTTTTAACGGCACATACACACACACACACACACACACACACACAAAACACACGACTGAAAAAAAAGGGGGGTCCATTGTGGCTAGCTATATCTTTAAAATGTTTGGCTTAGGATGTACTCCAAAACTGTCAAGATGCAAACGCTCCTGTTAAATGCAAAGAGAGAGGCCCATTGCAGGCGGACATAAAAGCTGCTTCAAAGTCTAGGAGAAAAGGACAGAATAAAGCTTTAAAAATCTACAAGACAACTTACACCTGCTGATTAGACACTTAAGACTTGGCGGGTCCAGCCTGGGTGAGCAGTTTCAAAAGGCTGCCAGGACGACTACTGGCTCCCCGCATTATGGATGTTGTACAATGGCAGACCTCAAGACACCTGCCGTGATGTGGACCAAAAAGTCTGAGGGTCACATTTTGTTGCACTCATAAACTGCTGTGTTGATGCAGAGTGGAAGGTGTACACATGCTGCTGCCAGATCACAGTGCGGAAGCAAATCATTAATTTTAATTAATTATATTTTATTTGTTTTTGATTTAATTTAATGCTTTTATTTAAAACCAGTGCTTCTATTTTAACATTAATTAGGGTTTTTCTTGCTGAATATTACAGAACCTTTAGTTTTAAGAGGTCATATTTCGGCAGTTTCCCGTTTACTGTTAACAACTGTTTGACATGACAGTTCTCTTTTCTTCCTGGGTTGGGTGGAGACCGACTCTTTCCACGAGGCCAGGAAACAGTCCATAAATGGTCTGCCTTGAAAAGATAGCTGGGTGGATAAAAGTCCACCTGCTTACTATATAATAAAACACTGCCACCTGATTAATTATTTTATGTACAGCACCTGCTGCTTATATAGTGGCATCATGTTTTTGGAGGAAAAGAATATAGTTGATGCCTCCTATCTCCATCCCTTCCTATCTTTTCATTTCAAAAAATGCCTCTGTGAAAGTGAAGTACAGTAAAATACACATCTCAGAACAACATCTCACTGGAGTTTATCTCATTTGAGGTAATTGGATATGCAAATGCAGCCTTCAAGTAAGTTCATTGTTCCAGATGATCCAGCTGACAAATATCTAAGTCTCTAGTCTAAGCGATCCTTTGAGCACTCAATAAACTCAGTTTTTAGTACTGGTGAAATGCACAGAGCTGGGTGGGTGTGTCAAAGTGTGCTCAATGTGTATGCAGATTGCACCTATACTTTGGAGTGTGAGTATTAATTTTGCCTTTAAGTGGTTTATTTAGTGCAAACAACAATACAAATCTTTCTTCATTTCTCAAGATTTCTTGAGGCAATTTGCCTCCAAAACTTACACCTTTTGCATAGCAGCATGCCAGGATTTCCCCTTGTAACTCTGAGTCATAAGATGTATTATGTATAAAAGGATTTTTGAAATACAGTGCTCCTTTTATATTAGAATTTGTTCCCTAATAATAGCTCTATTTAATCATTTCAGTAAATGCCCTCCAAAGTCCATTGTGCTTAGCTTTGTTTAATTATCTTCTTGTGTTTATGCACTACCAGCAAATGTATAATCTCATTTTCTAGGACAAATGGTGGCATCTCAAAATAGACGAAGAAGAGAATTAAAAGCACAAATTATTAAGCATCCACATGGAATTAGGAGCTATCAGTAACATCTTGTGACTTCTGAATTTTAAGAAGAAATTGTCGGGAGCCCCAAGTTAAGAGGCTGCAAACACATATCTGCAGGCATAACTAAAGGGGTGGGGGTGGGGAATGCAAAAGGCAAAAACCAAAACAAACAAATAAACAAACAAACTCCCGACAACATCTTTTGGCACCTTAAAGACTGAGAAGAGAATGAAGTTTTTTCAGTGTGAAGTCGAAGGGGTCAAAACCTACACATCCTTATGTTCTGGCTATGTATTAATATACTTAACCTTATAATGCTGTATTGTATTCCATTTCATCACACTTATCTGAACACCTTCCCCTCCCTGCATCATCATTATTAAGATTCAGTTTGGGACCTAATATGGAGATTTGGACCTCATTCCTGAGTCCAAAATGAAATATAGCTCCCATTAACTTGCACTGGAAAAATAACATGTCTGTATCTTTACCTTTATGAAATTTGGAGACAGGTAATGAGGGTGAAAGAAGAGAGTGCAAAAAACGGTCTGAAGCTCAACATCAAAAAAACTAAGATCATGGCCACTGGTCCCATCACCTCCTGGCAAACAGAAGGGGAAGATATGAAGGCAGTGAAGGATTTTACTTTCTTGGGCTCCATGATGAGATGGTGACAGCAGCCCCCCAATTAAAAGACCCCTGCTTCTTGGGATGAAAGTGATGACAAACCTCGATAGCATCTTAAAAAGCAGAGACATCACCTTGCCAACAAAAGTCCGAACAGTCAAAGCAATGGTTTTCCCTGTAGTGATGTATGGAAGTGAGAGCTGGACCATAAAGAAAGCTGACTGCCGAAGAATTGATGCTTTTGAAATGTGGTGTTGGAGAAGGCTCTTGAGAGTCCCCTGGATTGCAAGGAGAACAAACCTATCCATTCTAAAGGAAATCAAGCCTGAGTGCTCACTGGAAGGACAGATCCTGAAGCTGAGGCTCCAATACTTTGGCCATCTCATGAGAAGAGAAGTCTCCCTGGAAAAGACGCTAATGTTGGGAAAGTGTGAAGGCAGGAGGAAAAGGGGACGACAGAGGACAAGATGGGTGGACAGTGTCATCAAAGCGACCATCATGAATTTAACCCAACTCTGGGAGGCAGTGGAAGACAGGAGGGCCTGGCGTGCTCTGGTCCATGGGGTCACGAAGAGTCGAACACGACTAACGACTAAACAACAAAGCCCTTTCAAGGGTTGACCACATTAGCAAAAAATGTGGGAAATACTGCTGGTTTGAGGCAGGCTGGTTTGCTTTTTTTTCCTGTTGAGGACATGATACAATAGGAAATATGAATCAGCCTTGAGTCCCCTTCCCCCATCTATAGTTTTGCTTCTCTACCAGAGGGGGCTTCTACATTTTAAAAACATGAATCCTTTTGTTGGTTCAGATGTGATCTCTTGAACTGATGCAGAAAGGCAGGATGAGCTGTGCACACACAGACACACAAAGCACCTTCTCCCTTGCCACTTGCCTCTTACCTGATGAATGAACAAGCAATTAAATAAATAAAAATATAATGAATGAATAAACACATGTACACAAAATGCAGTGCCAGCATACACTCTCCCCGGCAAGGCCTCTCTCCTAAGACTCTTTTTAATTTTTTTACATTTAATTTTTTTTAAAATATTAAACTTCTCATGTTTAACAATCCTGTTTGTTTTAATTTTTAACAACTTATGAATGGAGAGTAAAGCTCCATGTTGGAAGCTGACAACTGAGACTGGAAGAAACTACCCACAGGGCTGTAAGTAGAACTCCAAGCAGTTTGATTTAAGTGTGGTCACTTAAATTGTGCCATCCAGTTTTAAAATTTTAAATGTAATGAAGGATGTCCCAGTACCTAACACATACAGATTCAAACAAATCAAATTAGAAAGAAAGGCAAAAAGAGAAGAATCAGGGCAGGCTATTCATATTAACAAGACAAAAGGTTTGGTAATCAAGACAACCACTAACCATCAAACAACTTCTTGAATGATTTCCCACTAGCAGCTAAAGAAAACCAAAAGAGCCAGGAGCTGCATTAGAGAAATGAATATGTTAATTTCAGTGGTATTATACAGTCCAGACTGGAAACACTGATTGGAAATTCCCAGAAAGATTTTTGTTTACAAATGTAAGTTAGAGCTGGCATGGAACAAAGTTCAGCTCTCCATCACACCGCCATAGGCCTTCCTTTCTATGATACTTTTTCACATTTTGGAGACACTCTGTCTCTGTACTTCCTAAGTTGCTGAAGAAGACCGAAGGTTAGTCCAGATCCACACTGAATTCAGACCAATTGAATCCAATCCAATTTGAACCAGAGCCAAGTAAGTCCATATTTGACCAATTTGGATCAGAACTCGCAATTCTGCCATATCATTTGCACAACCCTACTTATTTGATCTGTTCAATTTTTTACAGAGTGCTAAATGTCTGTGTACATAGATGTTAACAGGATTCACCAAATGTGTGTGTGTGTGTGAAGTAGAATGACTAAAACTGCAAAAATACATGTAAAACACCCAAAGTGATAGGGGGAAAGCTGATATCCTGGAACAAAGTACAGCAGTTAGTTATGTGCCATCAAGTTGGAACCAACTTATATAAGCTGTAATAGAGCTTTCAAGGCAAGAGAGATATTTAAGGAATGGTTTTACCAGTTCCACTTCCACAGTGAGTTTCCATGGCCAAATGGACTTTTGAAGCCAGGACTCCAGAGTCCTAATCCACTACACTACACTAGGCACCAAAGTACTATAAAACAAAACCATGACAGAAAACCATTAATGGTCACTGCAGCTCCTAGCTGAGACCACAGAGACATAGCATCAACAAGCTACAGCCCATTCCGGATGACAATATTGTTCTCTCACAGCCTTTGGGTAGCAAGCCTGTATTCATTTAAAAATAATCCTTCAACAGCTACTGACACATAACAGGTCATAGAACATTGATGCAGAAGCATGAACAAGATCCTGTTACAAACCTAGATGCAAGCTGTGTTCCCAGATATCTAATGTAATGGAATAAGACTCAGGAGGCCTGGGTTGAAATCTCTACTCAGTCATGGAATCTCACTGGGGATATGGAACTGGTAAAGCCACTCAAATCTCACTTACCTTGATTGCTCTATTAGAGTTACTACACGTTGGTTTCAAACTGATAGTACATAAGAACAGGTGTGTCTCTACATCTAGTCAGGTCCCAGCAGTGCTGTTAGGGATTCTTTTTACTCACTTGTCATCTAATATGATATATATCATCCTCTGGCAGCAATGCCTCTATGCATTCTATATACAGCAAATACTGTCGTATGCAAAAAGATGAACAAACACAAACCTGGCATCAGAAATGGCATCACAAACTACTGTCAAAACATTTCAACCTTCAACTGGCAGAATGGCCAGTTATCTCACATTGGCTGTTGTAGGAAAAATAAATTACAAAGGGAGATTTGAGACAGCTGAAGTAGTATGTGCCTATAAATGTCACTGTGGTTCTTAACAGCAGGTGGGGGTTCGAGTCCCTGTAGAATCTGTTGAAAGCTATTGAACCCTATCTAGAAAAATGCCCATGGAAGGGGGGGGGGAGGAAAGGCCCTACAAAAAAATTACCATTTATTTTATACTTAAACAGTTCACAGACTCCCTCACTCAGGATCAATGGACCACAGGATAAGAAATCCTGAAGCAGAGGCTGAAACACAGACTGAAGATTCTCAGAATACTTCAAGTAATAATACACATACACACATATAAACTGATCTTCGCTACTGTTTTGTATAAGACAAAAAGTCTAAGGGATTTTGTTTCCTGTAAAACTCTGACATCAGCACAACCAATCTTTTCCTGAGAGCAGAACAAATTGCTTCAACACTAGACAAATGGCAGTCTAGCCACTGTGTATTAGCCTAGAGATGTTCTACTCTACCAATTCCACAATGTTAATCTCACTTTAAAACGACTTGTGGTAATAATGCAACAGTCATCTTATGGATCACATTCCTCCTAAACATGTTCACTGTGCTCAGAATCCTATTGTTGATTTACATTTGCATAAGGAAAACCACATATGTCTTGGAAATAAATTGTCCTCATAAACAAGGTGCTGATTGTGTTCCTGGGTAGACATCCAATCCAGATGCACGCCCAGAGATGCAACCAGCACCTCATTAATGGATGGTGATTTGCCACCAAGATAGTCTCCCTTATGCAAATGTAATTTGGCAATTGGATTCTGGCCTGTGAAAATGAACCTGTGGTCTAAGTATTAAAGTATGTGGTCAAAATCCTATTCAAGATTTATGTGCACGTAACAGAACTATACAGTCTTTTCTCTCTGTTTTGTGCTCCTTTCCCTGCAATTTGCTGTGCAAATAGTCACACATCTGATTTCATCCTCAGTACCTGCCCAGTTGCATGAAAGAGAGGATCTCAAAGGAGGAGAAATATGTATGCAATTGTCCTTATATCATCATATAAACAAAACTATTAGCTTTAAAATTGTCATAAGACTTTGCTGCTTTCCCCCCTATGTTGGTTACAGATGTTGGAATAGACTAACATGGTTGCCTTTTTAAACAGCTTGATAACCCATCAAAAGGTAAGCTACCTTGCCTACATAATCTCAACAGGCACACAAATAGTACATAATTTTTTTTAAATATCAAACAATGCTAGCATTCTAGTTTTGACTGAATCATACAGCCCTCTGCAATTGTCTACATATACAGTACTTCTTAGAAGTTAAAATAATCAGGCTGTATTATTTTAATCAAGGAGTCAATTTGCTCCATACACATATGGTACTCTTTATATAAAATAAGCTCGCACACATAATTATCACCCCAGACATCTTCATTACTTGTTCTATAGCAGTGAACCTTTAAATCATGTCTAGCACAAATTTCTCTGTAAACAAAAAGGTCTAACACAGTAAAAACACAGAATTCCCCTCAGTATATTGTATGCATATACATTTTTTTAAAAAATGCTCAGAAGTTCCACTTTTCATTTATTTCATTAACCTCCATCTTGACTTGCCAAGTTCCTTCTCATTACCGCTTCAGCTTTTATAATGTGCAAATTGAAATAACTTTTATATCAAGGTGCTTGACAAGTGGTTTTCATTATGTGTTGAAGCCATTATACCTTGCTCTGTTGGTGCAACTGATAAAATTTTGAACAAGTAATTTCACATCTCGTAGAAAAAAAAATAGGCACCATCTTCCACATTCTAGACTGGTAGTGTATCAATCATCACAAGGTCTTTTGTTTAGATTTATGGAAGTAGTGTTGGAGATGGCACTACCAGCACTGAAACCCATCTTTATGAAGAACGTCAACATTCATACTGAGCCCTGTGATCTGGTGACTGCCCAGGATTTCTTGACTGTCATAAAATAAGGGGACTATACCTTCAAGTTATGTGCCCAACTTATGCCAATTTACTCTGTCATGAAGATGAAAGGTGAAACATTATGGCTTTATCTTTCCAGGGACACACTGATATCTGGCAAAGGCCCAACTGCAGGGACAGGATGTAATTTATTATAGTCATCTGAAATGATAAATAGCTCAACCTGGCTATAGAAAGTTCTCGGGGATGTACTGAATAATTCCTTTGCTCATGGCCTGGCTGGCCACTGGACTATATTGCTGACACAAGGCATCTTTATAGACACCTCATCAGCACTTCAGCCCCTGAGAAGACAGGGGTATTATATTGACAGGTAGCAAAGACGAAGTAACTGAAGTACCCGAGAGTCCATTTCAATTAAAAATACTACCCAAATTGGATTTTTTTTTCCCATTTTGGTCACTATTTCATTTCTAGACAATGTTCTTATTGTTTTAGCATATTGTTAAGTAATGGAATCCCTCAGTCTGATGAACTAGAAATCTAATGCACAGACTTCAACTATTCTTTATGCTTAAAAAAACTCAAATTTTTAACCATGTAAAAGCCTGAAATGTCAAAATACAAGTCAGAGTTGCTCTTTATCACAAACACCTTTTTAAGAGTGAATATGAGGAAAGTCAACAACAGTAAAGTGTTAACTCAAACAGAATGATTTAATATTATATTTTTATTTACAATTTTACTATTTGAAAATCAGATGGAAATTTACAGGGTGGTCATAGTGTTTATCATCAACGTCCGATTTTATCACAATCATACATCAATTTAGATGGTTGTTATTTTCACTATATGCAGCCTTAACGTAAGCTATAGTCAGTTTTACCAGCTCTTATTATTTCATTGCCATAATTTTGCTATTTGTTAACAGGTACCTTTCAAAGGCTTGGAGGCAAAAAGGAACCTTAGTTATGTGGACCCCCCATGTTCAAATGCCTCTATTTTCTTAGTAGTCATCAGTTTTCTTATAGAATATATAAGCTAACTCTTAGCAACTAATTTCATGATGTCTGCATTTTCACAGTATAATTCTGAATAAGCCACAAATTTCACTTGGCATTCATGTTAGCATATAGTGATAGCATAAAGGGGAGAACAATATATTCCTTAAAATTTGGGAATATGAAATTGACAGATTCCCTGTTTCCTGCTACAGGATCACTGTGTGACTTTGGAGACTCCTCTCACATTAGACCTTCACCATTGCAATATTTACTATCAAGAACCACAAGACATGCAATCTGCTGCCTTCACAATGAGATAGAAACCTCTTCAAAGTAAGCTGTTATTAAATCAAGATTTGCCTGCATTCCTGGAGCTGCAACTCAATTGGGGTTGATTGAGGAAGAACAGATCACACTAATCCTAGCTTCTGATTTTTCTTTTTCAGTTTACTGGATAAAGAATTTTATCCACTTGGGAGAGTGGGATATGGGAGAGTCTGACACATATTTCAAAAAATAGCTTGTATGGGTTCTGTGGTATAAAACTCAATCACTTTTTATACATAGTAGATTCCTCATGACTAGAATTCACTTTAACCCATTTAGCATACACTAAAACTATGCCAGAGCAAAAGTGAAATGGCTACACACACTAGAATTGTGTAATAAATTATAAGCATTGGCGAGAATCATCTAGGCATTTATGTAAAGTTTCTCTAACTTGCCATTGCTGACTTGTCATTGCAGCTAAATGACAAGGTGTTGCAGCAGAAAATACATGTTTTGACCAACAAGATTTGCTTCACTGCTCCTCATAATCCCATATCTAACCCCTTCTTTGCTCTGCATAAGACAGAGAAAGACAGCTAGGGCTCTGATTCATATGCAAGGTGTTCTTTATTTACTTAAGGTCTGGGAAGTCTACAGTTTGGCATGCATTGTCCACTACTGACATTGTTAAAAGATTGATCTATGAGGGGGTGCTGACAAATATTGAGCCTTACCCAGAAAAAATTGAGCTAGCAAGCTGTAAATTGCAGGGTGTATAGGCCAATTTGCCTATATTCAATGGTGCAAAAATCAACTACCTATGATTTTAACTTATATTTCATTTTCAAATCAAAAGTGAACATGGCAGCACCTCCAGAAAAGTTCAATGTGGAAGAGCATAGGACCATAATCAACTTCCTGTTTCTCCAAGGGAAAGGTACAAAGCAGATCCATGATGAAATGTCACAAACTATGGGTGACAGTGGACCTACATATGCAACAGTTAAACGTTGGGTTGTCAATTTTTAAACTGTCCATTTTGGTGTTGAAAGTGAGAAACCCAGTGGAAGGCCTGTTTCTGTCCCTGTCCCTGCAAATGTGAAAGCCATCCATGACATGATCATGGAGGACTGCTGAATATCAGCCAGAAGTATTGCTACATATCTGGCAATATCCCATGAGAAAGTTGGTGCCTTTATCCACAACGACTTGGAAATGAGAAAGCTGGCAGCAAAGTGGATCCCCAAACTTTTGACAACCAAAAAAAAAAAAAAAGAGGAAACGTGTGGAGTAATCAATGGCTCTTTTGGAACATTTTGCCAGAAATGAGTCAGATTTCCTGGGCAAACTGATAACTGGTGATGAGACATGGATCTACTGTTATGATCCTGAGACAAAGGAACAATCTAAGGAGTTGAGGCACAGTGGTTCCCCAGGCCAAAGAAGTTCCGAGTGCAAAGGTCGGCGCAGAAGCAAATGGCAACAGATTTTTTGGGATAAGAAGGGAGTTCTGCTGGTGGACTACCTCCAACAGGGTTCAACCGTCAATGCAAAATATTACTGTGCTTTATTGACGAAGTTGAGGCAAAACATCAAGGAAGAACATAAAGGTGTCATCCTGTTACATGACAACACCTTGTCACACACTGCAGGTGAAACAATGGCAAAACTGACGTCCTTAGGCTTTCAAGTGATGCTCCCATCCACCCTATTCTCCTGCCTGGCTCCTTCTGACTCTCATCTGTTCCCCAAACTCAAAAAGCACCTAAAGGGACAACAATTTGAGAGTGTTCTGGAAGCAATTAATGCTGCAAATGAGTGGTTACACCAGCAGTTGGAAGAATTTTATTTGCAGGCACTTAAGAAGCTGCAGGACAGATGTTGCAAGTGTGTTGACTTCCTGGCGGAATATGTAGAATAGTGTGGCAGTTACAGCTTCCTAGCTCATTTTTTTCTGGGTAAGGCTCAATACTTGTCAGCACCCCCTCATATCTGTGAGGAAAATGCCCATGCTATATATTTCTAAAGTTCATTTTCAAGACTCCATTTCCCGACATGCTGAACAAAACAGCTACTGAACAAAATGCAGTGATTAAGAAACAAAAAGAAGGGTGTTAAATTTTCTGGGTATAAGCACCGGCATTCTGATAAACATATTAGAAGAAACAGTGTAACATTTATTCTTCTTTCATGGACAGACTGGCAAAGTTCTTAAGTTAGAAGATACTTGTGCATGCTAAGGAGATATTTCAGATGAAGTTTCCGAGATCATCTGAAGACAACACTCTGCTTGATACAGTCTACTTCAAACAAGAGATCTGAATCTCATAATTTAGAACTTTAGCTAAGGATTGTGAGATAATATAGTAGGCAAAATTCCTGCCAGACATCTCAGAAAAGACTATGTTCAACCATTATACATTCTTGGGTGTTCTAATTTCACTAGTTAATAAGTCAGGCCCTGCGAAAAAATGCTTGTCATCTGTGAAGTCATCCAGTTAGCACACAGCTGATAGGTTTCTAAGAAATCAGGCTCACAATTCAAATGCAATATCAATCCCCCAATTTACCTGGATATGAGGCATGTTAGATATGAAATTAGACTGTCTGAGGGAATAAGTAGCCTTCATCTTCCCCTATTGTGAGGATTAGGGATCCTTGAAAAGTCAGGCATATTTCAAGATACTGATACATTTTATCTATGTCATTTATATCAAAAGACATAATTAAACCTTTTCACTGGACCGGGAGAAGGAAAAAAAGAAAAAGAAAAAAAATCAACCATATCTCCTTACATTTTTCTAAAAACTATACCCCAATTTCTCTGCAGTATAGTTACTTAATTTCCCATTGTCTCACAAAACAGAGGGAAAGCAACATCAAGATATGAGCAGTCATCAATGGACACAGAGCTATGCTATATCAAGAGTAAGCAACCCATAGCATGAAGGCAACCTGGCCTCAAAATATGTGTTGTGGCCTTCACAGCCTACTCTTCACTGCAAAGCCACTTACTATCATTACCATGCAACTTAATAATTATACAAAGTGTCTGGTAGTTTCTGGTGTGCTCTCTTGTGACTGAAATTCCCACCTACTCCTTTGCATTCAACTTTGGTAAGAAGGAGGTAAGCTCTGCAAAAAGAAATAACTGCCTAAAAGAGCTGCAGAATGTTAAGAAAGAAAGAAAAGAAAAAAGAAAAGAAAAGAAAAAAGAAAAGAAAAGAAAAGCTGTTACTCTTAGAATGCTGATGACGATCATGATAACAAAAGCAATAAAAACAATAATGATGAGCTTGTCTTGTGCCCTTCACAGGGTTTTCCAGGTATAAAGTGCTCAGATGTGGTTTACCAGCCCCCTTTTTGGATGGTGCTCTGGGACCTTGGAGCCTGCCCAAGGTTACCCATGAGGCAAGGCAAATAACATCAGCGGCCACATATAACCCAACAAAATTATTTCAGCATGAAGAACGACTCTTGTCTGAATTTTAGCTGGCAGACCCACTGTACGTATCACTGATTAGAAACTTACCATTGGAGCGGTGGATACATGTGTGTTGATTATCACTCAGGAAAAAGCCTTCTTTGCACTGGCATTCATAGCTTCCCATTGTATTGACACAAATCTGCTGGCAGCCACCATTGTTATCCAGACATTCATCAACATCTAGAGATACAAATGTTTAAAAAGGCTGTTAATACATATTGAGGAAATAAAATTTCTAAATTATTCATCAAGTCAACATTCTGAATGAGGACACGAACCTTGTGATGGGGAGGGGGCTAATTCTCTACATGTGAGTCTGAAGAGGAGGACTGATTGTATACTGATAAGGCTATAGATTTGACAAAGCCTGCATTAGATTCACAATAGAATAAAACCCACGTAGTTCCTTAAGGTTCTTTTAATAAGGGGTACAAAGTACAATGTTTGATGGAAGGAGTGACATGATTGTAACCGGGGCTGACAAAGATACTTCAGTAGTGAAGGATAATAAAAATGACTAAATTACACAACAAAATATTGATCACTACCATGGTTGATAAGGCACTGAATATAAGGGCTGGTATCAAGGAGTATACAATAAAAACTACCATAGCTGCAAAAGAAAGGCCATACAATATAAACATTGACTAAACAGCAGCAGATACAGAAATCTGAACAAATACAATCAGTGGAGGAGAAACAGCTATAATGCTTGATGGTGGTGATGGACCAAAAAAATGTAGTGTGATAATAAAGAGAGTATTAGCAAACTGTGAACTAGTGGAAGTTAAGCAAGTGTCTATATGAGGCCAAATAAGTGACCATGACACAGATACCGTTGTGGAGGACAGACGTGCTCTTATCATATTGAGATGGATAGTGAGACCAGGATAGATATTCACAGCATTGAGAGTTCTCATAGTAACCTTTGCTCTGAAGCATGGTAGAATGATATCATGCACTCACTGTAGTAAGCACAATAGTCAGCATGCCCAGTGTGGACATCATTGGAATGGACTGAACTCATTCATGCCCAGCTTGCTGGATCATTTCAGCAGTGATGGATTCCTCATGTATCCTTGCCTGCCCCAGGCTCCAATACAGAAGCAGGCATTTATCATTTAGGTATAGGTATAACTGTGTAGCTAGCATAAGAAGGGAAAATTCCATTTGCGGTTTGTTGGAAGGTATTGTCAAGCATCCATTCTGTCTCCATGGAGTTGACAGCGAACAGTCTTTTTTCTTGTTCTTCTTTCAAAAATCTGAAAATTCTTATCTTTCCCCAAGCCTAGTGATACTGACAAAGGCAGTACAGTGGATCCTCTACTTATGGAATTAATCCATATTGAAACAGTGGCTGCAGGTCGAAAAATTTGTAGGTCGAGTCTCCATTGACCAACAATGCATTGAAAACCGATTAATCCATAACCGGCCATTTTTGTTCTGTTTTTGTTCCATTTTGGGTTTTTTTTTTCCTGGTCTGTAGGTCGATTCTCCAGCTGCAAGTCGAAACTAAATTTTGCGGCCAGAGAAGTCTGTAACTCGAAAAGTCTGTAAGTCAAGCCGCCTGTAAGTTGAGGGTCCACTGTACTGACAACAATGGAGAAGTTGATATTGGAGATTTACCAATTGAGAACATTTTGGTGGGAGTGTTACCAGGGGAAATAGCCTTATCTAAGGGAAAAGATTTTATGTGGGTACTGATTACAACAAACCTGACTGAAAAAAGACTGACAGATTGTGCTTGTTGAGTTGTTGTGCACCTCACTTAGGCAAAGGAGGCACTTATGCTAGTCTGCAAAAGTAAGCTTACCTTTCAGGTAGAACTGTGTTTTAAAAGAAGCCCTGGGGCTAGAAGAGAAAGTCCTGAGAGAAAATAAAAGATTCTAAGAAAAATAAAAAGAAGAAAGGTAGGGAATGGATAGAACAAACTCTCTCTCTCTCTCTCTCTCTCTCTCTCTCACACACACACACACACACACACACACACACACACACACACACACACACACACACACACAGAGAGAGAGAGAGAGAGAGAGAGAGAGAGAGAGAGAGAGAGAGAGAGAGAGAGAGAAAGGGGGATAAATAATGTTTAAAAGGAATAATATTAATAAGAAAAATACGACAAAAGAACAGTTTGAGTCTACCTCTCTCTCAAGGATTCTACTAAGTGTGGCTGCAGTGGCAAAGAAAGCAGAACAGAGGAACAGCCTGCCAATGCATGCTGTGGACAGGTGGAGAGCAGCTGCTACCAAAACTCTCTGTATTTAGAAGGTACTGTACTAAACCATGGCTCTATAAAGATGCACACCATAGACTACAATGAAGGACTGATATATTACCATGAACATAGGACTCCCTCTGACATTCAGTACTCATTGAAAACTGACAAGAGAATGCAGTGACCACTAATTCGGATGTCTTTAAAGTGATTTAGATGACTTTACAAAGAGGTGTCTCCCAACAGTTATTTGCCATTATAATAATATGGGAATATGGTCACTTTCACAGTGTTTCTGAGTACCAGATAACAGGGAAACAAACAAAAAACAAGGAAAGGCCACTGTATCTGTGTCCAGTTTATGAACAACAAGAATTTACATTGCTGGAAAATAACTATGGATTCAAATGGATGTTGATTTAACAGAGGAAGGTAAATTAAGACAGGTTCCACCTACAACTCTCATTTATTGGTAGAACTTACTTGCCTAGTGTAGAGAATCTGAGTCCATGTTTATCCATATAAGGGCATTATGTTGTCGTCTGAGTCATATCATCTCTTTCAAGAAAAATATTTTAACTGCCTCTGTGTTTAGTGTGGCAGTGGCATGGCAGGATGGAAAGAATGTCCTGAAAACCTATTCCTCATTGGTGCCATGTTTGTTGGAAGAAGACAAGGTTTATACTACGAATGCCCAGATCTGCAACAAGAAGCCTTAACTCAGTGGTAGAACAGCACATGCTTCATATACTGAAGCTTCCAGATTCAGTCCTGGGATTCTCAAGTACAGATGAGAAAGAATCTTGCCTGAAAACAAGGGAAGCCACTGCATTTCACATTTGACAACAATGGGCTAAGCAGACTCATGTTCTGATCCAGTAGAAAACAGCTTCTTGTGTGAATATCAATACGATCAGTTCCAACAGGGAATGATGAAATATCAAAGGGATGCTTTCATTACTTTTGAGCGAGCATATTTTTTTAAACATTAAATATAGAAATAGAAAGAAATTAAGTCAAAATGCCCTTTATATTTAAGAGTTCATTAAGTGACAACTTCATCTCAAACAATACTTAAACTTGGGCTGTGTTTGATTATGGTTGAACTACAGTTCTATGGGGTGCATTTCACTCAGACATCCTGGAACATCTTCCAAAAGCAAAGCTCCATGGTCTCTCCTCTCAAACATAGCAGTGAATTGCTTATCAAATGTCAAGTGCATTGAATTTACTGGTCTGCAATTATCTGTCATCACTGCCATAATGTAATTGGGTACCCATCTCCTTCTGCAGTGCTAGCTCCAAGCATTTCAAGTTTAGGCAATTTAAGTTCACTTAACGGGCTATTTGTGGAAGTAAATTGTTTTTGGTACCATTCAAACACTGGAATAGGCAAGGCTGTAGCACTTTAAAAATCAATACTTAAATGGAAGCTTATTTTTAAAGGTATTGATATAGCCCTAACAATAAAACTCTTGTTCCTGACATTTTGCAGAATACAAGGGCAGTTCAGCCAACTGTTTCTCCCCTGTTTTCCCCCCAAGCCTCTTATAACAATATTTGCCGTTTTCCATATTAAAAACACAAACATAAATTATACAGTAAATATTAGCTATAATGGAATTAGACAATGCATAACAATGGCACTTTCGTACCATGTACACATACATGTATGTGTGTTTCTTATTCTACTCCTGATAATATCTATACCACAAGGTGTGCCATGATACCATCAGTGTGTGCATCTCTTTGTCCCTTCAGTTGATACTAAATACTGTAATATGAAACCGGGAAAGGCAGGAAAAGTAAACACGTAGCATAATGATATCACAGTAGGCTTTACCAGAAAGAGGCAAGAAAGAGATAGAAAACTGCCTATTGTATCATGTAATGCCTATTCTCAACCTTTTTCTATGCTCAATCTATTGCACAAGGCACTATTTTCCAGATAGTATCATTTCAGAACATGTACGTGAGAGCACCAATTTACAATGTTCTTCTATGTTATAACAAAAGGAGGAACAAAACAGACCTTTTCTACATTGTTTTTTTAAAAACAGCAAACCTCACCTTGTGACAAATTTCAACTGGTAATAATGTACTTTTCCGAAGCTGGCAAGTTGTAACTCAGGACTTTACTACTTCACATCTACTTCATGAAGTACAAGCACAGACCAGACCTTATTTCTCCCACAATACATGTAGACGGTGCATGTGTGGAGCAAACCAAATGAAATTCACAAAGTCTTAACTCAGTAACCACAACAATTGGGCTCAAGAAGGAAAATGTAAAGTGGAACTGAATGCTTCCCCTGACAGTATATAAACATGTATAAACAGAGGGGTCCATGCATGCATCAACAGGGGCTGGATCAGAGGAAAGAATCACAGAAACATGCAATTAAGCTGCAGTCTCAAACACCAGTTGCTCTCCTTCTGTTTCTCCGATGAAAGGGCAAGGCTTTGGTGTTGGGGACTCACCATCAGGCCCTGCAGGTCACAATTGGACCGTGGGCAAGAGTTTCCCTACTTCAATATTGGCTTTTAAAGCTGAAAGTCTGTGTAATACTGAATGTTGATATGGTATGACCAGCATGTTTGATGTCACGACATGCCGGTAATGTACTGGATTTTCCTTTGAAAGCTTGTATTGCTTGGAAGACACAAAATAGTAAGGAAGTCTGAGCTGTCGAGAGCTAAGATTCCAGATCTAAAAGTATATACAGTGGTCCAAATCCTGTTGCTTAGTATAGCAAATAACAATAGAGCAGGTCCATTGAATCAGTGAGGGTTTGGTGAATCAGCTCCTGCATATGTTCCATTGATTCGAATGGCCCTATTCTTACTGTGACTTACTATGTTGAAGTAAGTTGCAGTTAGAGTAAACCCATTTGAATCAATGGAACTTATAGGATATTTGATCCACTAAATCCCAATAACTCAGTGGGCCTACTCTAGTGCAATTTACTACACTAAGGAACAGGATTTAGACCACTTATATGTAAGAGTGGATAAGGCTCCATGAATATTCTTCTCAAGAATTTGCTACCTCTAGGACCACATCTTTGTTAACCAGTTCAAAACTGGCAAAACAAACCCTGTCCAAGCACTCAAGGGCAGAACCAGCAGAAACAGAAGCCATATCTCACATTAAGTAACTCATCTGTAGACTCTCTAATGATGCCACAACTATTATGCTCAAAAAAAGAGCAACATTTTTTATTAGAATGAATTGTGTTGCCCATTATTTTTACCCAAAACAGGTGATTTTTCAATCACTTTGTTCCAATCCTTACTAGAACCCTTTCATTTTATATATCTACTTTCCTGTCTGTGGTATCAGAAGAAAAGTTGGTTCCTGATATAAGACAAAACAATCAGTAAGTAAAATCACAAGAAACAAGGGAAGACTTAGCAGTTCTGTCCATAGACTAATGGATGAATTGCTAAACGAACATGGACTCAACCAACCTTAGGTGACTCATTATCTGAAAGAAAAGCTGCAACAACCAAGACAGTTCTGAAACATGTTGCCAAATTAAATTATGGTGGGGCCGACATTTCACTCACTAATCCTATGCCAGCAGCACATAATAGCTTTCATAATCAGACTGAAGAAAAGGAATATATGAGTCAAGAAACACCAGACCTCTAGAGTCTGAGTAATGTTGTTTTGTAAAGCTGCATTTAATATGTAAACAAATATGGATATGTTCTCTGTTTATGTATATATAATAATTATGTATTAGTCAAAGGTGCCACACTACCATCTAACTAGCAGTGACTAAGGCCTACAGTTCTTCAGCTTAATCTCACACCCAGGGAGCTGTTCAGAAATGATTACATACTTCTGGATAATATAACTGTTGGGCTCTGTCCACACATCCCATTTTCTTGTGTGTTTGATTGTTTCCTTTGCTTCCTCTTCAGTTCCTCTCCAACTTTAACAAATCCTAGCTTTTTGTCTTTTAGAAGACCCCAAGAAGATTCTCATTGTTCTTCAACCACTTCCTTTCAGGGAAGAAGGGGCTAGCTGGACTGGAGACACGGCACTCTACTTGGGAGTCAGTATTTTCCCCTTTATTGACACAAACACAATATTTCAAGGTTCTTACTGGCTCTCTAGACCAGCCATTTTCAATGGGATCCATATGGCCCCCTGGAGGCCCCCTGGCACATTTGAAGAAATGCACAGGAAACAATTCTTCATGCAATACCTTATAAGGTTTGTTATGTGACTTATACAATCCTGATTTGGCCTGTATTTCATATTGTGTTTATGGCCATGGCTGAAAAAGAGAGAATGGCTGATCTAGACTATAGAAAAGAAAGAGGTTTTCCATTTATAACAACCAGTTATTCATCCCTGTAACATTATAGCACTACAAATTATATAACTCAACAGAACATTAATCAAGCAATCCTAAACCCAGGTACTATAAGTATGGAGATATTTGGTAAACAGCCCTAGGCAGAGTTCTATTGCTGTAAAGAATACTTGCTGAGTTCGTTATCCCAGTCAATGTGGGCCAGGGTGGGCTACAAGAACCTAAATGGAAGCACCTCTGTTTCCATTTTTCTTTTTGGCCATGAGAGGGCAGAAGGGAGCTTTATCAGTTAAAAACCCCAGTTTCTTTAAGCCAAATATTGGGAGGTGGGCAGCACGGGACTAGGTGGAGTCTGCCAAGCTCCAAGGATGGGCAATCCGGCTCTCTGGGGGTTGCCCACCCTGATGCAGATTATTTCCACATGCCAAGAAAACATTCACAAAGTATTTGAAAGTCATGTGAAATTGGTCACCTCCAAACAAACATGAAGTGAGGAGCTTCCCGCTTCAGGATAAGGCTGCCATAATTTACGCAGAATATATCTGTACAAAATAAGCATCCTTTCCCCTTTGGAAGTAAAGTGTGCATACAGAGAGAGAGCGAGAGCACAGAAGGAATGTCTGATTCCTATGGAAGGTATAAACAGCCCATACAATGATTCAAATTATTAAGAGTCCCTGAAATAAAACTGCAGTCATCCTACTTTTATACAAACTCCAGAATTTACTCAAACTATGCAGTTTTGAACCACACATCATTCTCACTGCTGCAAGAACAGTATGGAGAGTGCCTGCAAATTCCTCATATTTCCACTGGTGAGGGGAAGCATGCAGCAATTTCTTCTCCTCATTTGCAGGTCAAAGTCAAGCTACTGTCTCTAGTGCTAAGCCCCAAATATGGGTGATCTAGAGGCAGGAATAAAAGGATGCCAAACCCTAGAATTGGACCCTCTGCTTTCCATCAGTTCAGAGATATCTTAGCTAACTCTTCCTCCTGGAACAGCTGTGAGACAGAACTGGGAAATAAACTCTTGCACATGCAATCTTACTTCCCATTCCCAATTCCAGTTCAAGCCGGCAGATGCCTGCATTTTACACTCTGCTGAACTCCATTTAGAACTGGTAAGGACTTAATTTCTGTTTAACCTATGGAGATTGTGACGTTTTGGAGAAGGTTGCTCCCTTTGCTTTTGTGATAGCAAATATGTGGCAAAGCTATGCACTGGTGTATTATTGTTGATTTTACCGATATGTACACTTTTGTGTATTTTTATAGGTATATATACATATATTCTTTTAAAAACACAACTTTTGTTACAACCCATGATCTGCACAAACTTCAGCTTCCTCAGAAATATCATATATTAACACAGGAAAATAAGAGCCATTTAGTTTGTGTATTATTTTCATGTAGCTACTGTAGTGTGGCTAGTTGGGAAAGAATGTTTACTCTTCATACTATAAATATTTGCCAAATACAGGAAATGCACCAACATGCAAAACTGGTGGTAGCTGCTGAATGTATTCCACAACTAGGGGTGAACTGTGGGGGGATAGTGTGGTCATAGTGGATCCTTCTTTACACTGAAAGCAGTCAGAATAGTACAATCTGGGCAAGTGCAGAAGCATCTAATGTTGATTGGCCAACACCAATCAACTAAAGGATTCTGTCAGGCTTTGACAAGTAGACCACAGATTATGTCTTCTCTATTTTACATGACGGTTGAAGATGGTAGGATAAAGGAATTAAAGGGCCCAATTTGGGCAATGGAGACTTCAGTCACGCTACTAGGCAGGGGAAATTGAAAAATCATAAACACAGGAACACCTTCAGTATCTGTACATAAATCAGGATCCATGGCACAGATTAATCCCTCTGCTCTGTGCTACTCCCACCTTCATCAAGACATCTTCTGTTAGAAGAAAAACTGGGGTGGGTGGGTGGAGAGACAGAAATAAACCCCTGCCAAAGTCATATCCAACATGGGAACCTTCCCACACTAGTACGTGCCAATGGTGCCATTAAACTGTTTAATCATATAAAAGCTTCTGATTTCTTCTGCACAGCCTGATAAACCATCCTCTCTTATCCTTTTCTGGATATGAAACTGCAGATTTCAGGCATGCTTGGTCTTCTTACACTTAGAAATCAAACCCTGTGCTACATAATTAATTAGGTGATGACTTTCAGAATGCACTCACTCACACATCAGTTGCAATCTGCAGCAGAAGTGGTGATGACTCAGTGACTTCAGACTTGAGCAGTCACAGTGCATTTTATCCACCCTACATTACATTTTAGAAATTAGATAATGAATGGAAGAGCCTATCTCCAAAAGCAGCTTCACATTTTTCATGGGAGTCAGAGTTGAAATAGCAAGCTGATGACATGTCAGTGAGACACAGACATCTTCAGACAATTATGAACATGACTCTGGGAATTTCAGACAAAATTCAGCTTCTTAGGAATGTATACACCATGTTTATTAGATATGTATTTCTTTTCTGATCCAAACTTAAGGTTTTAGGGGGCATCCAACTTCTAAAAACCATATTTTAACCTTTGCTTTGGGCAACACCAATATACTGGAAGCTGCTACAACTGCTGCATAAAGTATGGACTTGTTCATGCTTAGCTTAGTCCTCTTCATGCATTATAGCATCTAGCTCTGTGTAAACATATAGAAGGGGGTGCCCACCTCTTCTCCCTCCACATCATCACTTTCCTCAAGTGAGCTGCAACTGATCTGAAGAGAAGAGTCCTGCTCACATATAGGTTCTGCATATGAGCAAACCCCCAGATTTCCCAGGGGTTTGCTCATCTGTAGACCTTACATGCAAGCAGCACCCATGTCCTCAGATTCAGCATTGTCCACAACCACAGAATTGGGCAGAGCCAGGTATCACCCCATAATAGAGACACCGACCCCAATGTTGTAATGCCTGAAGAGGGCTATTGAAACATGCAACACACACCAATCAGGAACAAAGTACTGCACAGAAGGCAACTAAGCCAAGGGCCAATTCTTTCATTTCCTTTTACAAATATTTTTTGTTTATATAACACAGAAAGCTTTCCAACAATTGCTTAGTTCTAACTAACAAAGTTCAGTGTTTTAACACAAGGGGGAAAAGCTAGCTGAGCTGTTGAATAGTATAAAGACAAACAAACATCAGCAACAGAAACCCACACGTTGCACACAGCTGTCTAAAGAGAGAAGAAAACATTAAAAAGACAAGAAAGCATTGCTTCCTTTAATCACAGCAGTGATTATGCAATTTTAAAATCAATTAATGCTACGACTTGTTGACATTTCACATCTGGAAGTTTATGAAATGATTTCCTACACAACGATAAATCTTCTTTCAACTGATGTTTAGAGAATGATTTTAATACTCCTCTTTGCAGAAGAAAAAAGGCAAGTTGGGTGTGTGTTTTTACTCATTCTGAAGAAACAAATAACCTTTTAATATTCTGATGCTGGGTATATACCATATTAGTGATATACTCGTGTTGTCCTAAATGGTTCTCCATATTCTTGGTGCTTAACCAGCAGAGCACGGCTAGGCATCTGCTTGAATTCTTGGGATGCTCTTCTTGTAACATTTATTCCAAGAGGTCACTGAAGATTCTGGGAATATTCTAGGGCACACAAAGAATTTATGGAAAATACAGACCCAGGTCTGTTGAACCTCCTTTCATCTTAAAACACATGCAGTACTTCCCTGAGACTGGACACCTCTGCACTACAGGGGAGGATTGACGCTGGTGGGTAATCTGGATTTCAGCCATGCCTTCCCTACCACTACTCTTTGACACAGCCTTTTGTTCATGCATTTTATTCATGTCTTGCCTTTCCCTCAACAGTGGGTCCAAGGTTATCTTAATGAATTTCCAAAGGAGAATCAGCATTCCTAGATCACAGTATGGAAGCCACTGTTCTGTGGAAACAGATGTAGGGCTTTCAAATCTTTGAGAGCCTGGCAAACCGCAGAGAATTACCACTTGATCAAAGTTGCTCTGGAACCACATAATTAATTATGTGCTGCCGAACTGATGTTGGCTTATAGCAACCCTTTTGAGGATTTCCTAAATATGAACTACTCAAAAGTGGTTTAACCATAGCCTCCTTCTGGTAGCCCTCTGGGATCCCACAGCTTGCAAAAGGTCACGTGGGCTCTTCTTCTACAGGACACAGTGGGACACGGAGCTTGCTGTCACAAGATCCACAGCAGGTGCTCCAACCTACTGACCTCTCCAGCCAGCACCGCCTGAGAAGGTAAGGCTAAACCTAGTGAGTGTACAGTGGTGCCTCGCAAGATGAATGCCTTGCCGGATGAAAAACTCGCAAGACAAATGGTTTTGGCGATGGAGTTGATGACTCGCAAGATGAATGTTCCTATGGCCTTGCTTTGCAAGACGAATGCTTTCCATTTTTTGTTCCTGCCTCATGTTTGCTGCTTTTTAAATGTTTTTCTATGATGTTTAAAAAGTTAACAAATGTTGATTTACATTTTTGAAATCATCTGCACTATATGTATGGCTTTGAAGAGCACTTAATAAACCCTTTGTAAACCAAATGTGACTTTGTTCTGACATTTTTTGCCCATAGGAATGCATTAATTAGATTTTAGTACATTTCTATGGGAAAACGCATTTTGCAAGACAAATTTTTTGCAAAATGACATTAACCGCAGAACGAATTAAATTCATCTTTTGAGGCACCACTGTATATTAATAGCTTTGAAATTACAAATTGTGACACTTATCTGTATGTTAATTAGGGGGAATAATGGGGACATAATAATGGTTCTTTTCCAAAACAGGGTAAAAATGGATTTTAAAAATCAACAACAAAGTTATTGAAAAATATGCATAGTAAGGAATTGCTGCACACCCCCAGTGTCCATTTTTTTTTCCAAACCCAGGTCTACTTTTGGACACAACTTGCTTATTTCTCCTTTCACCAGCTGCCACCAGTGGATCTTTATCCACACTTTACCAATAACGTTACATAGACATGTGTTGTCAAATATAATTGATTATTTATTATTTGGTTGCTGAATCACAAAAGTAGGTTCATAGATGTTTATTATGTTCCACTCATTCAACTTGGATATTAAACACATTTCTTTCTTTGTATTGCTTCACATCAATCACTGGATCTAATGACTATCTATCTATTTTATTACACTTCTATCCTTTAACTATTCTTTAACACATCAACCAACTACACCAACTTTCCAATCTCTCGCATAAACCTTCAAAACCTCCTCTCCCCTTCTCTATCAGTCTCCAACTGTCTCTCCCTGTCCCCTTGACTCCACCCTCCTGTCCTCTCATAGGCTCCTCACATTCTGTCGACCACTGGATCCTCTCGGCCCTTCTTTTGTGTTTTAACTTTACTAAATGAGCAGCTATCTTGCTGCAATTGGATACTACACAATGATAACAGCTAGCTATTCCTAACCAAATTCTTACGCTTATTTCTCCTGGCTGTTCTAGTAACAGAGTAAGGCTGATTACTACTCCCTCTAAGTTATACTGGGGTACACCCATTCCTTCCCAATATTGCAATTCATGTTTTTCATTGTCCCCTTCTTTTATGGCATATAGGACAATATTTTCTTTTCTATAGTACGGTTTAATCATGTTAACATGTACCACTCTTCGGCCTTCCTCTTCTTCCTCCTGAATTATGTAATTCACCGCTCTCATTTTAGAGATTACCCTAAAAGGACCTGCCCAATTTAATTGCAGTTTGTTCCCTTTTGTAGGTTTTAATATTAGGACCTCATCTCCAGGATTAAATGATCTTTCTCTGGCCTTTTTGTAATACCATGGTTTCTGCTTTTCTTGCTGTCTCTGCAAATTTTCTGATGCTAGCTTCAGAGATTGCTGCAAGGAGTTCATCAGAGTATCTAGGTACTGGATCACTGTTTCAGGATCTTGTTTCCTCTGTTCTTCCCCATTTTGTCTTAGTAGATCAAAGGGTCCCTACACTTTCCTCCCAAGTAACAATTCAAAAGGGCTGAATCCAGTTCTTTCCTGGGGTACAGACCTATAAGCGTATAATAAGGGTTGTAATCTCTGATCCCAATCATGGGGATTTGATGTTATATACACCCGGATCATTCACATTAGGGTCCCATTAAGTTTTTCCACCAAACTGTTTGTTTGTGGAGATATGGGGATGATGTTATATGATTAATGCCACAAAGTTCCCACAGCCTTTTCATTAATTTGGATGCAAATGATGTTCCCAAATCCGTGATAATCTCAGAAGCAAGGCCCATGCGACATATATAATTCACTAAAGTCTTTGCTATTCATTTTGTTTCTATATTTCCCAATGGAATGGCTTCTGGAAATCTAGTGGCATGATCTATTATTGTTAATATGAATCTGTTTCCCCTTCTGGTCACTTTAGGCAAGGGTCCTGCAATATCCAGGCCAATGCATTGAAATGGGGTTGATATGATCAGTAAAGGGAACTGCTTAGCTTTTGTTTTATCATTGCCCGTACCCTGCCTTTGACATACATCGCCGCTTTGACAGTATGATTTTATTTGCTTCCCCATTCCTGGCCAGTAGAAATTCTGAGCTATTCTCTGCTTTGTGCGTGTAATTCCGAAATGAGCAGCAAAGGGGACTTTATGTCCCTTTTCCATTATCCCTTCCCTGTATTTAAAAGGGATCACCAGTTGTTTGTGAACATTTTTCCCTCCCCTCTGAGGATTTATTAAGACCTTTCTATATAACAGCCCTTTTCCACACAGAACCCTTCAGGGCTTTCAGGGGTTAGTGTTCCTTCTCTGGCCGACTCAAAGCATTGGTGTAATGTAAAATCTTGTCTTTGCTCTTCTTTAAATGCATTTTCATGAGGATTCCTTATAACTACCACCTCAGCTGTTTTATTGTCTTTATTTCCTCCTTTATTTTCATTAGGGATCTCACAATTTTCTTCAAGTTTTTCTTTTTTTTCTATCTGGGAGTGAGTAGTGATTAAAACACTCTTTACATGCTCAGATAGATCTTACCCAATCAAACAGGGAGCAGGAAGTTAATTCATGAGGGCTACCTTCCACATTCCATTCCACCCTTGATATTTCATTGTTATTTGGGCCATGGTTAGAGTAATTAATTCAGTTCCAATCCCTTTTATGGTTACATATTTATTTCTCACAATATTTTCCTGAGGGATAATATCAGGATGACACAAAGTCACCTCAGAACAGGAGTCTCTCAACGCTAGATATTTTGTATCATTTATATAAATGTTTTCACCAGAACACTGAAGCAGTTCTTGGTTACTTTCAATAAATAGCATTGGCCTGCTGCTGCCACCACTTATGTCATGCACCCCCAGTGTCCTTAGGTTTTTTTTCAAACCCAGGTCCACCTTTAGACATGACATTTACCAATAATGTTGCATAGAAATGTGTTGTCAAATGTAACTGGATATTTATTATTTGGTTGCTGAATCACACAAGTAGATTCATAGATGTTTTATTATGTTGCACTCATTAAACTTGGATATTAAACACATTTCTTTCTTTGCATTACTTCACATCAATCACTGGAATAAGATCTAATGACTATCTATTTTATTATACTTCTGTCCTTTAACTATTCTTTAACACATCAACCAACTACACCAACTTTCCAATCCCTCTCATAAACCTTCAAAACCTCCTCTCTCCTTCTCTCTCAGCCTCCAACTCTCTCTCTGACTCCGCCCTCCTGTCCTCTCATAGGCTCCAGCTCTAGAGCTCCACATGATGGACAGGTGGGACATGGGCATTCTGCCACAGTAACATGCTACTTTGAGAAAGTAACAACCAACACTTTCACAAAATCATATTAGCTACATTCACAAGTATAATGCATATAGCACAACATTTGAAGGCAAAACATTATGTTTAAATCAACTCCTTAACATGAGGCAATTTGTTTCCAAATGTTGTGCTATATGCATTATACTTTCAAAAATATATGATTCTGGCCATCACTTTTTAAGAATAACATACCAGAATCTAAATTATATGGGAGTAGATTTAGCTCAAATCTTAAGAGCAATCTCTTTATTTCAAGAGCGGTTTAATAATGGATTGACTTGCAGTACTGGTACTGTCTGGAAGGGTCAGAGAACATCTGAGAAAGCAAGATTGCTTCCAGTGAGGTAAGGTCACATCCATCAAGAGAAAGTCAGGGTTGGCAATTTCAGTTTTCAGCTCAGGGAGGCAAGGTCTGTCAGGACCCTGGACAGATCATTATGGCAGGAGCAGGCTGGAATTCACCCAGGAGAGCAGTTGTCTCTCAGAGCAGAGGTTTCATGAGGACTGGCTTATCTGCATCTCCTGTTTAAGTTCACACTACTTGGGGTGGGGGAGGACTATGTTTCTTAAACAGATGTTGACCAATTCTGTAGCCAATTGTCCCTGAGGTTTGGGGAGAGTACAGATGGCATCAGACAGATGCCCTCTGAGTTCACGAAAGCTGCTGAAGTCATATTATTCAATCTTGAAAGGCTCCAGAATAGTGGTTAAGGAAGATTGAGTTGAATGCACAACCTATGCCATGTGAGTGAAAAATATTGTTGTAGCTCATTTATATACATTGTGTTAAGCACATTAAAATGAAAACCGGTCTAGTGCATTGGTGCCAGAAACTGCTAGATTCATATGTAGTTCTCCTCTGGGCTGAAACATTGAATTGCACATGACATCTTCTTCATGGAACAACCTTCTAGATTGACTGCCTCCACCCAGGATGACAACTGGATCCTTCTGGGAAGGAAGCAGCATGCTCCCTCTGAACTTTGCTTCTACTTTAAGGTCTTGCTGAGTTTCTGTCAGTTCAGTTTATTGTTACAGTTTTAGACCATTCATACAGCAAAAACAAGTCTGTACAAATTTCCAAAATTCCAAATATTCCATAAAAACATTTAGCATCAAAAGATAATTTAAAATCTAATATTGAGTTAGTGTAGAATTTCCATGTCTTTCTGTCATTTTCCTACACCTCTGATTATCCTTTCACCCCAATTTCTGTCTTATGCTTTCACCCTAACTTTTGGTTTGCACTCCTGTTCTTTGATCTTGGCTTCTGGCTAGTCCTGACTTGGTCTTTGGTCTCACATTTTTATTGGTCCTGTGATTCTTGGCTTACCCCAGTATGTCAAACTCTGTACCCATTATGAAGTCCTTAGATCACATGTGGCTTCAAATCAGTTCTTGGGAGCATGGATAGGGTCATTAACTGGTCTGAGGCAAACCAATATTCTCTAAGCTTCACCACTATGTCATCTCTCCCATGATTTGCAATATGAGGTAGGAATAGCCTATTATATGAGGTTGCAGTAGTTCTAGTATTCGCTAAGCTGAGATAGCTGCCTCCACCAGCAGAATGGTTGGGGTGGTGAAACTACTGCAAAACAGCATCTATGGCTCCTCCATGCACCATCAAAAGATGCCTTGGCCTTGGTGCCTTATTCTATGTCACTCCATTTGGTTCCAATGATGCTGGTCAGCTTCTTCATTAGGACTTCACATATAGGTGACTTGTTGGGGGGACCTCTCCACTGTGCCTTGTCCCTGAGGAATCTCTTCTGTGCATGATGGAGGACAGCACAGTACAGCAGTGACCCCATCCTCCCCGCCCCATGGAGGGGGCTAATTCATTTCCTAGCTCAGGTAATGGGAAAACGTGTGCAGCACTTGCAACATTGAGATACTGTGCAGCAAGTTATATCATACTCGCATAAAAAATATCAACACATTAATGGTACTTTGAGTAATGAAGGCCAGAATCCTGTTGGCATTTGAGTAAGACTTGTGTAACTTGCTGCAGCTAATTGGCATTAACTCATAAGATCCCAGGACATGTTTCTGTCATGAGACTGCTCATGTACCTGAACATACAATCGAAATGCGCCCCAATATTCAATTAGCTACAATTAGCTGTATTAACTTAAGCAAGCCTTCTGTGAATGCCAATGGGATATTGGCCAATAGTATACAAAACAATACAGTTGCATTCCCCCGGTGCTGCTTTTTTACGATGGGTTGGATCCAAGGTTCCCACTAAACTGGGCACATGCGCACGCATGGCTCCACTTCCCTCTGTGCAGCTGTCTTTCAAGCAAATATGCTCAGCTTTGTATCTGTGTAGTTCAATCCTATCTCTGTTCCAGTGGGTGCTGGAAAAAAGACTCCCTGACCTTAAATTTGCTTGCAGGCAAGCAGACACAGAGATGCAGACTTAGGATAATCTGAATAGTTAGTACTAAAGAGGCAATTTTCCCTGTTCCTACAAAACTTGCATATTTAGGAAAAACATTATCAGTATTTCCATTTACAAGTAAAATAGGATTGCCTAAAATATTTTGCATTGATGTTCACATTCTCAGACAATATTTGACCTCACCAGAAGAAAAGAATTATGGGAAATTACACTAAATATATCCCAAAGTGTAATAGAAGGGACGGGAATAAATTAATCAATAAGTCAATGTGAAAGAAAATCAAACAGAAGAGAACATCTGGACAAATATGCTACTTGCTTGTAAGAAAACAAAGTATTTCCCTCATGCCGAGGAACAGAAAGTTTATTTCATCACCAGTTTCAAATTAAAGCTTAAAGAAACCTTCATTTCATGAGGTTAAATATTAATCTTATGTCCACTGAACTTAACTTAAAATAATAATCCTCACAAAGAACTACTGCAATTTCAAGTAATTACAATGCTAAATGCAATTATATTTAACCAGATGAGGATCTCGCTATAGTTTAAATTCCCTATAGTGTCATTTCATGTTATATTTGAACAATTCCTCAATAAAAATGTCAAATACAGAATGAGTTGAGTTCCTCCAAGGACAGACTTGGAACATTTCCAATATAAATGTGTAGCCAAGGAATCTCAACCAAAGGAGGAGGGGAGAATAAAGCTCATGCGGCTAAAGGAGAAATAAAATATTTAACAAGAAAGATGGGGAGTACATAACCTATTAACTCTATGATTTCTAATCAAAAAGGAAAAAAAAATATTTCAGGTGTTTGTTTATGAGAAAATTTTAGTCCACAACGGCAACATTAGTGGAAAATAGGTCATGAGAGAAAGTAGTGATGGGTGAGATGGAGGGTCCTGGGCAACATACCCTCTAATTTTCAGTCCCACTGGGCAGGGCTCTGCCTCCCCCTCGCATAAATTCACCCCTACAGTATGTGTGCACACGGCCGGAACCAAAGGGGTTGAATGTGATTGCTGTGTGGAGGAGGAAGAGAGCTGCGTGGAGGAAGATGGAGTTGTGTGCCTGCCTGGCTTAGAGGGCACCTTGGTCCTGGGTGAACTAGTTCTTTTGTCGTCCTTTTCCCCAACATGAAAGTACTGCACTACCACCGTATCAATCCTCAAAAGGCAAACATGTTTGCCAAGTACTGCTTCATTTATTTCTGGCAAGTCCTTAACAAAATGACTTACGATTAAAACATTATTTAACATTTAAACCACTGATGAACCGTCTTCCACAACATAAGTTACATTGGATGGAAATGCTTGTAAGCTTGTGAGATGCCGCATACCTGCAGAACTATACAGTCTTTGTAGGACACTCAAAATGGTAGTTTATTGCAGCCAGGGTGGGTAAAAATTAATGACTTTTTTAAAAAATCAATTTAATTTAAATCATGATTTAATTTTTTTAAAAAATCATGTTTTTTAAATTTAATCAAAAAAAATCCAATTTTAAAAATTTAAATCTGCCCTGATTGTAGCATCCTTAGATTGAGCGACAGCTTGGTAGAAAAGGCTAATGAAAGTGTATTCAGTACTGATATAGGACTAAACATTTCTCTCTATGCCATCTAAAAGCAAATCAGCAACAAAGCTTAAGGAGCAGCTTTCAGTGGCTGAAATCCTGTTGCTTAGCGTAGTCACAACAGAGTAGGCCATTGAATCCCCAGTGGGGATTTGGTGCATCAACTCTTCATAAGTTCCATTGGTTCAAATGGAGTTACTTAAGTTGTGACTTACACAGCAACGTACTATGCTAAGCAATAGGATTTCAGCCATTATGTGTTTGCTATAATTCTGTACTACATGGGAGGCCACGAATATGTGAGGAAGTCCTATGCCTGCATCCTAAACTATGCTCTTAAGGTTTCCTTACATATAAACTTTTGCTCAAGTTTATCTAATGAACAAAGGACAAATGAGACAATGAAACCTCAATAATGTATCTTTCAAAAGCAAATGATACAGTTTTTAATGCAAAAGGGAACCTAAATCATCCTGTCTAAAATCAGGCCAGTGCTGGAGGCTTTGGCATCTCAAGATCTGAGAAAGGGTTCGTCTCACCTTAAAGGTTTGGAACCCACTGCCGCCCATGTTTGTATCATGAGCTGCCTCTGGCTGAAAGATCACACGAAAGCAACAGGGATAAGTGAAATGCATACTGAAATAAAAATGGGGAGAATGCATAGAGGCAGCACACATACATGCTCATTTATCCGTTCATAACTCCCATTCCTGCTTATTATCAAGCTAAATGTCAACTGCATCCACAAAGAAGATCAGAAGTGGAATTGCCACTGATATTTAGAGCAAATTGTGATTTCCGTCCCTTACCAAACCTCTGAAGTACTTTGAGGGAGTTTCAATAAAACCAGCATAAAGTGGTGTGCTTGTCCATGTGAGAGGAAAAGCTGTGGGAACATCTCTAGTCACTCACTGAATTTTTTGCACTCATATTTCACTGATAATATGGATGTTCCTCTTGGGGAAACCCAAAAGATTCTCAACATGACCAGGTGGGTTTTGCCACCCACATGGCAAAATATAAACATATCTGAATGAACCCTATGTTGTTTTTTTAAAATTGCATTCACTGGGTTGAATTTCCCACCCTTGTTCCCTCATCCTTCCAGACCTCAATGTCAGACAGTGGTCCAAAAGGGGCTGCTATGGTGTAGACTGCCAGAGTTTCATCCCACAGTAGCATATATTAAGGATATGGAGGACCTGCGGTTGGCAGCAGGGTTAGGGAGGCCTGCTTCTGCTTGCTTACTTGGACATGCCTATATTTGGACCTAACCCGTTAATCTTAAGCGTGCTTTTAGACCATGTTCAAAAACATTTCAATATACACAGTTTTAAAATACAGTATATTAATTCCAGCTGGCAGTTGATATATCCACTTACTCACTATGAGATAGGTTTTAGTAATTATAATCATGTGCTACAAGTCAATTCTTATTTTATTTTTATTTATTTTATTAGATTTATACATCGCTCATCTAGACGAATGGTCTACTCTGGGCGGCATTACAAAATTTAAAAACAATAGGATTGTGACTTATGGCAACCCTTTTCAGGGTTTTCCAGGCAGAAGATGCTCAGAAGTGGTTTCTATACCCTTCTTCTGGGGGTCACCTGGGACTGTGCAGCTTGCCCAAGGCCACACAGGCTGAGTCTACTCACAGGAGGCACAGTGGGGAACTCAACTCCCAATCACTGGCTCAGCAGGCAGATACCTAAACCACTGAGCTATCCAGCCAGCTTAAGTTTTAGTGGATACTAAATCTATTCATCTACTATCAGCACTGAAGTGTAGGTGAATTGTAAGGGCTGAGCTCCAAAATCAGGAAATTTCAAAACCTCTTGACACCGAGAAGTTAACACTTGATATTGCTGAAGGTTGCTGAATGATCAATCTTACGTCTCCTAATTCTGATTTTGCGTGTTTCAGAAAAAACATGTCACACAGGATATTTAAAAGAACAATGCCAGTTTTTCTACTTGTTTCTATGAGGAACCAAGTTTAAAATCTCACATCAAAACCAGCCAATGGATGGTTTCTACTCTACATCTAAACAATTATTCTGCAATGAGCATCAGTGCAACAGACAATGCAAAGTTGAAAGAAATTCTTTCTTAATCTCCAGTCACACTGAGTGCAGACTGGCATCAGTGGGAAATTCCTATGGGGTCAGTTCAGATACCCCACTGCTTTAAAAAAGAATATTTTAAAGCAGAATGGTAAAAAAATCAGTGAAACGGGCCTATCCTGCACAAACGGAAGTGCCTTTCCTTTGCATAGTTGTATTTTTGGATCCCAGCCAGTATGTGTTGTTATCATTCTTTTTTTTTTAAAAGACATTTCTGACAGGTGAATTTGCTGTAACAGAAATTCTCAAGCATTAACCATAACACAAGACTAATATTGGGTCACAAAGAGTTGAACACGACTTAACGACTAAGCAACAAAAACGTAGTTAGCTTGTTTAAAAGGCTGTAGCGCTTTATCCAAAGAAATACTATTTGATATTGCTCCCAAATCATGTTGCCTCTCCACCTCCATGATGCGTTGATTAAGAGCTTGGTTTGCAGCATCATATCCCAAAAATATTATATTGCCCTCCAAAAATCCATAAGATCTAAGATTGGCTTGTAGAACTTCCTTCCAATCAATAAATTTGCTCCGTCATAATAACTCACCAAGGCAGTTGTGTCCATCGTGAGCCAACATGAATCCGTCATAGCACGTACACCTATAATTGCCTGGAATATTGATGCATTCATGTACGCAGCCTCCATTGTAGAAGTCATTTTCACACTCATCAATATCTAAGAAAAAGAAAGAAGGGGAAAAATCCTCTAATATTATTTTTACTAGCAAAAAGCAATGCCAGCCAAGAACTTTGTACACATTGCACACTATTCTACATGGAATATTTTGCTGTTTGGGGCAACATTTCAATTTTTCAAAAGTGCATCAAATTCACTGTCATAATGCAAATCTAACCAGAAATCATATCTACATTTGGCTACATGAGAAACAGATATCAATACAAAGTGTATTCCTGAAGTGGCCTGGCGTTTATGGCACCAGAACAATTCTTACATAACTTTCAGATCTGACAAATCACTGTGATAGTAGCAAGATTCCTGTCAAATCTACTCAGAGTGGACTTGCAAAGGTGCAAAACCTGTACGTGCGAGGCATAAACACCACGAAGAACCAGAGAACAATAGTTTGAGTGCTTCTCACTGATTGTAACTCAGGATCCATTCAGCAGTAGACAAATCCTTTCCATAAAACTCCTTTCATCATTAGATAATTTGCCAGACCACTTTAAATAAAATGCCTTAGGTTTTAAATGGTAAGCTCCTTATGATAGGGACATGTCTTTCATATCCTGTGAACAGAATCTATGCCTATACCTTTTTCATCTATTGTGATCTAAACAGTAATTTTACTTAGCTGTGTGTGTCTAGAAACCCCCCTTCACTGATTGCTGCCTTGTCGTGGCGAAGGGGCTTGAGTAATTCAGGGAAGCTATGGACTATGCTGTGCAGGGACACCCAAGACGGACAGGTCATAGTGAAGAGTTCTGATTAAACATGATCCACCTGGAGCAGGAACTGGCAAGCCACTCCAGTATCTTTGCCAAGAAAACTCCATGGACAGAAACAAAAGGCTAAAAATATGATGCTGGAAGATGGGCCCCTCAGGTCGGAAGGCATCTAACATGCTACTGAGGAAGAGTGGAGGACAAAATACAAGTAGCTCCAGAGATAATGAAGTGGTTGGGACAAAGCCGAAAGGACGCTCAGCTGTGGACGTGCCTGGAAGTGAAAGGAAAGTCTGATGCTGCAAAGAAGAATACTGCATAGGAACCTGGAATGTAAGATCTATGAACCTTGGTAAGCTGGATGTGGTCAAACAGGAGATGGCAAGAATAATCATTGACATCCTGGGCGTCAGTGAACTAAAATGGACAAGAATAGGCAAATTCAATTCAGACGATTATCATATCTACTATTGTGGGTAAGAATGCCAAATCTCAAAAATGATAGAATGATTTCAATATGAATCCAAGGCAGACCTTTCAACATTACAGTAATCCAAGTTTATGCACCAACCACCAATGCTGAAGAGGCTGAAATTGACCAATTCTATGAAGACTTACAACACCTTCTAGAACTGACACCAAAGAAAGATGTTATTTCATTATAAGGGACTTGAATGCTAAAGTAGGGAGTCAAGAGATAAAAGGAACAACAGGCCTGGCATGCTCTGGTCCATGGGGTCACGAAGGGTCGAACACGACTTAACGACTATGCAACAACAAAATCTAGAAACCAGCCCTAAATTGCCATGTTTGTACCTTCCTTCCTTTCAGTAAAGACCAAATATTTGTGTCGAATGACCAATTATTGTTCTGTTATTATTCTTACACGTTTTTTTCTTCTTTGCAAGAAAAACCTCTGTGTTTCATTCAACCATGTGAGCAAAAGACTTTAACCTTTTCTATCAGGATGTTAGTGCTAAGAGGATGCTACTTTCCTCAGGTCCATACTTCTTATGTGAATGTAAGGAATATCAAAGTATATATGCAAATATATATGTACGCATAAACATTAATGTGTAGTAAATAAGCAGTAAATGTGACCGATAGAAACTGAAGAATAATTTATTATCATGCATATTTAAGATATTAATAAACCCTCAAGTGCAGATATATTTAGTTATTACATGTAAAAGGAAAACAGTACACTTCTTCCTTGAGTTGAATAGGTCCCAGAAGCACAGTTTTGGTTATATATGTTTTTTTTTTCCAATAAATAAATATCTATCCCAATAAATATCCCAGTCAAGAGCAGATCCACTGAATTAACTGCCACTGATTAGAGGCAATTTCAGGGTTCATGCAACTAGTACACAAAGCGACAAAATCCCCTGCAGACAGAAATTATCTAAGGAAGCCACTACCCAGCACTGATTTGCTGCTGATGCTGACATCATCACCACTGCACACATGGAGCTGGGTAATTTCAATCAGTGCATTATTGCTATCTGAACTAAGCACTGAGGGACTGTCCTTACATGGTAGAGATAATTTTTCAGTAACAATAAAAAAGAAGGCCCAAATCCAATAGTGTACAGTGGTGCCTCGCTTAGCGATCGCTCTGTTGAGCGATGAATTCGCATAGCGAGGGGGTCCGGGCCATCGCTGGAGCATTCGCTCAGCGATAGCCCCATGGCGTTTCTTCGCTGTGCGACGATCGCTAAGCGATTCGCTTAGCGATTTTCGCACAACGAAGCAGGGGAGAACAGCTGATCGGCGGTTCCAAAATGGCCACTGCAACTTTTCCCGCCGCGCCCTCGAAGTAACGCCATGGGGCCATCGCTGAGCGAATGCTCCAGCGATGGCCCGGACCCCCTCGCTATGCGAATTCATCGCTCAACGGAGCGATCGCTTACCGAGGGCGCGAAAATGGCTGCCCCTATGTAGAAGCTTCGCTCAACGGTAAGTTTAGGGCCCACTGGAACGCATTAAACCAAGTTTAATGCGTTTTAATGGATTTTTTTGTTCCGTTGAGCGATGTTTCCCATAGCGAGGGTTAATCCGGAACAGATTAACCTCGCTATGCGAGGCACCACTGTACTTCTGCTGAATCTCCCTATTTCTCAACTCTCATCCAATCCAACCACTATAAAATCCTTCTTTGGAGGACTGAGAAACCCTTTGAACCAGGATTTTTGCAGCCATGGAGGACTGCAGCAGTAGGAAGAGAGAAAGGAAATATCCACTGGTAATGTTACCAAAGTGTACACTGGCATCACAACACCACATAGATATTATGGTAAGGGTTTCAAGCAGATGTAGCAGCAAAGAATATCCACAGTCCATATTGCATTAGTGAAAGAGAAAATCTGTATTCAGCATGTAAAGTAACTACTTTGTAAAAATTACTATTTGCAGAGTTTCAGAAATTGTTTCAGCCACAGAAATGGAGATGCATGAAGAAACGTGTTCACTTATTTATTACTTGTCTATCCCCCCAGTACTCCTATGAGCAACAAGACTCTCCTCCCCATTTCATCTCTGTCATGCAGGTCAGATTGAGAATGTGGAACTGTTTGAACGTGACACTATCAGCTGCACAGACGAGTAGAATTTGGACACTAGTCCAATACTCTATCCACTATATATTACCCAAGACAGGATGTGTGGGGTAAAAGACACCCAAATGCATCTGTTATAACATGCCACCATTTTGCTTATTCAACATGTGCAAAGACACAGCCTGAGAAAGTTTACAATCATTTGATTTTGTTTGTTGGTTTTAATTTTTACCTGTAATGGAATCTCTAAGGGCAACAGTCAGAGCAACCCACAAGAATAACAAGCAATAATGTTAAACTACAGTCTAGACTCCTCTACCCAAAGCATTGTCTCTGAGCTTGCCTGACGACAGACCTTCAAGCCCAAGCCTTATTTGGCTAGAATGTATGTTTTTCTTTCATTCTATGCCCTTTTACAATTAGATCTGGAACTAATTTAGGAAGCATAAATTGCAATTGACTTTCAATAATTTATGCTCTTGAACCTCTGTAGAAATGCAGCCATCAAGAAGCTGTCTGCCTGCATAAATCTTAAACATCTTTTCATCTAAATCGGCTATCCAATTGCAAAATATAGCACTTGGGGAAATCATATACTGCAGAGTCTAGGTACTAAAATGGCTTGAAATGTAATGTTTTCATTGCTGATATGTCAGTATTTGGCTACATGGAAGTATTTATTCAGACATCTGAAGGGAATAGATACGCCCCAACAATGTTGAAAGAACAGAACTTGAAATATACGATGTGTCAGTAAAGAAGTACTGGAGAGGAAATAAAACCAGCTTTGCTTGAAGACATGGAAATGTAATGAACAAGCTATATTAATGCATATACAACAATCCATAACCTACATTTTTAATACTCATCTCAGAACACATCTGGATGGCTTTTCTGTGTAAGAGTTAATTAGGATAGTCATTCTATTCAAGTAGTTGCAGTCAATTAATTCTACCCATTTTGACTGGTTAATTGATTCAGTATTACATATAAATACAAATATTAACTCAAAGGAAAAAAAGAACTCTTGCTTCATCTTAAAGGTGATGCATCCATGAGTCAGAATAACTACAGTTTTAGAGCAGACATTTTGTTCTGTGCAATACAGAAAGGGGAATGCCTCCTAAAAGATCATGTCTCTATATTTTTGGAAATACCTGAATTAGAAATAATCAAAACTGTGGGTCAGTCAGCTAGGCCTTATTTATTGTATTAACATAGTTTAACCAACTACTATATATATTTGAGTATAAGCCTAATTTTTCAGCACAATTGTTTTGCTAAAAAAGGACTCCCCTCGGCTTATACTTGAGTCAGTGTCAAAATTACATGTTCTCCCCTGCAGTGCGGGTGTTCTCCAGGCTCCCCCGCTCATCTATGGGCACCTGCAGCCTCTGTGGGTCTGATGATCCAGGTTAAGTACACTGCATTTCCATTTCCAGGACACTCCCATCCTCCTCCTCCTGCATATTCTATGTACCCACCTTCCTCCTCCCACCTTCCTCCTCCATCCTCCATCTCCCTCCATCTTGTTACGCAGCTGTAGAGCAGTATATAAGTGCAGCATCTGGTATGAGTTCTCCCTCCGTAGGCAGTGAAGTGTGTCTCGCAGCTCAGAAGGGCAGTATCTTCCAAAACATTCACCCTACTGATGCCTCAATTAATGTAATTTTATTGCTATCTATTTTTATTTTTGAAATTTACCAGTAGCTGCTGCATTTTCCACCCATCATAATACTATGTTCTTAAAACCAAATAATGCTCAATGTTCAAGGTACATTTAAACTAAGCTAGAGAAAGATGTCTTAAACTGTTACTGAGATATGAACCTATGGCTCTTCATAAGTATGTGGTTGGGTTTGCTAGAAGTCTGTTTGAAAGTGGGAGGTTCTGCTGTATGTTAAACAATGCAGGGAAACCACAAAGTCCGTTTCAAAAGTGGTTCACAACTCCTGGAGGCTTTCAGGCATGACAGTATTTTATTTTGTTTTGGCTTTGGCAGGGAAGTTTGGGAGTCCAGGGACTTTGCTTGTTCATCTCAGTCAATTGTAGTCCAAAACATTTAGAGACCAGGGGACCTGTATAGGCTTCCCTATACATGGGTACAATTTCTTTTACAACACTACAGTGGAGTTTGTGTTCTTCCCAATGCTCAATTCATGTACATTCGAGGAATTAGACCATCTTTAGGCAAACATTTTTTCCCAAAATTGATATATTTACTACAAAGAGATTAACCAAATAAAGTTTGAAGTTGGTCAAATACAGTACTTAAACCAATTAAAGGATTATTTTATTAAAATTAAATTGCACTGTATGTGATGGCATCATCTGTATTGATGCTTTGGTAAAATACTATAATAAATACGTACATTATGAGTTAGAAGTTAGAAGTTAGAAGTTAGAAGTTAGAAGTTAGAAGTTAGAAGTTAGAAGTTAGAAGTTAGAAGTTAGAAGTTAGAAGTTAGAAGTTAGAAGAAGAAGAAGAAGAAGAAGAAGAAGAAGAAGAAGAAGAAGAAGAAGAAGAAGAAATAAACCTCTCACTTAATGTAATTGCAATTGACCTATTACTGTAGATGTATTTCTCTGGAAAGGTTTATTTCAGCTCATCGTATATCTTGTGTTAGATGTGTCTGTCTTCAGAGTTATGCACCAATTTCTGATATTCAACAACAGAACAGTGAAAGAAATCCTAATTTACAGAAAAGCATGATGTTGTAACTTGATTTCCTCCATCTCATTTAATTTTTTTTTAAATCACCATCCATCTTGCATAGTCTTTGGCGGAATTTATCCAAGGTCTAAAAATATGTTGAAAGGAAAATATTTACTTAGAAGACTGGCTGCTTACATAACCGGTTGTTTTATGTGATTTTTCTCAGTTCAGACAATGAACAATCATTTATTTATCTTAGCTAACATTACATACCTTGATCCTACATACAAGATCCCAGCATTACCTGATCTAAACCAATAAAACTTTACCACCTTATTCATAGCATCAGTGACTCAGGGGATATACTCCTGGTAAAGCCACATAGCAGAGGACTTCTCTCTGTTTGCTAACATTTAGCAGTTTTGCAGATCGAAATTAATACGACACCAAACTATGTCTGCTCTGATGTAAGTGAAATGTTTAGGTTGTTTATGCTACTTGTTTGAGACACTTCTATCTTAACATGTGAACAGTCTTGGAAAGGGACCTGCACGACTTCTGGCCTACTCCAAACATCTAGGAAGACAGAGACCAACCTTGCCCGCTGCTTACCTGAGCTACAGGGCATGGGGGAGGGTAAGTTGAGACTGTACATATAGTTGTGGCTGCTGAATTCTCCAGAAACTGATTGATCTAAGTTTTAATGCGGTGAGAGTAGCTCGGGAGACACAACCATTCCAGATTGTCCTAGTCTTCCTAGTTCCAACCTCAAAATCATTTAGTGTTATTTTAAGCAGTACAAATATGAACCATTCAGCTGCAGAAAGTCTTGATTCTCCTTATATTTCCTGAACACATTTGATGGACAATGTATCTGGGTCGTACTGAGTCTTCACCTTGAATTGCAATCTGAACTTGAAGAAAGGTTACTACATTTTTTATTTATTCATGCATTAGATTTGAGACTCCATCTCTGACACAAACAATCTATCTGCTTGATAGCAAGGTCTATCTGATTTCTCATGAAACAAAGAAGACCACTCATGAACCCATTAGTTTCCCTTCTTCCCTGTGCTGAAAATACAGGTCCATATATAAAACACTGCTTTTGTTAAGATGAAAATGCATTTTGCCTCTGAACGTTAGCCTTGCAACTGACATGATTTTGGGGGGGGGGAAAAATCAATTAAAGACACTCCATATGCCTCTTTGTTTTTATTGCTTTCCAGTTCTCATGATGTTTTCAAGATGCTAGTGCCTGAGGAAACTGTAAAAATGTTTAAAAGGCCTGAGGATTGTTTCTGGAGACAAGGTCAAGGGTGAACAATGGGAATAGAAGAGCCCAAGAAGAAAAGCCTG